>NC_056727.1:10955645-11038145 GCF_019279795.1 Protopterus annectens | reverse complement strand
CGCGCGTTTAAATCCGAATAAGTAGATTCTGAACCGTGTAAGCACATGTGCGCGCGTGTAAGCCACTGTGAGCGTGTTTCAGATAGTATGCAAGTTGCTCCCCCCTGAGGAAACAGAGAGGAAAAAGGAAGCAACAGAATTAATAGGAAGCTAGCAGAGATAACTGCTGAAGCTAGCAGGTGAAAACAATTAGAAGCAGGCAATTACACAGGCAGAATAGTAGCCCAGCCCAGCACTTAAAACTCTGCAAACAGTAGTGCAGGATGTTTCCATTAAGAGACACTGCAAGACAGGATTAAGCTAATAGAAGTGAAAACTGAAAAAGCTTCACTCAGAGCAGAAATGTTAGGGGCTGCCATAGCTGTCATAATGAGACATAGGCGACTTGCTGAGGGTGGTGACAATGCAGATGGTACCAGACAACCCACAGTGAAGAGACAGAGAATAGTGTATAGGCCCAGGGTCACCTACTACGGGTTACATGAGCTGGAGATAGTAGAGCGCTATAGAGTGGACAGAGAGCTCCTGCAGCAAATTGTTGAGCTGTGCAGGCCACGCCTCACACACAGAACCAACAGAGGGGAACCCATCCCAGTGGAAACCAAGGTATGTGTTGGTCTAAGAATACTAGCAACAGGTACCTTCCAGAGGCCAACTGGCGATATGATGGGGATATCACAGGCATCAGCCTCCAGGGTACTACACCAGTTCCTGGATGCCATCTCAGCACATGTCGGTGAACATGTATATTTCCCCAATGCCCGTGAGGTATTGGCCAGCAATATGTGTCTCTTCCAGCAAATAGTGGAATACCCTGAGGTACTGGGTGCAATAGACTGCACGCACAGATGGATCAAAGCACCAGCCAGTGAGCGGGGTAGGGCCTACATTAACCACAAGGGCTTCCCCTCCATCACTTGCCAGGTCATGTGTGATGCCCAGGGCATAATAATGAATGTGTGTGCTGGCTGCCATGGGAGTTATCACGATCCCCACATCTGGCATTTGACGCAGCTGTACCAGACATTTGCCAATGGGGACATCCCACACGGACACCTAGTGGGGGATGCAGGTTATGCACTGGAGCCATGGCTGATGACACCCATCAGAAACGCACACACACCTGAACAGGAACGCCATAATGAGGCACACGCACGAACATGTAATGTGATAGGGCGTGTGTTTGGGCTGCTCAAGTCACGGTTCCAGTGTCTGGACATATCTGGTGGAGCCTTGCAGTACACACCAACTACATGTACCCAAATTGTCATGGTATGTGCTATGCTACATAATATGATCTTGCAAAAACAGCTGCAGCAGGACCAGCATAGGGCCGTGCCAAACAGCCCCCCACCATTGCCAAGGCCATCACAGGCAGAGCGTGACTCGGAGGAGGAACAACCTGAGCCTGCCCCAGTAGGCAGAAGGAGGCGTGCCCAGTATGCCCTGGCCTTGGCAAAGAGGCAACACATAGCACATACACTGGCTCAGTAGGAACCCTGGGAATGATACCCTTGTCTGACTCACTCATATAATAACAGGGATGCCTAACATGACACAACCTGCTCTCAAACATGTACAGGGAGTGTAGTATGTGCATCCGACAGAGGCAGCCCTGCAGCACCACCTGAGGCATGATTGCCATGTGTTAAGCAATGTAACACCATCTAGTATATGCAAACATGAAGACCCTGCCTAACATCTCACCCTCACCAAGCATGATGCCACACTATGAAGACAAGAAGATCAAGTACAATAATTGGCTGAAGTAATGCAGTCAGTCAAAGGGGAGCCAATGTGTTACAGGCTGGGAAGATATGCGGAGTTTGAAATTATGCACCACCTGCTAGGGGTGGCATGCACCTATCATGCCATGCCCCATGGATACTGGCAAAGGCTGTCAGTACCCACAGCATGCCCTGAATAGGTAAGTCTCAAAACACAAACCCAACCTCATAGGTTCTACAAGGGATAGGAACCTAGATGTAATACTACCCCATGACAGATGTATAAACAGCAAGATGTGTGCAGTGTAAACGCACACAATAAGGAGAATATAGATACCAGTCCTGTAATAGAAAACTGGGCAAGGCTCACATCAGCACCCTAACACTACCAGGTCACACCTCATACTGTGCTGTACAGCCACAAAACATGGAACAAGCTACAAAAGGAGGGTGACTAGCAAGAAATGGCAAGGATAACCACACCCCCATGTTGGTACCACAACAAGAAGCAGCATGGAATATCCATGGTCAAATACCAATGGCTAAAACCACCTCGCAGTATATAGTCTGCTGCAGACCACTGTCCTAATACCAGGAACAGCACCTGGCCTATGTCGGAATACATGAATATATCAGGCCCCCCAAACCACATTATATTGCTTGACTGAAAATACCCAGACATACACCAGTAGCATTGTACTAGCACCAACACAGTAGGAGAAAATTACCCAGATTCCATAAACCAAAATGCCCAGGAACAATGTACTACTCCCACAAGAGGGGTAAGCATACTGGATGTGATAATCAGCAACATGTGTACTGGATGGCAAGATGAGAAGTGTACCCCTCACTGGTAAGACCAGACCATAGAGTAAGCACACTGGATATACACACCTGACCCCAGTCCCTGGCCAGAATACCACAGTGAAAAACATGTGTAAAGTATAGGTTGCAGCCCTCAAAACCGATGTTGAATCCACAAAAGGCCCTGTGCAAGTGCAGAATATGGGACACACCACAGAACATGTTATACAGGCATTCCATGAACACAGCCAGGAATGCTTGGAGTATGCAATCACAAATAACAACAACACACAATGCCATACATGCAGGCATCTGGCATGCTGGCCTCCAGCCATTACCAAACCATGCAAGAGAATGAGAAAGATACCACACGATAGAACAAACATAAAAAGGGAAGTAATCACTGACCAGTAGTATGGCAACAACATATGTCCACACATACAATCCACTAAGTCCAGCCACAACAAGTATAATCTATGAATCCAGAGGCAATGTGACACCAGTACCAAGTACACAGACAACCACAACACCCCCCAATAAATACAAACATATGTGATAGATGCATCCATGTATCCAAACCAGAGGTTGAGCTCCAACAACTCAGTACTGTCAACACTAGTCAGGAGGAGAAGGTAACCACATACACCACAAACCCAGTCCCACATAGACCTACCACAGCTGTAAACCAAACATATAAACACAGACAAATATTCCCGGAGGCCTTAATTACAAACACACCACACCAACAGACACCTCCAAAGTAGATCACAAGCAACCACAACCTTCAAACATAGCACATGCAACGAATAGTACGCAAAGCTGGTGTGCCAAACAGTCACAGGCCCGAAGGAGAAACAACATGCCTGATACAGTCGTAATAGGTGTCTGTATAGGCAGACACACAGCTGTCCCACTCACCAGACTGAACAAGGGAAAGGGTAGAGTAAGCTGCTTGTAGGTAGCCACAAAATGCCACTTAACACAAGTACGCAGGTCACCCCAAAGCAAGCAGAAATATGATGCACTCAATGTCCATGCTGGTGTGAATTACCTGAGATGTACCTCCCTGGTCAACATCAAATGAGACATGGATGGTCCCTCCAGGTATGTACCCCAGGGCGGGATGACACTGGCTGTGTGCAGCATCCAACCCTCACCAAGAATGATGCCACAGTACAAACACAGAATGCTCATGTTTAACAGCTGGCACAGTTACAGCTGTCAGTCCAAGAGGGTGTAATGTGTGTCTGCTTGAGATGTCAAGCGTGACAAGCCATGCTGCTGTTACAGGGATGGCTGTCAGCTGTTACCCGTGTGCCTGGATACTGGATAAGGCCTTTGCCACCTCCATAGAGCCGTATGTAGGCAAGGCCAAAAAGACTGCCCACCACCCTAGAAAACATAAGTGGTAGGAAACATAAGGGTAATGCTGACCAATGCCAGATGTGTAAACTGCAATATGCATGCCCCTGAGGCACTTCCCATTATGGAGAACATTGATGCCTGTCCAGTGACAGAAGCCTGCTGCAGGCCTAGTGATAGCACACCAGCACTACTAGGTTATACCACATACCATGTGTTATGGCCCCAACACCTGCACCAAGACATCAAAGGAGGGGGAGTATCCATATGCAGCACAGACACCCATATAGCCAGGTAACTGACAATGCACAAAGCAGCGGTCACCACCCATGTGCACATAACTGTAGTCAAAACTGCTGTACAGTCTGTAGCATGCGACAGACCCCACTCTCACACACAAAAACCCCACCCAGACATCCGAAGACAATGGACAGTATGGATGTCCCACCAAATACCAGACAAGGTACACAAAGTACCACATAGGTGTCAAACCATTATGTATGCAAGGAGTCATCAGGGACCTAGGGACACAGGTCGACATTAATCTGTCATGTGAAAGCCACAATGCCAATGTGGCTATGAAGACTGTTGATACTGGACACCATATCATGCAAGGATTCACATCAACATCAACAGAGGCCACTGTGCCGCTGCACTGTTCCCTTATCAGACCCATAATCTAGTACAATGACTCATATGGGATGTACCATACGTGACACCTGCAGCGGTTCGGAAGACCTCATAGTTACCCCACCAACAGGATAAAGGGTGTGAAATATATAGGTTCATAGGTTCATAGGTTCACACTAGGCTATCTGCCCTAGGGCATTTATAAGCCTAGCCAGAGTGTGTGTGGCTTTCACCACCCCTTAGGATGAGAATACTATACCCATTAGTTTGCTGTGCCTCTGTCCAGCAGTGACACAGAGATGACTCCCGGGGTAAACCTACGATCTCCCATCCACTCGTCAAGATTTCTCTTGAACAGAGTCAGTGAGGGGCTCTGCCTCACATGGACTGGGATTCTGTTTCATAGTGTAGGGAGTCTCTGGGTGATGAATCTGTTCCTCCAGCATGTCCTATTTATATCCATGTTGAGGTTTAAGTCTCTTGCTCTCGTGGCTATGGTGGATTTGGATTTTTTGAAGTGGAGCATGTCCATTAATTCCGGGTTGGACATGGCCTTGTATGTCAGGCACAGATCACCTCTGAGCAGATGGTATGCGACTGAATAGAGCTGGAGTTTCTTCAGTCGGGCAGCGTATGACATATGTTTGAGCCCCTTTATCCTTTTGGTGAGGAACTTTTGGGGTCTTTCCAACTGCTGCAGGTGTCGGGTAAGGTACATTCTGAATGGGGCGTTGTACTCAATCATTGGTCTGATAAGTGAAGAGGGGTACCATGACCTCTCCTGATCTGGATGTGAATCCCTTCATGATCAGGTGGGCAATGTAGAAGGTCTTCCTAACCACTTTGGCAATGTGAGTGTCAAAAGAGAGGTTACTGTCAACTTGGGTCCCCAGGTCCCTGATAACTTCTTCCGTGTTTAATGGATTACCACCTATGTGGTAATTAGGGGTTACCTTGTTTTTCCCAAAGGGTATGACTATACATTTTTTGGCATTTAGCTTAAGGCCATGGCTCTGGCACCAGTTATCCATTTCTATGAGACCTCTCTGGAGGATGTCTGTGTCTGATGGAGTGTCAATTATGGTGCCCAGTTTGCAGTCATCTGCAAATTTTGTCAGCCACAATCCCCCTATGTTTGCCTGCACTTCAGAAAAATAAATGCCGAACAAGAGGGGGCCCAGGACTGAGCCCTGTGGGACACCACTCGTGACCGGCTTAGAGTCTGACATGGCATCAGCAACTCTAACCCTGTGTGTTCTGTCCTTGAGCCGGTTTGCAACCCATCTTGTGACATATGGGTTTACATCTAAGCTGGTGAGCTTTTCTATGATGCCCGAGTGGGGTATTGTGTCGAACGCTTTTGATAGGTCAAGGTAGGCTGTGTGAACTGCCTTACCCTCATCAATGGCCTTAGTGACTGTTTAGAAAAAGTCGACCAAGTTCAAGAGGCAGGATCTGCCCTTGACAAAGCCAAATTGGGTAGGATCTAGTGTCTGTAGGTCCCCAATGTCTTTATTTATGAGTTCCATTATGATCCTCTCCATAGCTTTGCAAACAAGGCTCATCAAGCTTATGGGGCAGTAATTTCCAGGGTCCGTAGAAGCACCGCCTTTGTGGAGTGGGACCACAGTTGCCGTACGCCATTCTTTGGGTACGTATCCTGTAGTAAGGCTAAGATTAAACAGCAGCCTTATGTGTGGGTTTAGTTCCTCATTGAGTTCATGTAGCACGCAGCCAGGGACACCGTCCGGTCCCATTGATGCTGTGTTTTTTGCTTTAGAGAGAGCAGCTCTCACCTGGGCATCTGAGATGTTTGGGAGGCTAGACTCTGGTGGGATAGATATTTCTCCTTTTGGGGGGGAGGGAGCATATGTCATATGCTGCCTGGCTGTAGACACCCCAGCTGACTGCAGTCACACACTGCCTACACAGAGGCATTGTATGTCTGTTGTACCAGGCCATGTCCAACACAGGAGTAATGGACATGCTACACCACAGGAAATCAAAGCCAGTGGAGCTGTGAGAGTCACAGATGTCAACCTCAACACATAATGAAATAAGATGCGCTGGAGGGACAGATACATAACTCATAGGCTCCCCACACCCAGAAACAGGATCCCAATCCATGGTAGGCAGAGCCCCTCACTGACACCCCTCAACAGGAATATTGCCAAGTGGATGGATGACTGTACATGTATACTGGGGGTCCCCACTGTGTCACAACCAGACAGTGGCACAGTGAAGAACCTCATAAATGACCATAATTGAACATAGCAAGGGGTGGCAAAAGACACACACACTCTAGCTAGGCTTACTAATGGCCTAGGGTGTCTAGCCTACTATGAACCCATGAACCTATGAAGATACAACATGTACAGGACACTAAGGATAATCACAAGGCTTACCCAACTGATGGTAGGAACCATGTTGGGCATCCACAGATATGCTCCGAATCACACAGATATTACAAACAACATACCAAACACACACACATATTGCTAACATACAACCTGTCAGGTGCAGCGCAACCCCCCCCCCCGAGTGCAAAATACCTATCCCAGCAGATGGTCCCCTGACATTGCAGATGCTGAGGTAGCAGCCATCATCTGCAAAGCAGAACACACAGCAGCAAAGGTATGTGATGGTGTCCTATGCTGAGGCCAACATGGACCCCAAGAGTAATGGAATGCAAAATCACACTACTGGCCAATGTCAGCCTTACCACAGGATATGTACCCAAAGAGCAGTGTACAACAACAGTGGTCCATCACAACAAAGGTGTTGCCTGAATGGATACTCCAAACTACCACCCCAGGATCCTGACAAGCTTGTTCTGCACAGCTATGGAAAGATCAGTATGTACCGCAGACAGAAGGCTAATGTGGACCTACTGATACTGGACCCTACACACTGTGGCTGTTGTAACTGCAGAACTGGCCCTTAAACATGTCTGACCCATTTGAAGCAGTCATTAAGGTCATTGATGAGGGCTATGTGGTCCACACAGTGTAGCTGGACTGTGCACATGCTTCTAGACAATACCGTACGTGTTCAGTATGGATATGTTCACCAGCTTAAATATACACCCCTATGTCAGTAGAGGGGTTGCAAAGCAGACCAAGGACAGAACTGACATGGTCAGACATGCAGCATCCATGTCAGACTACAAAGCGGATATGAGTGGTATCCCACAAGGCCTGGTCTTGGCCCCCCCCACCCCCGTTCTGTATACATGTCCCATAGGTATAGACCAACATGAAAGGACTGTGACTGAGCATGTATGCAGAGGAGTACAAACAGCCCACCATATCCGACCCCCAGCTGACACAAGCAACCCACAAAAGGGCCATCTACAAACAGACAACTGTAGCCATAGCCATGTCAGCAAGCTAATCGCAGAACTATGTATAGACAACCACCGTGGATATACAGTAAGTGCCCACAAATTACCACACAGGTGTTAACCCATGAGGCACCTAACATGTAATGTGAGACCTGGGTACAAAAGGTGATAAATATCCTGCACTGGACAAACATGTGCCTGTAGTGTTCGCAAAAACATGTACCATATACACACCCAAACATGAAGGCTGGCAGATGTAGATAAGGGGAACTCACTCTGGCTCTGCAGCCATCCTCCATCAGCATCACAACTGACTACAATAGCCCCTATGAGATATACCGCAGCAGACACCTCCAACAACTGTAAAGTCCACAACAGTACCCCACCAGGGGTAGCAAAGAGCATGAACAGATGCCATGTGTTGCCTGTGTAAACAAACTGCAGCCCCACACACCGCCATCCTTCCCAGCTACAGGAAAGCTGTGCCTGATGTATGAAGCCATGTCCAACCTGGAATGAATGAACATGTTGCACCTTGTACAATCTGAATGGCAGTGAGCTATGCACATGAGAGACCCAAACCCCAGCACTGACATACATAGGACAAGCTGTACAGAATGATCCATAACACAGAAGGCACCCCCACACTTCAGTAAACTCCTGGTACAGGTCAGCCAGAGTGCCACATATCGACACCCCTCAAGAGGCATCCTGATGAGTGTATGGGAGATGGTAGGCTACCCTGGGTATCACTGTTATGTCAGAGGTAGACAGAGGCACAGTATACCAACCATGACATATGTAATGGCAAACTCCAGTTACAATGTGTGTCGAAGTACAAACACACCCTGTGACTACCATCAGAAATGGCCTACGGAACATCGCTAGTGTTTGCCAATGTCCACCCATGTTGTGAAATACACTAGCAATGTTGGACGAGCCTGGTGTAGGTAGTCCATATCTGAATATATTGCAACATGGTCATATGTGCACATCTGGCCTGTACACAGTCTGTTGTGCTCACTATGAAGATGTCAAGCAGTGATAGGACTAAAGCCCAGGATACTGTCCACTACAGTGAAAGTACCGAACCAGTACACTATACGGTACTACAGTGTTAGGTCATTATGAAAGTATGTTGAGAACTCTCTGCAAAGTATCCCATGCAATTCCTGCAGGCACAGTATAATCCCTGTTGTGGCAGACATGAAGCAGTTGGCCAGTTAGTACACAACATGACACCCAGCACACAATCATAAACGTGCGATAATGTCGAAGGTCACACACACCCAAATATGTGTTGGACTTCAGAGTGCAACATACGGAAAGCTCACACTGGGCATGCTCACACACTTAGGCCTTATCTCCGTGTAGCAGTTGGCCACACATATCTGGTACTTGTACGTGTCAGTCCAGGAACCAACCACAACACAGCAATCAGCCCAGTGCACACAGTAAATGACCACAGAGACATAAGTGATATAGTGGATCGCCGTCATATGCAAACATCTGCCACAGATACACAAGTTGGTCATAGGAACAGGGAATGCTATGGCAATAAAGACCTGCAAACAGTAGAACAGCACAACAAATATTGTGCATCCGACAATTGAACATATGGGTGTAGAGGTCAATACTAGGCTTCTTGCCCCAGGGAATGACAGCTCAGCCAGAGTGTGCTTGGCATCTGCATCCCCAGGATAGTAGGCTACCGTGCCACTGTAAAGTAGGTCACAGAAGGCAACATGTGAGGCTAGTGAGCTGTGTCTCTGTCAAGCAGGGGCACAGTGGAGGTCTCAGGGATTGAATGTGCTAAGCCACAGCCATGTTGTCAGTGTGTGCTGTGAGAGGGTTGCTGAGGATCTCTGACAGTAGGTGTCCGTCAATAACAGACTGAGGGGAGCCCTATCTGCATTCTCTGGAAGATTCCACTGTCAACACTGTGTTGTAATGAGTATGTGTGAATGAAGTGCAGTGCTGGAATTGTCCACAGATGTCCTCCCACTGTGGGCTACAGCTCTGCAATGTATTAGGTCACTCTGTCTGTTGAACGGCACATATATGGCCGGTGTACAGCTGACAGGTGTCTTGTTGTGGAGCAGTCATGGGTATATGTGGGATAGCATGACCAATGCAAACTGTACACATGCTCATAGGATGCAAGTGTCAAGGATTATGCTGAGTGGCCAGTATAGTCCTCCAGCATGGGTCCCCTGAAGTCATCCACCCCAGTCTACACAAGTGTAGAATCTGCTTGTGCTAAACACAGTTTGTGTGCAGTGACAACCTTGCCTGGGGGTGGAGATGAGATATGGATGTCCAGGGAAAGGTGGTCATGGTCAGATATCAACAATGGTGGTCTACCTCTGGTGTGGAACAGTGAGTACCCACGTTGCAGATGGACAGGTGCAATATGTATTCACCCAGTTGGTTGTGGTGTGTGGCTCTGCCATAGCACATGGACCCACAAATTGTAGTGGCTGTAGGTAAAGTGGTAGAGGCCTGAGTAGTTCTCACACACAATATGCCTGTACCTGATGTTAACAACTGGAATGGTGTATGTGAATACCTGCATATCCTGGCACTGTTCCCAGGGAAGCTAAGTGTGTGTCCTGGATGTGGGTGTAGTGTTCTGGACTGGTTGTGTTGTGTGTTACAGGTCCTGTGGTCCCACAGCATGGTATAGAACATAACCTGCCAGTTCGATGTGCATATCTGACCCTGACGTAGGTGGCTGCAAATGCATATATATGCTATCCCCCACCTGTCAGGTAGTACTACATCTACATACCTCTGTGAAAATAAAGATGTCAGCACCCTAGAAATACTACAGGTGCAGGACAGATGCCCAGTAATTTGGATAGTGCGCTCTGCTAATGTGTCTCCCTCAAGTGTCATAATATACTTAGGTATGGGTTCGAATCCTGCAAATGCTCAGTCTGTATGTGTGAGAGGGAAATGTCCCTTTTGGCAATTGGGAAAACACACTACAGGATGCACATTCCCCTTACTAAACACTGATGATGTCAGCACCCTATAAGTACAGCAGGAAAAGGGAAACCTACCAGTAATGCTAATAGCGCGCTCTGCTAATGTGTTTGTCTCGAGAGTCATAACATAATTAGGTAGTGGTTTGAATCCTGCAAGTGTGTGTGTTTGGATGAGGTGGGTTAGTGTGTGTGAGGGAAATGTCCCTTTTGGCAACTGGGAGAACACACTACAGGATGCACACTCCCCTTTCTAAACACAGATGATATCAGCACCCTATAAGTACAGCAGGAGAAGGGGAGCCTCCCAGTAATGCGTATAGCGCGCTCTGCTAATGCGTCCGCCTCGAGTGTCATAACATAGTTAGGTAGTGGTTTGAATCCTGTACATGACAAGTGTGTGGGTTTGGATGAGGGGGGTTACTGTGTGAGAGAAATGTCCCTTTTGACAACTGGGAGAACACACTACAGGATGCACACTCCCCTTTCTAAACACAGATGATGTCAGCACCCTATAAGTAAAGCAGGAGAAGGAAAGCCTCTCAGTAATGTGAATAGCACGCTGTGCTAGTGCGTCCGTCTTGAGTGTCATAACATAGTTAGGTAGTGGTTTGAATCCTGCAAATGACAAGTGTGTGTGTTTGGATGAAGGAATTACTGTGTTTGTGCAAATATGTGTGAGGGAAATGTCCCTTTTGGCAACTGGGAGAACACACTACAGGCTGCACACTCCCCTTTCTAAACACAGATGATGTCAGCACCCTATAAGTACAGCAGGAGAAGGGAAGCCTCCCAATAATGCGAATAGCGTGCTCTGCTAATGCATCCGTCTTGAGTGTCGTAACATAGTGAGGTCATGGTTTGAATCCTGCAAATAGCAAGTGTGTGTGTGTGTGGATGAGGGGGGTTGCCGTGTGTGCAAATATGTGTGAGGGAAATGTCCCTTTTGGCAACTGGGAGAACACACTACAGGATGCACACTCCCCTTTTTAAACACAGATGATGTCAGCACCCTATAAGTACAGCAGGAGAAGGGAAGTCTCCCAGTAATGCGAATAGCGCGCTCTGCTAATGTGTCTGTCTCAAGTATCATAACATAGTTAGGTAGTGGTTTAAATCCTGCAAATAGCAAGTGTGTGAGTTTGGATGAGGGGGGTTAGTGTGTGTGAGGGAAATGTCCCTTTTGGCAACTGGGAGAACACACTACAGGATGCACACTCCACTTTCTAAACACAGATGATGTCAGCACCCTATAAGTACAGCAGGAGAAGGGAAGCCTACCAGTAATGCGAATAGCACGCTCCGCTAATGCGTCCGTCTCGAGTATCATTACATAGTTAAGTAGTGGTTTGAATCCTGCAAATGGCAAGTGTGTGTGTTTGGATGAGGGGGGTTGCTATTTGTGTGAGAGAAATCCCCCTTATGGCAACTGGGAGAACACACTACAGGATGCACACTCCCCTCTGTAAACACAAATGATGTCAGCACCCTATAAGTACAGCAGGAGAAAGGAAGCCTCCCAGTAATGTGAATAGCACACTCTGCTAATGCATTTCTCATGAGTATCGTAATGTAGTTAGGTAGGAGTTTGAAACCTGTAAATGGCATGTGTGTGTGTTTGGATGTGGGGAGTTCGTGTGTGTGCATTTCCGTATGAAAAACAGGTTAGTTTTGGCAATCAGGAGATCACACTACCTGATGCACATTACCCTTTCAAAATACTGATGTTGTCAGCACCCTATAAGTACAGCCAGAAAAGAGGAACTATCTAGTAAACCGAATAGTGCGCTTCGCTAATGCGTCTCTCTCAAGTGTCATGACTTAGTTAGGTAGGGGAATGAATCCTGCAAATGGCAAGTGTGCATGTGTGTGGGGGTAGTAGGGTGTGTGTAAATGCAAGTGTGAGCACACAGATCCATTTGGCAAATACTACAATACACCAAATGCTGCATACTCCCCCAGTAAACACAGGGGATGTCACCACACTATCAGCACAGCCAAACAGGGCTAGTTGGCTCGTAATGCCAATAGTGTGCTCTGCTACTGTCTATTACCATTGTCAGAGTACAGATAGGTATGTTTTGGTAACCCACAACTGTCACGTGTGGTTGTGTCACACAGTATGACCTTGTGTGGGTGTTTGTACATAAAAATGCATGCCATTGCCTAAACCAGCAATGGCATTGCACACATGATGTATGTGTGTGACACATACACATAAATACCTGTGACCTGCAGTAGTTGCCATGTCTGACACATGCTTCAAGTGGATAAATGGTATTTGCAATGTATACCAATATGACTGTGTCTTACTCTGCAGGGTCCGCACGTGGTATGTCCCTATACAGTGTGGGTGTCTATGGTGAAAGACCTACAGCAGGGGATACACATCTGGTCTGGGTCATATAGTGTACATGTAGTCGATGTACAGGTGCTGCATGTTCCCACCTGTTGTGGTAGTGGTAACATGTCATTCCACTGCAATTCGGTGACCACATGCTGTGAACTCTTCAACTAGTGTGTTGTAGCTACAGTAATGCTCACACACAATGTTTGGCTGGATGCAGTACGGCCTTATAAACAAAGTTCTTGAGACTGTCATATTGTCAATGTTGTTATGGAGGATAGGTGGTCTTCCTGTGTATGTGAGGGTTGTGTGTGCCAGGCTATGAACCAGATGGCAGTCCGACACACTGTCAGCTGCACATGAGTAGGCCCTGATGGTTTGTGCTGTGCCAACAACCTGGAGGTGTGTGTATCTCTGTTACCTTGGGATACCACCCCCCTATCCATGTGTGTTACATGTGTAGGGGATGACAGGCATGGTATGGGGCATAACCTGTCAGTGATGGGTAACACCTGTGAGCCATGAATCATGAATCTGGTACTGCACAGACATTGCAGTTCACCGTGCTCAGGGCAGTGTCTGGTGCATGCATCTTCCGGTGTACACTGCTGTTGTTGTGTAGCAGCACTGTTAGTGTCCTAACCTGTGTGATACCCATGGAGGTCGCTATGTAAACCATGTCCTGCAGCATAAGGCAGTATGTGTGTGCCAAGGAGCTTTGCCATTATACATCGGGCCATGGGTGTCACGTGCAAGATGACCCTTGCACATCATTGTGGCTTCCCTAGCATGTAAGCACACGTTGACAGCCAGTGGATACCCTATGAATGACAGTGGAGACTGAGCATAACGTAGACATACAACACCCTTCCCACATATAGTGGTAGAATACCTGGTGAGAGTATGTTGGCAACCAACATCAGGCTCATACTGGCCTGTGCCACATTCTGAGAGATCCATTCTATGTTCCTTATCATGTAGTCCAGGGAGGTATGTCTCAGGCAGCCACACTGGCATGGTCAATGAGTGAGTCATATCTGTCCATGCCTCTGAATGACCTGTATGCATGTGTGCTGTGGTGGACCATAGTGCCCCTGAGTCATATCACTGTGACCTTCACCAGATACAGCCTGTTGAGTGGGACCCCAGTGCAGCACACAAGACAGGTACCTGACACGTCTGTAGCAGATGTGTTGTGTAGCCCTACAGGCTGTGAGTGTATGGCACAGGGGATGTGCGTGCCATGTGTGGCATGTGCTCTGTTCCGACGAAACATATGCCTGTGTGCCAGCTGCAGAGGTGTGTGATGCCCAGGCAGGCTGCTATTCTGAGTCCCCACGTATGCCCCAGTGTGTTCAGCATGCTGTCAGTGTGTGTCAATGTCTGACTGGTATTGTCGTCACTGTAACATATTGTGTTGATTTATTTATTTATCCTGCATTTGTTGACTGGGATAGCCCGACTGGATGCATGTCCATTTCCAGGGGAGGCCCGTGGAGACAAGCTACGAGGGTAGCAGATACAGGATTACATAATACTAGCATTACATATTACAAACAGATTATTTACAGAGATTACATAAGTAAGCAAGTCAAACATGTTCCACAGGTTAATGTTAGACCTGAGCACAAGTCAGGATTAAATTAAAATTACACAGTAAAGTGGTTCACAGATTTTACACATTCGAGTTAGCCAGGCTTGATACATTGACATAGCCAGTTAAGTGACAAATGTTGTTTGAGTCTACTGTTAAATTGACCTAAGGTGGACAGTAGGGTAATATCAGCTGGAAGTGAGTTCCATGATCTACTTACAGGGTTTGCAAAGAGAGAATCACCGGCTGTGTTATTAAACTTGCTATTCTGAAGTAGTACTTTGTTAGAGGATCGAAGTGGTCTAGGATTGTTATAGGGGGTGATAATATTTGAAGTGCAGGAGTATTTTCTGGATTATAGAGGATTTTATAGGCCATAATCAGTTGGTTATACTGTATTAGGCTGGGTATTGCAAGCCAACCAAGCTGATTTAGATTGATGCAATGATGTGTCCTAAAAGGCAGCCCAGTGGCAAACCTGGCAATGTGGTTGTAGCAAATTGAGTGTTTGTTAAGGACAGTCTTGTTCATATTCGAGAGTAGAGGGGATGCATACAGAAGGGTTGAAACAAGGTGTGAGCGAGCTATGGCACCTTTAGCTGGAGGGGCTAGGAAGGCTTTAATTTTGTAAAGTGACCCTAGTTTTCTATTGATGGCTTTGATAATCTGGTTAACATGTATGTCACATTTGAGATTATTGTCTATGATGACACCTAATAGTTTCGGAGATGGGTCAGGGGAGATTATTGTGCCATCAGTTGATGTTATGGTAACGGTGAAAGCGGTAGACCTACGTGTTGTTGAAATAACAGCAGTTTAGTTTGATTGGGATTTAGGATCAGATGATGTTCAGAAAGCCAGTTTGCTATTGTATTAAAGGTGGTCTGGGTAGCTGACCATAACTCTACTCGAGATGTGGCTGAGCAGATCAGAGTAGAGTATTCAGCATATTGGATACAGCTGACTTTTGGGATGACAGTATAAAGGTCGTTAATGAAGATGGAGAACAGCAAGGACCCTAGTATAGAGCCTTGTGGTACTCTGAGGGTGTTAGGTAGAAGGTTAAAGAGTTTGTTCTGCCAGAGGCCAGCCTGCTGTCGACCATGCAGGTAGGATTGAAACCATTGGAAAGCTCCAGTATCTAGACAGTCTTTGCAGGGTGTGGAGTACAAGTTGGTGATCAACCATATCGTATGCCTTTGAAATATCCAAAAAGAGGGCTGCGGATATATAATTATTGTTGCAGGTATGACTTATGGTGTTAGTAAAGGCTAGGAGGCCTGACGTAGTGCTGTGATGAGGACGTAAGCCATGCTGAGTGTCTGCCATAATGCGAGTTTGGATTAGGTGGTGCATGACTTGTCTATGACGAAAGTTTCCATAATCTTTGCAAGTGGAGAGAGTATAGCTATTGGCCTATAATTGGAGACTTCAATAGAGCTGCCTCCTTTGTGAAGTGGGATTACATATGACATTTTCCAGATGGTGGGAAAGTTAGATTCTAACATGGTTCCTTTGATTACCTTTGAGACGGGGTAAGCAATAGCATCATCTGGTTTTGATAGGTACTCAGCAGGGAGTTGATCAGCAGAAAGTGCAGTGGGTTTCACTGTTACAATCAAGGTACGGAGAACTGAAGTGGCGACTGGTTGGCAGCTGGACGCAAGTAGTTTTCTAGGGGTGCTACTTTCAGGACCAGGGGAGCTAGGAGGTAGATGGCTAGCTAGGGCCTGAAATGTCTCAGTAAAGAACTGGTCAAAACTATCAGGAACATCTTCAGGGGTATTATCAATAGTAGCAGCAGGGATTGGGGTTGATGTTTGTCCAGGACATAGTATATATGACATGCCACCTGACAGGGTATGGCATTACTGGGTTCAGAGAGACCAGTCCCCAGATTGGCTGTGTGGTGGCATCCCACACATGTGTTGTACGTTCCTGGCCAAGGGTGATGGCTGACTGCATACATGTGGCAGCTGTGACAATGACACATGACTCACATAAACCACAACTGGACCATAGAGGCGATTCACAGGTTACCTTTGCACATGCTAGCCTAGTAGTGTGATTGCCATGGTGTGTACCAACACATAGGGCCAATGGGGAACAACATACTGAAGGTGTGTATGTGTGGGTGTACCTCTACTGTTTCATAGCACTGACATATATGACTGCACACGTGGGTAAATGCCAGGTAAGATGTGTGCAATGTGTCACAGGCAACGTACATGCGTACAGGACAGACAGTGACGTTCTGTCATGTGTAAAGTTGACATACGTATCGTACGCTATGCAGATGTCACTAGAAGTCTACAGAAGCACTGTAACTCTGCATTGCAGGTGTAAGCAGTGTTCCAGGGGACCCCAAGCGAACATGCATGTAAACAAAGCTACAGTAAACAGGGCTGGAAGTAGTGCATTATACAACAAAGAAGGGGTAACAATAACAGTAAGTAACAATGCAAATATGTAGGCACTATCAACATGTACCCAGGAATACGCAGTGCAGATGCCCATGGTAGAACCAATATTATGTCATACTTATTTGTGATTTGGATTACATTGGTAATGCACACATATCTACATGCGCCAACATCCACATGGCATAGTTGTTGTGGGCAACTTGACACCATTATGGTACATGTCCACCATTGCATATCACTACTTGCGTTAGCTTTCCCCATGTGCTACCCATGTATGCGGCTATCTGTTGACAACCTTACCACCGGCATGCAATTATGTGCAGCTGTTATACTTTGGTATGTACTATGGGTGCAGATAACAATTCAGGACATTCATACAGTTACTGCAATAGGAATGCTGGGATAAACACACAGTCATAGCAGCACACTGTACTGTTACCAACATGATACTACTAATACACTTCTATGTAGTCACCCTGTGCATCAGCAACCTGTTCCTGCAATGATGTTGGAGATTGCAGGAGGTGGCACAGTGTCATCATATGCACAGGGTGTGGATTAGGTATGCCTGAGTCAGCCGCTGATACCACCAATTGACATGTGTGTGTATGTGTGTTGGTGAGGGGCAGCAGTACAGGGTGGGTCAGTGTTGGTGCAGTGTGTGCATGTATGTGGTTGCCCTAGGTGTTAACATTTCGCATGTGTGTATGCACGCACACAGTTCCACCTCATGGCTGCCATATACAGGGGTTTGTGGACAGCCACAGACTGCACCTGGCAGGCCATACAGATCAGTGTCTGTGTGCATGGACACGGTACCTGTGCCTGGCAGGGGTGCTACGGACCATATCCAGTACAAAGCCAGATTGGGTACTGTCATCAGAAGCATGAGTGTTTTGACTGGACACAAGTCCCTGTTGGGACTGTCCAGAGCCACGTGCACGTGGTCTCCTGGGGCGTTCCGATGACAGCACAGACCCAGCATTGCTGGGGCTGCTGCTGACAGTATGGGGGCATGCGCGAGCCTGTTGTCGTCCGCTCCGACTGCCAGCTGCTGCTGCTGGCATACGGCCACGTCGATGCCGCAAATGCCCACCATTGCCCTGGCTCATGGACATCTGGTTTTGGAACTGTTGTAATATGTCCACACAACGTCTGTCTATGACATCGGTGAAGTTAGGGATAGCATCCGCAATGTCATGCATACTGTCTGTCATGGCTGTGCGACATGCTCTCAGCTCCCTCAGACCCTGTCTGGTGTACCTTTCCATACGTGACTGTGCCTGCATGACAGTCCGAAACATAGCTGAGGTTGACAGACCTCTTTGGGCACGTCAGCCAGGGGCAGTACGCCCACGGATGCTCCCACGAGAACCCATGGGCAACTGTCTGTGTGGTACCATCGGAGGACCCTGCCCATGGCTGCTGTGTGGGGATGCATGTGCCACAGGTACCACATTACCCTGGTCTATGTCCACTGTATCCTGTCCATCACCTAGGGACAATAGTGACAAAGGATGTACAGGCAGGATGACTGTGCGCAATGATGGGGTTGACAGCTGTGTACTGTCAATTGGCTGACCAATGGCAGAACCTGACACACCTTCCTGTACCATTACACAAATATCATCATTACCAGTAGCCGTGGCACAGGATTCAGGTTCCCTGCTGCAGGTCACCAGAGCAGCCCCAGAACCTGTGGGATGAAGACAGGAAATGCAGTTTACAGTCTCCAGACATTGTTACCAGTGATGCACTTATACACACATGCACACATGCACACATGGACACATGCACACAGGCACACATGCACACATGCACACATGCACACAGGCACACATGCACACATGGACACATGCACACGTGGACACATGCACACATGCACACATGCACACGTGGTCACATGCACACATGGGCACATGCACACATAGTCACGTGTACACATGCACACATGCACACATCCACACATGCACACATGCACACGAGGACACAGGCACACATGCACACATGCACACATGCACACGTGGACACAGGCACACATGCACAGATGCACACGTGGACACAGGCACACCTGCACACATGCACACATGCACACATGGGCACAGGCACACCTGCACACATGCACACCCTGCAGTATACACACAGAGCACTACTGAGTTACACTACTGTTACTAGCATTATCAGGACTATTATAGTTATGTTAAACACACTCACCAGCATGGATGGCCTGTCTTGCTGTAACCCTGGAGGGACCTGCAGAAATGATGAGATTAATGTCAGTGGGCACAACTGTGCCATTGATATTGCATGTGATACAGTGTACAGAACAGTGAGGTGTACATATGGCATATTACCTGCACGCTCCATGTCGTGCTGCTGTGTGGAACCAGCCTCCATCATAATGCAGGTGTACTGCTGTTGGTGTTCCAGGGCTGGAGCCACAACACTTAGGAGTAGCCCCTCCAGTCTGGTGAGGGGGGGGATGTGTGGCCACCCCACCTCCTGTGGCGACCTGTTGCCTGTGGATATCTGATGCACGGTGCTGGACACTTCGGATTAAAATCACTGCAGTGATGTCGTACCTGCTCATATGTCCTGTTATGAGTGCCAATATCATTTACCCTACGGACAAAAAAGGTCTTGCCACAGTGCGGCCCTCTCCTACTGATTCTGACTGGTGTGGGAAAACAGGATGTCATACTCCTGCACCAGGCTCTGGTGGATCTCCTCATCTTCCACCACAGAGTAGGCGGGGTTACGCTGTCGTGCATCTCCCTGGAAGAGAACACAGACAGGATATCAGCAGACCATATCAGCAATATATGGCACACATACTATACATGATACTCATGTGTAGTGATATACTACTACTCCCATATGTTGCATGTGTGTGTGTCCTGGTGGATACACAGGTACATGGCCAGATATCAGTGCTCAGCCAACACCTGTGCAACAATACCTGATACATTCCACACAACAAAGTAGCATGCCCCATCGGTCAGCACACACTGACAGGTGCAATGCACAACCTCACTCTGGGGGTTCATCCCAAGGTACTGTATGTGGGACACTGTCCACTACTGTGATGTGGACAGACGTTACTTGGCCTGGATATACATATCCCACCACCACCACCAGCACAGTAGACTACTTTGATATGTATGTGATTAGACAGTTATTCATTTGCTGGGACTGAGTTGGTATCCATGCAGCACACTGGGCCAGTGGAAGCCATAAGCCACACTGCTGACCCCTTTGCAAATGCTTACCATGGACATGCCATGGATTGCATGGAACTTGCACACACATTTCTAACCCAGACCCTATGCACAAAGGTTAGGCATCCTGTCCAGTGGACCCCAGACAGAGGCAGATTGTATAACAATAGCAGGAGGCTACTGCAGGACAGAGCACATTCACATTAAGGGAAGGCATCTGTGGTCAGCACTGGTACTACACTACGGTCCATCATAACAATGGCCACGGCCTACTCTGGGAGGGAAATGGACACAAACACTATGGATGACCACAAGGCCTTCTTCAGTTATGTTACACATATGGACCACATGCCTCAGATATGCTCTGTGTTAATTCACACCTACTTAACATTCACCAAACACACGGATGTTGGCAACAATGTTGCAGACATGTTCGGTGCACGTATCCCCCCTCCTTCTCCCCCACCTTTAAAATATTTATCCCAGCTGGGTGTAACCTCCCTATCATCTCACATGTCCAGGTGAGGGCCGCCCTCAGCAGAGGAGAACACACAGCATCACTGTGACCTCGTGGTACCCCTGGATGTGAGCTACCGGCACTCCGAGAGGACATACAACCGCATATAACACTGATAGTTTATCTTGGCCATACTACAGGATATGTACCTGGACAGTGGCATACAGCAACAGTGGTCCCACACCACTAAGGGGGCACCTCAACTGACCCTGGGAATTACCACATCATATGCATAACAGGCCTGGTCTGCTAAGCTATGGACTTATGCAGTATAGGATGCATATGCAGTGACATCGGGTACCTGCAGACACTTGTTCCCAGCCAGTGTGCCTTTGGGATGGGCTGATCCTGACTTTTGAACCTGGCTGACCTTTCAAAGCAGTCACTACAGCCATTGCTGGCCAATGCACAGACAAATGCTGCCAGGATCATGGCCTAAGACTGATTGACATGTGATGTATGGTCATCCCCTTTTGGTGGAACTACGTACACACAACATATCACATGGACATACCTATGGATACAGACCTATGACACATTTGGAGGGTTCACAGTATGCACACTATTAACCTGCTACTTTGCATTACCTTTGTTTGTAGCAGCTGGTTGCGTTACCACAGCTTCTGCTTGCTGCTGCTACTGTCAGTGCTGACAGCTTCGGGTGCAGAGTCACAGTGTCTGATATATATATATATATTTTTGTCTCTCTCTCTCTCTCTCTCTCTCTCTCTCTCTCGCTCTCCCTCTGTCTGCTTGCAGACAATGCAATGAATGTATTGCCTGTGGGGAGTGTTAGCACTGGATGCTTTTGTAGGTATCTGCATAGGTCCATGCGATGGCCTCTGCACCAATTGTAAGCCAGCATTTGCTAATTGCATACGGCCAGTTGTGTACTGATTGCAGTTCTCACTGTGATTTCAGGTCAGTGCTATAAAAGGGTATGTGGGATAGGCGTTGCCCTTCCAGATTGTGAGGGCGGGGACCATGCTGGTATGCTGTGGACAGTGTTCTCTTAGTGTAAAGGTTAGTATCTCTCTCATGATTCAGGCTGTGTTGTATATTCACAATTCTCCATTCCTCTCTCATGTTCCCTGTAGTAAGTGTGTATGCACATTGACTCCTACAACTATATATAGATATATATTTATATATATATATATATATATATATATATATATATATATATATATATATATATATATATATACATATGCATACATATATCTATGTACTTTAACTGACCTTATTATCTACAAGCTGCCAACTAGCATGGCTGTTTCTGTTCATGGAAATCCAGTAGTTTTGACAGTAATTTTAAATGACATGCTTTGTGTACTACACATCCTATATTCCCTTTACATTCATCCCTACTATTACATGTTATATTTATTTTAGCACAATGTTTTTGTATAAGAGTCATGGCTTAGTGGTAGGTCATACAGACTAGTGTTTCCTGGGTTCGGGACTGACAGTGGGATTTTATTTTGCTTTTGAACTGAGTACAGGACCTGTCAATCAAAGTGACTAAGGCACTTTTAAGCAGTTGTAACCGGGTTAGCACTGGTTTGCACGGAGCTCACGCATGCGCACTGGCGGTTAGCTCCGCACACACACGTGCACACCCGCTTACAACCGCTTAACGGTGCTTACTCTGGCGCACTCCCGCACTATTTTCTTTGAAAGAAAAGAAAATGGGGAGACAGGAAAGTGGTGAAAAAGGGGTCACAAAGAGGGTAAGACAGTAGGGAAACAAGCTTGGGATGTGCAGGAGGGATGTAGGTAAGGCCCATAGCTGCCCATTTCTTCATCAGCAACAGCTGTGCATATGTATGTAATTTGGTGTGACATTTGAAACCTTTCACCCCTGAGAGAGGTGTCAGGACAACAATAATACTTGTTGTACAGCCAATTGTAATTGATAGGTTCCATGTCCAGCAGACATGTGTGCGGAATGGGCAGCTATGTATGGGGCGTAATTTTTTTGTGGGTACAGAGTGCTCCCCTTTTTTTTTTTTTTTTCAGGTGAGAGTGGTATGTCAGGTGAAGGAAGTCAGTACAGCTGGGGAGGTAGGTTGGGTAGGTAAACAGACAAGACAAACAAGACACATACAGGGGCGGTGTATGACACGTGTGGGGGTTACACAATTGACGGGGACGGAGGTTTGGATATCCAGAGCCCATGAGCCCACAGATGGCAACAGTGGAACTGATATCCCTACCCATAGGCAGTTGCCACTGTTCCTTCACTGCCCAGGACGGGGCTGTGCTGGGGGCTGTGTAGGCTGGGCAACAGGCATGCCCATAAGTTGTGCCACCCGTGCCTCAAGCTGGCGTAGGGGCTCAAGAACAGAGTCCCGAATCTCCCTACGCAACACAGTTCGGACGCTACGGAGGGTGAGTGGTGGTTCTCCTCCAGCCACACTTACAGAGGGGGGACGAGCCCCATCCCCTGCAGCACTTCCACCCACAGGTGGCACAGGGCCACCGGAGGAGGGTCCAGACTCGGCACTAGTGCCGGGTGCACTCGCCAGCTGAGGTGGGAGAGGTGGGTCCACTGGAACCCGCCTTCCCTGTCGTACTATGTTTTGCATTATGTCATGGCAGTTTGGGTTAGTGACATATAATACCATTCACAATTAGTTGTAACAGCATACATTAGTATTCCCATTAACCAAACACCCAGATATTCACACCATTGAACAGCGTGCATAACACATGCATAATTTGAACAGCAATACACAGTCCAACAACATGCAGGGTTAATTGATGGCAACAGGTCATCAGGTTTGGATGTATGAACAGGGCAGATGCATCAACGGACATGCAAATATATATAACCCAACAGAACAAACGTCCAGGGGTGTTAATTGTGATTGCACATACCATTTTCATGTAGAATGGGTTATATGTGGTTATAGGGTGGGGTAAAGAAAGTAATATTAACACCTTCGAATAACAATACATATGCTGTACATTTCTAATAGCTACAGTTATATACACACTACTGTTCTAACTACAGTTTTCTATATGATAACTATTTCAACTTGGTGATAGGACTGTTACTGCAACATCAATATACATTTTAGTGTTCTTCATACACATTCATATCTAGCTTTGTTCAGCTACATCATCTTGCTACATTTGCTTTATATAACTGTAGACAAGTGTGGATGTTTGGTATATCAGACAATCATCCAATCTGCATATTTCAGACTGAGAGCAACATATCCTGATTTTGGGATACACATTCCACATGCAGCAACACTTTGAACAGATTTCGCTGTTTGGTTTTGAATCTCACATGCATTTCATTCTGTCTTGGCTGCAGTATACTTTATTCAGGGGTTATTACTACTGTATTGCTGGATTCATGACACTTTCTCACACTCTCTCACTTGCTTTCATTTTACTATTCAGGATGGTACTTACTTCTAGGCTTTATTGACATGTTTTACCTGTAGTTATTACAATCCTTTCCAGCAGTCTCACTTCTGTCATGTTTCAGTATTTCCACAGGGATATATTTCACACATGATTTCATCATCTTCTGCAGCTATACTTCTCAGCCTGCTGCAAGTTGTGTACTATTTTCTTACAGGTAGGGCATTTTTATTTCAGAATATATGTCAGACAGTTTCATTTTTTGGTTTAACTTACAGGCTGAAACACACTTTTGTAATCAAGCAAGACTTGCAGACACTTTCACACTGTTACTTGCAGATTTTATTCCTACTGACTACACTGAATTCTTTTGCTGACTGTCATACTTTTATATTTCTTTACGGTTACTGGTAGTGGATTACTGACCTGCCTGGTGGCGCAACCGCACCAGCCTATCGCCATAGGCTCTGCGGTTCGCAGAACGGACACCTGCAGCTGTAATATAAATGAAGTAATATTGGAATACACACCTCCATAATATCAGCTAGTTTAATTTCTTACATACATAATTAAATGTTACTTACTCAGTAGTGGGGCATTGGGTGTTTGCCGGGCCTCCTGGATCCAAAGGTTCAGTTGGTCCTGCTTGCGTCTCTTCAGGTCTGCATGGTGGTGACGGACCTGCTCACCAGTCCTTGGAATCCCTGTGGCACTGGTGAGATCATGAGCCAACCGGTCCCACGCCTCAGCCCTGTATGCTCCCCAGAGGACCTGGCCCTGCATGAGAGCCAGACCATGTACCTGGACTCCTCAACACCCCACCTCTGTGCTCGGAAGCAACTATCCACTCCTACTCCTGTCATTCTGCCTGCAGGTCAGTTCTACAATCGTTTATGTTGTGTATTCCCGCCTATGGGGCTTATATAGTCCGTTTTTCCCGCACATATCTGTGATTGGCTATTTTGGAATTGTATCAACTTCAGTAAACCTGCATTGTCATGCTGTAGTTTGTATTCATTCCTATATATTAGCTATTATTGCATTTCTAGGTACTGCTGTCATGGCTTAGTGGTTCTGTACTTTGACTATGGTGTATAGTATCCTGGGTTCTAACCTGGCCACTGCTTTTTATTTTTCATGACTGTCTAGACATGCTGAGGGGTGTGTCTGTGTAAAGGCAGTTTTGATACGGCTTGCTCAATGTTGCCCGTCGGTTAGCTATTTTGCGTGGTGCGCAGCTCTGCGCAAACGGGGTATGCTGGTTTAAGCCTCATTTGGCTATCGGCATGCATATTATGCTCAGCTCAGTTAGGGGCACATAGATTAAGCGTGTTAGACCACTGCTCAGCTATGGGCACTCATTTTGCACCAGTTAAACCACTGCTCATCTACGGGCAGATGCACTCACTCTGTTAAACTGTAGCTCAGCTATGAGCACATCTGGCATTTTTTATTCTTTTGTTACCTCACATGTCTTCAATATAAATGGGCTATTTCATTACATTTTACATAAATTGTGGTTTTATGTGTACATATTTGTCAGGGACTTGTTTCCTGCTTATTTTGAAAAAAAAAAAATTGGTGTTGTGGGGGCTCAAACCATGAATGGCTGCTCTTCAGCCAACATCTCTACCGCTACGCTATTGCTTCCTGGCTTATTTTGCATATTTAGTTCTTATATGCTTTCCCACTGACTGCTAACTGTAGCTGCACTACGGGCACGCCCGCGCAAATGAGCGCACTCATGGTTAAACATTTTTACAATCTAAAAAAATATATAAAACGTGTTTATTTATATGTTTTCTGTTCATAGTCTGTGGGGGCATGTGTTGTGTTCTGTGTATTCACATTTCCGTGGACTCTGTCGTGGGTGTTTACTTTGGGTACTTTTCCTCTTCTGGGGGCATGTCTGCTTACAGGGCTCGGCCTACGGACACGCCCCCTACTGTCTTACATGGACCATGTTGGCCTTAAGTGTGATTCAGCATGCTCTCATTAATATGCAGAGCATGCTGACATCACTCCATTTAACTGCAGCCTCCGTGTATGAGTTATAACTCTTACACGGAGGCTTCGTGAATCCTGCCCTAAATGTCACAACAGATAATGAAGGAAAATGGATACACATCATTGATGGATTCAAGAGTAGGATTTTTGCAAGGAAATTTCTCTGGTCCTAATAAGATCACTGATGCATGTATGGGGGGGCAGAGATGCAATGCTTTACAGTAGTTGCAGAAAGTGGAAGACTTTGTTTTAGTAGGCAGGAATTACAATTTTGCCATGGATTCCATCATGGATTGGCATCATGTAGGCATGGTGCTTTTGCCAGCTGTTGTCAGTGATCTTAACAGTTGGTTGAATAGACACAATTTGATGGATGTTTTTAGTTGGAAATACCCTAATAAAATCTATTTTACGTGTCATAACCACTGCAGATTAATAGCTAGTTTATTGGATGATTTGTTTATATCTAGTAATATACTTGAGTTTGTGCTGGATATTGTAACACACCCAATGGTTCTTATTGACTATTCTGAAATTCAATTAACGTTGGCTAAGTTGCACAGGATTATACAAACTGGCAAATGGAAGCTGGATCCACTATTATTAAGAAACAAGCCTCAGCAACAAACTTCTACTACAGGTATAAAGCTATGGAAATTGGCATTATTGCACTTTGGGAATGGTTCAAGACAGACATGCAGTGTAGGCAGCAAATTAAGGGTTTTGTGAAACTGGGCAGCATAGAGATAAGGTTATAGAAAATTTAGATGTGAAGCTTGGTAATTTGATGAGTAAATATAAATGAGAAGGTAGCAAGAAAAAATTATTAATAAAAACTATTGAGAAATTAAGAGTACAATATGGGAAAAAATGATTTGTGGAACAGAAGAAACAGGAATAATAGCTATTTTACTGGGTGAAAATGTGCTTATTACATATGTTTGGGCACAAATATATAAAGAACAAAAAGGAAGTGAAGAATAGTGCCTCATTGAATAAACAAGGCGTTCCTGCCAATGATCATTTAGCCATTAATAATTTATTATCTGAAGAATGCAAAAGTCATTCTGCAGGATTCGATAAACTCTCTGTAGGCTCTTTGTGGAACCTACACCGAGTGTATCCATGTATACTGCCACAATGTGTTCTCAGCAACACGTAATGCATATTAATGTTGCACAGTGCACCTAAGTGAGGTTTCATGGTGTGTCCCAGTAGTGTTGGCCACATAACCTCATAGAATAACACGGATAATGAATCTGTGCACAGGAGAGCACCGATGGTCTGCTCCCATACTTCCCAATCTCTTACAGCAAAACATCTGTACAAAGCCATTAATACCTAGGAACCTGACAAAATAAATATTCTGAAGATTATGAAGCCCTAAACAAAAACATATGACAGTATTTAGTGACATCCATCCTGAATGATTATTACAAAACTACAAATTTTATGAGGAACATCACAAAAATACCAGCCAAAATCCTTGAAAGACTTCAATAACTAGTAATATCTATATAGTTTGACTTTCCTCCTATTTTTTTTTAATTTATGTCATGTTTGTACTGTGCACTGCAGAAGCTGGCATTGCTTAACTCATTTGCGCAACAGGATCACCCATATTTCAGACATGACCCAGTACATCCAAAAATAGAAACCAGATGCTTTCAATTGCTATTGTTCCACACTGCTGGGCATTGAGCAAACCCAGTAAGCATGGTTATGCTATGTGCATACCATCAACTTAACATGGAACAGTAAAATACAGACTGCAAGTAACAAATCCTGCGGTTACATGTAGAGTGCTCGACTGGAGTGCAGACGGTCCTGGGTTCTCATCCAGGGTATGCCAAGTTTATTTATGCTGTTGTTTATACAAATAAAGTGGTAATGTAATGAAATAACCATGGAATAGCATTGCTTGTAAGTTATTTTCAGATACATTTGAAAAAGGTGCTTGCTGCTTAGCATTGTGCAAACCAATGCACTTGCTTTACTGTGTTTGTATGATGGTAAGTGGTGCACAGCTTTTTCGAACGTATCAAAATGTAGACAATGCGCACACTCAGTAAGCGCAATTGGTAGGAAAACATGTTATTTAATGGTGAATAGGTGGGAATTGTACTGAAGATATTTTGAGCTCAACCTTGTGCAACAATGTCAGGCATTAGAGAGTGTGTGCATTTCAGAGCACAGCACTGGGGTGTTCAGGAGTTCAAGATCATTATTGGGCTGTTGGTTAAAGAGCATGTGCACTGGCTGCTGCAGGAGAACTAAACTGGGTCCCAATATAAATCTGAAATCTGGGATAGTTTGGCAAGGGCCCTTACCAGTGTGACTGGTATCCCCTGCACTGGGAACAATGTTGTCACCATTATAATGACCTGTACTGCAGAAAAAGGAATAGCCTCGATTACTGGCTCAGGGTATGTCGGGGAGGGAACACCACAGAGATGTGTATGTATGCTTTACATGTAGTACTCCTAAATATTCAAGCTAAAAATGGTAGAAACTGATAATCATAATGCTTTTTCTGTTTTTCCACAGCTGCAGAAGAGAGGGCCTCAAATGTGAGGTCCCATGCAAGGTGATTGGCCAGAATGTAACAACCATGTGGTAAGTCAGCATTATTATATAAAGTACTGCCATTGAAACATTAACAGTGATAGATGGATTAGTTGCTATATCATACAGTTGTATGTACTTGTGAATGCATGTCTGAACTGTAAAAACAAGTATGCATGCATTACTCTGTAGCATAGCTTTCAACTCTACATATTTCTGCTGAATACCCACACTTAAGAATCACTGTTTTGGTGTGTTCATTGTAGGATTCATGGTTGTCTGGCAAGTAATTTATATTGAAATCAATAAATACTGGGTGTCAAAATGCATGTTAACACAAATCCTATGCAACTATACATGTTGCACAGGATTTGTGTTAACATACATTTTGACACCCAGTATTTATTGATTTCAGTATAAATTATTTGCCAGACAACCATGAATCCTCTACTCTTCTCAACTTTAACTCCTTCTCCCTATTCTACTCTTTACTTCCCTGCACTTGCCTCATATAGCTTTATACCTCCCTCTCCCCTCACTTCCATTGCATGTATATTCATATATATATTTATCTTTTTTTGATTGAATGGTTTATCAATTTGTATGTACTTCATGTGTGATATTCTCTAGGCCTGCCAATTGTTATTTAATCTACTCAATGTACAGATATTCTCCAACTGTTAATTTTCTTATTATGTTTCATGGTGGTTTTAAATTTTTACTCTTATTTCTATTTTTATTTAGTTAGTTAGTTATTTATTTATTTAACATTTATTAACTGGGAAAGTCCGACTTGGAATGAAGCCAATTTTCAGTCGAGGCCCAGGAAGAAACCCTCTAGATGCATGTATTTGTAAATGTATTTATGATTTGATTTTTATTCTAAAAATATGTATTATTTCTGGAGCTTTTCTTGTCGTATTTCCACTAAAAACGGGCCCCTGGCTCAGTTGGACTAACCCGGTTAAAAAATGTCAATAAATAAATAAATAAATAAATAAAATGTGTGCAACAGCAATATTTGAAATATGTTCCTAGTTATGGTCATTATACAGCAGGAACACAGTAGTTACAGAAACACAGGCTTTAATGAAGCTTTCGGGCTCTCAACCCTTTGTCAGCATATAACATTATACATTTCAATCCATTTAAATAGAGGAAACAGTTAAAATCACATGATCAAACCAGCCAATAAAACATACTAAAAGGAAAAAAGAAAACATAAAAATGGAAACAAATACATCAAATTATGTGAGGAAATGTGTGTGAGTCCCTATATTCTAAGAACCATCATGGTAATATACTTGAGGTTATTTGTTATGCCACAAAATTAATTATGTATTATAAATTACTCATTTGGCGCTTCACTAATGAGTGAACATTAATTCATGATATGTCAAAATATCCTGCTCTAAAAGGTGAATAGTAACATAAAGCAACAGTTGCACATTCTCAGATAGCAGTGAACATGAGTCTATAAAGTGTAAAAGGAAAGAGTGCTTGCATTATGTTGTATTCCAAAAGAAAAGTACAGTATTATAGTAGTCATTGTTTTTGGGTTCTAAAACCACACTCCACTAATGTAAAGCTCAGCTGATTACACTACTGTTTTAGCTTGTCATCAATAAAAAATACAGTACTGTTAAGTAATTATCATTATAGCATTCAAAGGGCATACCTCTAGCCCTATGTCTTGAATGGCCTGCTGTCAAGATTAATCACTGTATGTACATGTATTCCAGGTAATAAAAAAAGTTCTTAGCAGTTTGTTTTAACAGTAGAATGTAACCGAATAGAATACATTAACTGTAGAAAGCTTTGTATATTATCTGTGAGGTTACTAATGTTCCTTTTTCTCTCACCTCACCCCTTCTCTTCTTTTATTTATTAAATGATTTATTATATTTTTATTTTTATTATTAATATTGTATTATTTATATAATCAAATTACATATTATTATATTATTTGGTTTAAAGCCATACGTTTTGTTTATTATGTATACTTTCATATTTCTTTGTTGTGAAATACATTTTCATTTTTAAGATTTATCATTTTGTTCTCAATTATATTATTCAAAACATTTTATACTGCTTTATTATTATTATTCTATGCTGTATATATTTTTTTCATTTGTTTTATGTTTTATTTACTTTTTCATTTGAATCTTATCTATGTTATTACTACAGCACAGCAGGGTAGGCCAGTTCCCCATGATCCACCTACACTCTCTCCATTGGTTGAAGCACCGAGGTCCAGCACTTCTGGTCTGCAGCCTGGTGGCACCCCCTGCTTCCCCTGCCCTTCCCAGGCACTCAAGTAGTTCTTTCTCAGGGTCCAGACCTGTTGTTCCCTCTGGGAGCAGAGGGAGAGGGGTTACATCCATCACCTGAGTAAAGCTGACAGCTATGGTACGTAGGATTGTGCACTTAACCATGGTTACATGCTTACACTGGATGGAGAGACTGCTTTCCATCCTGGTAGAGCAGAATGGCCATAGGCACAGTCATCAGCCACTGCAGTTAGTGGCACTGTGATGGGACACTGCTGACACTCCAGTGGGTGAGGGTTTGAGTCACACTGTTACTGTGCTGATGTCCAGGGGACCTCAAACCCCTTACCCCCACACCAATCATGGTGATCACCCCTTCTTTACTCCTTCACCGACCCTGTCTCTTGTCTTGAATGTCTTGTCTGTCTGCAAATGCTTTCCCACATTCCCAGCTTGCTTGCCTCAGACTTGCCTATGTCCCTTCCCTACAATTCAACTCTCTCCTTTAAGAAAAAATGGGCAACTGTCCCAAAAAAAAAAATTGTCCGATGCATAGCTTTATATTTCACACGTCTACTTGACACACTTAATTTTGTCCAGTTGGCTTTACAATACAATCATGTTGTTGTCGCCTCTCTTTGTGGAGGTGACAGTCCAAATGCAGTTAATAAACTGTATGTGCCCAGTTGCTACTGTTGAAGAAATGGATAGCTATGGTTCTTTCCTACACACTTCCTGCACATTCCTGCCTTCCTTTCACTTTGGTTTCCCTCTGATTGCTCCCCATTTCACCACTTTCCTATTTTACCCCCAGTTCTTTTCTTTTAAGATTCATTGCGCCATGGTGCATGATACTCAGCATCTCTAAGCAAAGTTAAGCAGCAGTAGGAACAGTTAATGTATGTAAAAGTGCCATGCACACTTAAAATATTTATGCTGGCACCCTATTTTGAACCCATTACCATCTGACTTCATCAACAATGCATTAACCCTTCCAGCCACAGACTCAGTTAATTTACAAATATATTTAAAAAAAATCAGTACTGATTCTCAAATATTCTCAATAAAGTGTGTTTGCACGATGCTGCACATCTTGCATCATTGCTCAGCAAGGTTGATAAAATATTCATTAAATAAGAGGAACATTCCTGTCAACTTGGAAGAGCAATACATCTGGACAAAGCCATACACAATGGAGGGACAAAAGGCCATTACAAAAGTGACATGTTGTAAATATTCCTAGGTTCAGAGATTCATAGGTGTATACTAGGCTAATGGTCCTGGAGCCTTTACAACCCTAGTCCATAGAAGTGCCCTGGAATTGTGCTGCCCGATGTTAGTTTCCAGTCCCTCTATCAAGTAGAGCCACTGGAGTGATCCCTGGGGTGAACTTTCTATTTCCCATCCACTCATCAAGATTTCTCTTGAAGAAGGCCAGTGAGGCACTCTGATTGACATGTATGGGAAGTCTATTCCAGAGCATGGGCAGTCTCTGGGTTATGAACCTGTCCCTCCAGCATGTTCTGTTGATTGTGGTAATGAGGTTGAGGTCTCTGGAGTGCATGGCATGGAAAGATTGGGATTTATTTAGATGTAGCATTTCTAACAGAGCTGGGTCAGACATGGCTTTGTAAGTCAAGCAGAGATTGCCTCTTAGTAGATGATGTGAGACAGAGAATGACTGGAGTTTTTGAGTCTGTCCATGTAGGACATGTGTTTAAGGCCTAAGATCCTCTTTGTGAGGTACTTTTGTGGCCTTTCCAGCTGTTGCATGTGTCTGGAGAGGTACATGCCAAATGGGGCATTATACTCGATCATTGGACTAATGAGCAAAGGGTAGAGAGAGATGATGACCTCTTTCTTCCTGGATGCAAAACTCTTGGTAATGAGATGTGCCACACAGAAGGACTTTCTGACCACAGTGGCAATGTGGTGGTCGAAGGAGAGGCTGCTGTCAACCTGTGTCCCCAGATCTCTTATAACGCCTTCAGTGTTCAGTGGGGTCCCTTCAATGTGATAATTAGTGAGAACTGAGTTTTTTCCTAAAGGGGATGATGACACATTTTTTGGCATTAAGCTTAAGGATATGGTTTCAACACCAGTCATTGGTCTCGGTGAAGCCTTTCTGTAGGATTTCTACATCACTTGGGGAGTTAATAATGGCTCCCAGCTTGCAGATGTCTGCAAACATGGTCTGCCAGAGTCCCTCCGTGTTGGCCTGAACTTCTGAGAAGTAGATGTCAAACAGGAGAGGACACAGGACTGATCCCTGTGGGGCTCCACTTGTGACTGGTCAGCAGTCTGACTTAGAGTCTGCTACTATCACACTGTGGGTTCTATCTGTGAGCCAGTTTGCAATCCACCTAGTGATGTAGGGGTTGATGCCTAGTTTGGTGAGTTTATCAATAATTCCTGAGTGAGGAATGGTATCAAAGGCCTTGGCCCGATCGAGGTAGGCTGTATGAACTGCCTTGCCCTCATCCACAGCTCTGGGGACTGACTCAAAGAAGTCAACCAGGTTAAGAAGGCATGATCTACCTTTCAAAAAACTAAATTGCTTGGGATTCAGAGTTTTGAGATTCCCTATATTCTTGTTAATTAGGTCCGTGATGATGCGCTCCATACGCTTACATATCAGACTTGTCGGGCTGATGGACCAATAGTTCCCAGGGTCTGTAGTTGCTCCTCCTTTATGGAGAGGGATGACTGTAGCAGTGTGGCATTTGGTAGGGACAAAGCCCGAGGTGAGGCTGTGATTGCACAGGGCACACAGATGTGGTGCCAGTTCACTTTGTAGTTCAAGTAGAACACATCCAGGGTTATTGTTGGGTCCCATGGAAGCTGTATTCTTGGCCTTGGACAATGCAGCTTTAACCTGTGCTGCAGTAATGCTGGGCGCCTGGCATTCCTCTGGTATTGTGATTGGTCCCTTATGAGGGAAGAAAGGGGTAAAGCTGGCACTGAATCTGTTGGCCAGTATGTTGGCAATATCTGTTGGCTCAGTATGGGAGGTACTATTGTGCAGTAACTCAGAGCAAAACCTGGGTATTGCTATGGAAATTCTTGATATAACTGTAGAAGGCATTGTGGTTGTTTTTAGTGTCTGCCACAATTCTGCCTTCATAGCTGGCTTCAGAGGTTTTGATGAGGGATCTCAACTTTTTGTTGAGGCTAATAAGGGAGTTTTTCCAGTCTTGGGATTTCACCTTTTGATGCAACAGTTTCTTCATTCTGTTGTAGAGTTTATTAATGGCAGAGGACTACCAGATTGGCTTCCTGCTTTTGAAGGAGAGCATCTTGGTTCTGTTGGGTATGGCTAGTTCCATGCATTTATGTATGTGTTCATACAGGGCATTGGTATATGATTTGGCAGTCATGCATCTATTTTCCGTTGACATGGGTGCCGTAAAGTTAGCCACCTCTGTTTTTAGGAACCCAAAGTCAGCTTTGGAGAATCTTACAAACTCTCTTTGCTCTTACAAACTTAGAAGCATGATAGAATAAGGATAATGCATGCATGCTTTTGCTTTACAATGGAAAAATGCATACTTAATGTACTGCAAGTGTTTGCCACAATAAGTTTTATTTACTCCTAAAGCTAAAATGACAGTACTGTTTGGAAGGATACATACCAGTTGCAACTCTCTTCCATCTCATTCATTTTTCATAGGTCTGCACATTCAGTACTCATTCTGCATTAGCTGTGGGAAAAAAGAACACAACAGAATACCATTAAAAATACCAATAATGAACATATGCAGCTTTTACCTCCTACAAGCAGTGCCTGTACATGATACTTACACACCTTTGGAGTGCTATCATTCCTGCATTCCTTGATTCAATGGGTGCGGTTTCCCTCTTCCCCATCCTGAGGTCTCGATAGTGATCTCTACATTGTTCATCAGTGTGGAGGATACCGGTAACACTGGACAGATCCCAGGCCAAACTATTCCCTTCGTCTGATTTGTAATCTGATCCATGATAGTGCTCCTGCAACAACTGTGACCATAGTCATTCACTAGGAAGCCAACAAACACTTTAGACTCCTGTACACCCCACCTCTGAGATCAAAATCTTAGAACTTCTCTCTGAAAACCAGCCATGTCCAATGCAAATGAACACCAAGTATAATGACTGTTCCCACCAACTCCAGTTATGACAGACACTAAGAACACACTATTGGACTTGGCAACATTTGAAAATGATGCAAGTTGCTTAGCATCTTGCAAACATGGAAGTTTCTTACTATGGATATTAAGATATCTTTACAGAACTAACAATATTACTGTGCCATCCATCAGGAAAATAATTAGGATATGAAAAATGCTAGGTCAACTGCTATAACTCAGGGTGTCTATAATGTGAAGTGGGACACCATTGAAAAGAGACAGAAGCCTTGTGTGTTAGAACTCTTGACCTTATCCATGGTAGTCTGACACTCACAGCTGTTGCCAGTAGATGAATTAAGAATACATGTGTATGTTTAATTACATTGTTATGTAATACATGGACACATTAGTGAAATACAAGTTGCAATCCTTGTATTAGAACCCAGGGCCATGTGAACTTCAGGCCAACACTTAACATCTGCAGCATTAGGGGAGGTTACATGAAAATCGACTACATTAATATCGATCCTGAGGATTGCACTGTTTCAAGCAGAGCAACGGCACTTAACCTGTTTGCTCTGTGCAGGTTGACATTAAGAGAATACACCCGAGGTATATTTTTAGATATCTGGGTCCCGCCTGTACCTGGGTGGTTCAGTTCTACAGTTTGTGCACTACTGCTGTGCATGCAAACCAGCTGTACATAGCTGATGCCATTTATGCTATACTCTGGAATGTGCAGCAACACGCAAACAGTGGCTCCAAATATTAAGATAAAAACAAGTGATAATAGGCAGCATATGAAATCAATGTATCACACACAGTTCTAGACTATGCAACTACACAGGAAATTTCCCTACATAGTTCTAAAATCCAATTCACCATCCAATGCACATGCTAAACACAGGATGGATGCCTTAACCCTGTGTTTCAAAATACACCTTTGCAGCAAGCAGCAATAGGCTTCCAGCATCATACCTCTTAATGTCTTAGAGCAAAGAATCTGGAGAAAGGCACAGATAAAAATATATGTGCTCTCTGCCATGTTGTAGCATAGCATGCAGGAATGTTCTGAAAATACTGGATGCTGATGCCTGTGAAACACCAGGCATGTCCTCCGGTAGTCTGTTAATGGTGACTGGCTGACATACTAACTTCAACACATACCTTATATTACGCTGGGATGGGTTCCCTGCATTTATCTCTGTATGTGACTGAAGGCTGCCAGAGGTCCCACATTTCCTCTACTGTGTTGACGGCCTGCAAAGTCCACACCCTCACTGTCTATGGCTATTGGCAGCAACAGCAACATCATCTTCAGCCTGTAGCACACACAAATGCATGTAAATTGTAGCTGCTACTAACAATGTGTCAGTGCTTACATTGTATCAGTACTCCACTATTACCTCACTGCACATACAAGAAAGGGCATGGTGTCTACATTGATGCCTTATATCTTGTTGAGTAGCTCCACAGGATTGGTAGATTAGCATGCAGTGTAGCAGTACATGCTGCAATTAGCATCTCTGAAGCTGGGTGAGATGGAATCAATTAGTAATGTACACCATTATAAAACGGCAAATGTGTAGCTAGGCAAACCAATGTGGATGAGAGTTGTATCAGAATTCAAACTCAGCTACACAGTATATTTCGACAGAGGAGTATTGTACTCCATCAGGTATGTATCCATTTTGTTGCCTAAATAATGCATATGTTGGAATGTACTTAAGAATTATGTAAAGTAAATCAGTAAGTATTTGTTAGAACTGTACTCATGACATGACCTTGTTTACTAGCCATTTGAGAGGTACAGAGGATGTAGAGTAGGCTGAAGGTCTAATGCTGTGTGATAACTTTGCATACATGTTTAAGTTTAAGTATATTTTTGTGGCTTTCCCACTGCTATATACCTAGCGACTGCATTTTGCCTGTTTTGCTGGTATATTGAAAGTGATTTCTGCATTTATACTGTTTATTGCACTTTAAGTTTCTAATTGTTACTTTAAGTTTCTAATTGTTACAAATTGTATCTGTAGGCTACACACTCAAGTGCGCTAGCCGATTTATAGCATTTATAGCTTCTACTGTCTGTTTTCTCCTTGTTTCTGAAAAAATATATATATATCTCTTGTTTTCCCGCCTTACTGAACTAGGGTAGTCCAATTTCAGAGTTGCTGATCCCTGGGCTTTTGTTGTAGTTCCTGTTACTGATTCATAGCCTTATTTGGAAGGAGGGAAGTTTCTTTGCTTACCAGTGGGAGTGGGAAGCACTGAGCAACCTGTTAGTCCAATTTGGTGAGGTTTCAGCCAGTAACTTGTAGTCCATTGGTCGTTTTGGGCCAGTTCCTAGCTTTTTTCAGCCCCCTGATATAAAACACTCTAAACGCGCGTTAGCGCGATTTAGCGCGGAGTTGCCACTGTAGCACACAAGAGCAGCAACGGTTAATCAGGGTTAAACTATTCGGGCTACCTAAAGTCCACTCTTCAAATTTACCCTTAAAACAGCCTTCCTTGAACTGTACTACTGATCTAACCTGCGTATCCTATAACTAAAAAGTTAATCTCTACTTGATTCCCAAGTAGACTATTCTCTATCTGTAAAGCCTAGCACTTGCTCCTACAGTACTTTTCACCCTGATATAGCACTTTATTATAGATAGTACCCCACCAGCCTAAAACCCCCTTCTCGATCACCCACATCCCCCGAAGTCTTTTTTAAGTTTTTTAGTCTATTCCATCTAGCATGTCGAGGGATCAGTTGCTAGTGTCCTCTCCTGCTCAGCTGATGAACCTGGGAATATTGAGGCAATGTTACAATTGCCTCATGTACACAGACAACCCTCTCTTCCTCCCACAAAACACAAATACATGTGAGAGATGCAACTATACAGCCAAACTGGAGACTGAGCTCTCTCAACATAGGACTGGCAAGACCAGACAGGAGGAGATGGTAACCACACACACCACATACCCAGTCTCACATAGTACTATCACAACTTCAAATCATACACATAAACACACAAAGACATACTCGGAGGCTCTGATCAAAAATCTACCAAAACAGCAGAGGCCACCAAAGCAGACACCCAAACAACTACCACCTCAGGACACAACACATGCAACACATAGACCACACAGTCAGTGTGCCAAACAGTCACAGCCCTTAAGGCCAAACACAATGCCAGACACACTCGTCATTGGTGACTCCATAGTCAGACACACTGACGTCCCGCTCATCAGATTGAGTAAGGAGAAGGTCACAGTAAGCTGCCTGTCGGGCGCTAGAATCCACCACATAACGCAAGCACTCAGGTCTCTCAACAGCAGGTACAAGTACGACTCGGTCATTGTCCACGCTGGTGTAAACAACCTGAGACGTACCTCCTTGGACTACATGAAAAGAGACATTGAGGAGCTCTCTGATTATGTAGCCCAGGCAGGTATGACCCTGACCTTGAGCAGTATCCTACCTTCACCAAGAATGATGCCACAATACAGAGATAAGATGATCAGCTTTAATAATTGGCTTAAACTCTGGTGTCATTCAAAGGGGATCCAATGTCTGTCTGCCTGGGATGACATGCTGGACAAGCGACGCTGCTTCGCAAGGGGCGGCTTGCACCTGTCACCACTGGGCTTCCGGATATTGGCAAAGGCTCTTGCCACCCCCATAGTGCCTTTTTAGGCAAGGCTCAAATTCTAAACCTACCACCCTAGAACAAAAAAGGAAAAAACTAAGGGTAATGCTGCTCAATGCCAGAAGTCTCAACCTCAAGATGCACGCACTCAAAGCCCTTCTCAGTATGGAGAACATCGATGTCTGTGCTGTGACTGAAACCTGGTTCAAGGCTCCTGAGAGCACCCCAGCACTATCAGGTTTTACCTCATATCATGCGTTCCGGCCCCAAAATCCGGACAACACCAAGAAAGGAGGGGGGGTGTCCATATTCATCAAGGACACCCACACCTCAAGGTTGGTGGCAACGCACAATGCATCGGAGACCATCCAGGTGCAATTAACCATAGGCAAGACTGCTCTGTAATTTGTAGCATGTTACAGGCCACCCTCTCAAACTCAGGAACCTCACATAGCTTTCCTGAAAACACTGGAGGGGATAAATTTATCTCCAAACACCATCATACTAGGTGACTTCAACTACCCGAATATAGACTGGGATCACTACTCAAGCCCAAACACTCTAGCCCAAAGGTTCCTGGAGTTCATAAACTCAAATGCCATGGAACAACTAGTCACCATCCCCACAAGAGGTGAAAACATACTTGATCTCATCATCATGAACATGGGATCACAATGTTCAACACCGGAAGTATACCCCTCACTGGTGAGATCAGATCATAAACTAATCTCACTGGAGGTCCTCATCCCGCCCCCACCTGAGATAAAAAAGACCACAGTGAAGAACTTCTCAAAAGCTGACTTCACACTTCTAAAGACTAGTGTGGTCACCTTTAAGGCCACCGAGCCAGCGGCAAACATTACTCAAGCCGCTGAATCACTTAGAAATGCCTTCTACCAGCACCTACAGGACTGCATGGATCAGGCAATCCCAAACAAAACAAAGACTCTTTGTACCAAAGGCAAGCGTCCAGCCTGGTGGATGCCAGCCATAAACAAGCTCTACAACAAAAGGAGGAAGCTACTACAAGATAGAGGAAAATCCTTAAAAGGTAAGACACCTCTGATCATTATAAGTAAAAAACTAAGAGCTCTCATAAAATCATCCAAGGCAAATTTTGAGAGAAAAATCGCTAAGGACTCAAAAGACAATCATAAGGCCTTCTTTAGCTATGTTAGAAACCTGGGAGGAAACTCCCAGATATGCTCAGAATTAGTTCAAAATGATGTGAAAATTACTGAACCTACAGACATTGCCAACATACTGGCTGACAGGTTCAGTGCAAACTCCCCTCCCCAAAGGAGATATCGATACCAGAGGATTGTAGCCCCCCAAACATCTCTAACGCCCAGGTGAGAACTGCTCTCTCCAAGGTGAAAAACACAGCATCCATGGGACCGGATGGTGTCCCCAGCTGTGTGCTCCACGAACTCAACGAGGAATTAAACCCGCAGTTAGGACAGCTGTTTAATCTTATCCTCACCTCAGGATACGTACCCAAGGAGTGGCGCACGGCAACTGTGGTCCCACTTCACAAAGGCGGTGCCTCCACCGACCCTGGAAATTACCGTCCCATCAGATTGACAAGCCTGATCTGTAAGGCCATGGAGAGGATCATAATGGAACTCATAAATAAAGACATAGGGAACTTGCAGACTTTGGATCTAACCCAGTTTGGCTTTGTCAAAGGCAGATCATGCCTTTCAAACTTGGTTGACTTTTTCGAAACAGTCACCAAGGCCATTGATGAGGGAAAGAAAGTCCATACAGCCCACCTCGACCTGGCAAAGGCTTTCGACACAATACCACACTCAGGTATCATTGAAAAACTCATCAGCTTAAATGTAAACCCATACATCACAAGATGGGTTGCAAACTGGCTAAGTGACAGAACCCACAGGGTCAGAGTTGCTGGTGCCATGTCAGACTCAAAGCCTGTCACAAGTGGTGTCCCACAGGACTCAGTCCTGGGCCCACTCTTGTTCGGCATCTACTTTTCTGAAGTACAAGCAAATACAGGAGGGTTATGGCTGACAAAGTTTGCAGATGACTGCAAACTGGGCGCCATAGTCGAAAACACATCTGACACAGATATCCTTCAGAAGGGTCTCACAGAAATGGATAACTGGTGCCAGAGCTATGGCCTAAAGTTAAACGCCAAGAAATGCATAGTCATACCCTTCGGGATAAACAAGATTACCCCTAGCTACCATATAGGTGGCGATCCACTGAGCACAGAAGAAGTGATCAGGGATCTGGGGACCCAGGATGACAGTAACCTATTGTTTGACACTCACATTGCTAAAGTAGTTAGGAAGACCTTCTACATTGCCCACCTGATCATGAAGGGATTCACATCTAGATCAAGGGAGGTCATCGTCCCCTGTACTCATCACTCATCAGACCAATGATTGAGTACAATGCCCCATTCGGAATGTATCTGACCCAACACCTGAAGCAGCTGGAAAGGCCCCAAAAGTTCCTCACCAAAAGGATAAAGGGTCTCAAAAATATGTCTTATGCTGCCAGACTGAAAGAACTGCAGCTCTATTCAGTCGCTTACCGATTGCTCAGAGGTGACCTGTGCCTGACATACAAGGCCATGTCAAACCCAGAATTGATGAACATGCTTCACCTCAAAAAATCTAGATCCCTCAGAACTACAAGGGCGGGAGACTTAAACCTTGACACGGTTATTAATAGGACGTGCTGGAGGGACAGATTCATCACCCAGAGACTCCCTATGCTGTGGAACAAAATCCCGGTACATGTGAGGCAGAGCACCTCACTAGCCTTGTTCAAGAGAAATCTTGACCAATGGATGGGAGATCGCAGATATACCCCAGGGATTACCTCAGTGTCACTGCTTGACAGAGGCACAGCAAAATAATGGGCATAGTTTTCTTCAAAATAAAGGGGTGGCAAAAGCCACAAAACTCTAGGCTAGGCTTATAAATGCCCTTGGGCAGATAGCTTAGTATGAACCTATGAACCTATGAACCTATGTTTCATGGGTAGGTCTTTTGAGAGCACTTTGGAATTTACTCTGTTTGTTTAGCACATTTGTCCCTAAGCCTGTTATATTTTTATTTTTTTTTGGGGGGGGTGAGTCCTTGCTATGGCACAAAGGATCTGCGTTTTTAAATTGAAAGTACGGTACTTCCTTGAACTCACTTCCGCAAAAGTGCATTCCATTGAAACTGCATTTCACGGACTAAAAAAATAAAAAAACAACAAAATAAAATAAAATAACATACTACACACTATTATGCAGGTGTCAAGCCTCCCTGCACCCCCCCATGTGGGGGGCTGTGCCCCCACACCCTCCCTACTTTAATATTCTCACTCTGAGATCACACAACAGTGAGGAAAAGGGAATATTCCCTTATCCCCACTATATTATGATCTCAACAAGACTTTCCTTAGTTGTACATCAACAGTATACGTTGATGTACAACTAATGCAACATCCAAATGGCATGTTTTTTTTTTCTTTACTTTAGCGAAAGTGCATTTTTGACAAAATGCACTTTCGCTAAAGTAATTTCGACAAAGTTCGGTTCGCTGAACCGTACTGTCAATAAAACAAATAGGACCTGGCACAAAATAGAATAGACTGCTGTGTTGGGTGTGTGAGCATAAGTGAGTATCTGTTATGGCATAAACAAGGGTATGTTCGTCTTACTACTCTCCTTGTTTTGTAGCCCCCATGTTATTTGTTGACCAATGTGGATGCTTTAAATTGTAATCAAGTGCTGAATACTGAGAGCTTTCCTGTTCTGCCTTATCTGTACACAGTTTATTTCTACTTATGTGATCCTTACATGTGTTATTGTTTTGTCTTTCAGTAAAAAATATGCCCACTCAGCATAGGTCCACATTTTCAGAGGCAGAGAATAACCTCATCATTGAAGCCTTAAGGCAGCATCATGAGGTCCTTATGTCCATGGGGTAGGCCAATATGTCACAATCTGCAGCCCTGTGGGATGAATTTGTCCAAAATGTACATGCAACTGGTTGACAAAATAGCAGCGTTGACTAGGTGCTACACAGAGCCATGGATATGATTCATGCTGCAAGGTGGAGTGCTGCTGAAGTGGCACATGATCATCAGGTCACTGGTAGTGGGCCTGCAACAGAACAACCACTCACCACCACCAAGGAATTCCTGGCAAATATTGCCATTCAGGAAAGCTCTCAGCAGTCCATCAGCCAGTATGTTCTGGATGTGGGTGCCACTCCTGACACTCAGGAGAAGCCTCCAGGTAGGCTTTGTTAGATCATCAGTAGAATACTGTTGCATTCATTTTTGTTGGGTGTATTTAAGATAGCTGCAGTTTTCTGGTGCCATAGATATTCTTGTTAACATTACAGTTTCTGTAGATATAGATTATTAAAAGTATTACCCCCTGTTATACTCTTAAATGAGGTACTGTTGCCATTGCCTTTCACTTTACTTTTTCCAGGGCCATCAGGAATCCACAGATCTAGAGCTCCTGAAGTTGGTAAGCAGAATACAGTTATGTCAGTAATGTAGAAATATTCCAACATATCTGCTAGAGTGTCATCTCAGGCCTGCTGTACAGATTCATTTACTGTCTGCATACTTGTCAACTGTACAGATATTTGCATTATGTGCAGATGTTTGACTCATACATTAGGGCTGTATTTAAGATCATAGTGATTGAGTTTCAAGCTATTGATATGTTATTAAAGAGTAAAGACATAATGACAGTTCTCACATTAAAAATGCATCCCACTCAGTAATGTCAAGGTGAAGCAATACCTGCTATGCTATCACCTTTTTGGGTTTGTAAGAGCAATATGTCACAATGATACCTATTATTGGGCTTTTGTCCACCCATTATTCATGGCTTTGTTCACATTTCTTGTCCTAAGAGAAGTATAAATGTCTGTAATAGTGACAGCAGTGTAAATTGTTTAGCATATATTGCTGCATTGTAGTGCAGGTATTAATGTATTCCTGTTTCCTTCCTTTTATCACAGGTAAACATGGAAGTGGTTCTGTGTCCACTATACCACCTGATGTCAGTGTCTCATCAGACTCTGATGATGGTGGCCAAAGTAAGGCACAGCTGGGGGTTGCAGATGATCATTCTGACACAGAGATTGACATCCAGCAATCCCCCCCCCCCACCATTATCACCAGGCACAACCAGTATGCCTACGCATACCCAGTCCACCACGGCCATAGATGTTGGACAGTTGGAGGGCGAGAACATTGACCAGGGAAGTGGGGCTACTACTGCAGCTCTAATGACTATTGACACTGACCATAGCCAAACTTTTGGTGAGGTGTCACACATGTGGATTGATAAGGTGCTCAGAGGAGGCCTGCTGCCCTCTCCAGCCTGTTGCACATGGCTCATCATTTGTCAATTGATGTATGTTTAGAGCCATTATTGAGGCACAGGCATGTTCAGAAAAGAACTCCAGGAGAATGCTAAGGGTTATAGATGCAGCACAGTCTGACATCCGTGACTGCCTCCCTTGTGTTTTTTGATTCCCTAGATTGGTTGAGTGAAACATTGGAACAGGATGTGTCTGTGAGGGAGCTCAGTGTATCTGTCATGGAACGCACATTGTCTGTGATGGAACGTCTGATGGAAGGGCATCACTGGCCTCATGGTTGTAGGTTAGCAACTCTGTCTGCTGACAGCCAACATAGCCATGCCAGATTATATTCCCACAGTGGCAGTACATCCACTGCTTCATCAAGGAGGGTGCTATCCACACCCAAGTATAGTAGGCCATGGGGTAATGGTCCTGGGCATTCCCATGAAGGAATCATGTCCAGCAGGGATCAGTCATCTTCAAGTAGTACCCCAGCATCTGGCCTTGAGTGTGGAAGTGCCAGTGCAACTCCTTGCAAAACCAGTTCTCATGTTTGGGGGTGAAGATGATGAATGTTCAGCTCTACCATGCATGGCTCACAGCTGTCCAGCATACAGACATGTAGGGCTAGCACTGAACTTGGCTGTGCTTATGCAGTCACTCACACGGTAATGTCACATTGAGGGCACCTACAGACATGCATGCAACATTTAAATGGTCCATCTTGCCTGCTTTCCTTGCTTACAAACACACACACTCGCCTGGTATTTGTGTCAGCCTAGGCCTGCTGCACCCCCACACAACACCCTGTGCAGGTGATGATAACTGTGCCACATCCCTGTCATCTATCTTATGGATTCAGGGATACTAACGTTATCTGTCTGATGCACAGGGTAACTACCTGTATTAATATGACTTTATTACCTCCATTTGTGCTGTTGAACTGATAATTGTACCTGCCATTTAGATTGTACATAGCCATTTAGACAGTTGCTAGCATAATAATTTATCTACTTTATAGTGGATGCTTTTGTAAGGGGTCTGAATTCAGACAATCAAATGTGTCTTATTAATACATTTAACTTTCTCTTTGATTGTTTAGTACAAAAGTATCGGTACACATCCAAAGTCATCCCATCAGATTCAGATCTCAAGATTGTATGTCAGCACTGAAGACAAATCTCATCAGAATGGCAATACAAAATAATGTTCCTTTTTGCATGTACATCTCCATAGGTTCTGAGATTCATAGAATGTGACTAGGGTATTGACCTGATAGTGTTTCAAACTATAGCTGTTACATCACAATACAATATTAACAGTCAGATATAATGCATTGCCATGTTTTGTCTAGCAAGGACCACCCATGTCCAGGAGTGAAGCAGCAGTGATCCTTGGCAGATAATATTTTTACAGCAAGTCATCCAGCCTGTCCTTCAACAGGGTAATGGCAGTGCTCTGCTTCACATGGATCTGAAGCATACTGCAGAGTAGAGACCTTTGAGAGATGTATCTGTCTCTCCAGTATGCCCTATTTATGTCATTGTGTACATTGAGTTTGCTAGAACAGGTAACTCGAATCCCACATTACTTACGTAAGTGTAGCATTTTCATCCCATTTTGGCCTAAGGCAGCCCTGTAAGGCATACATAATCTGTCTCAAAGCTATCTATATGATACTGCACACAGTGACAGATACATCAGTCTGCCCACAGAAGACACGTGTTGCAGACCCTCTGATGTTTTATTACTAAGACATGTCTGAGGTCTATCAAGATAGTGCAGGTTGTGATGACCCTGCACTGGCCAAGTAATCTAGGGGCCTCAGTCCTGACCACTGGCAATAGTGAGGGATGTACGCAATGGGAGGATGACAAATGCACACACAGTAAAGTACAATTTCCCTTAAGAGCACACAGAGATCACAGTCAGGCTAGGACTGGTTTCTCCCTCTTTCTCCAGAACCCCAGAAGACTCCCCACTGGCACAGCTATAGGGTTAGGATAACAGCTGAGTGGTGAAACTAAGACCTCCAGCACTCTCTGTGTCCAACCAGCACTTTGTGTCCCTGCCCAAGTAGCTCACACATGCATACTTTAAGATGTGATTTATATACAAACACACACACACACACACACACACACACACACACACACACACACACACACACACACACACACACACACACACTCACACACACACACACCTGGGAAAGGCTGGCACAGGCTTACTAGCTATGTCTCCTTCCGCCCAGACTATAAGGTAGTACCAGCTGCCACCAACCACCCTTACTTATCAGCTACTATAAGGCCCTTACGAAGGGTGTCCAATCCTGCTGTGCAATGTTACTATAAATCCAAATGGTAGTTTTGACCAAGACTTGAAAGACTATTTAGGAGTAGCCTGTACAGTGCCACCAAATACATATGCAAGTACTCTGAGAGCTTCAATATGTCTCACAAATATCAGCCACAAAGATAAGTTGAAATATATTTAATAATAAATACTAAAGGAACAAGACAATACACAGAAAACAAACACAGTTACTTCAGAGCTCAAAATCACAGGAAATATTTAAAAACAACATTGCATGACAGTCTCAAATAAATACAGAATACATCTAAACTAATCTTAACTATATTGCTATCTCTAAGACAGATATTTTGCCTTAAGTCTTGCTTACAAACAACATGCAGGCAGAAGTGCTGACTGGATGTTTCTAGGTCCAAGACAAGATACAAAATCCATAGACTCTCTCTGAGACAGTTCTCAAATTAATAATAAACATTACTGCTGTGTTAGCTTGGATGACATCACTCTTTATTACCTGACTTCAGTTCCCAGGCTAAACAGATACTAACAGAATTTTAACATCTCTGTGTAAGAAGTACATATCTCTCAGAAGTTTGCAGAACCTGAAAGTCATAAAACAATAAAATGCTTTTACATTTGAAACCTAGTAATTATTTCTGTTTCAAGACAATATAAAAACTTCTAGCTCTAGACATTGTGTCTGCTATTGAACTGAAACTGAGAGATAACACAATAGTAAAACACTTTAATTTCAAAGTATTTTCTTGAAGTTTTGCAAGTTAACTCTGTATGTTCCAGCTTCAACTATTAAAACATACATTTGCAGAGGTATATAGTTGATAAACATTTCTGTTCTTTTCCAGTAGGGTACACCGTGGACACATCTTTGAAGTTCAGTACTGTACAAACCCTGTTCAACACACACTTGTGCACAAGTAGTTTAATATACACATGACATATAGTTCTCTGCACATGATTGTTTGTGTTGGGTGCATATTGTGAGTAGGAGTCAAGGTGTGTGTGGACAACCTGTTTAGGGTTACCTTTCCGGAAGCAATACAGCACTGATTCCAGATGCCTACTATAGCTGGATCTCTTAAAATTTGTACTTCAGTGATGTAGGACATACAGGCTAGTCAGTGGACATTAGGCAGTATGTGCACTGAATCACAAACCCATGTCAACTATGCATGCAGGAATAAAGAAGGGGAAATGATAGGTGATATTGAGAGGTTTAAACCTGGTATCTGCATAAGGCATGCAAAGAGGAGGGGTATATGTGATCTGACTGGTATTTTCAGGTGACTAATCTATGGCGTATACATTATGAGTTCCTTCATAAGGTGGATCAGTACCTCTGTTATTGATATGTAAGTGGCTAAATTGCCACTTGTTATGCAACAGAGGTTATGACAGCTAAATCTGCTCTGCTACATAGCGTCAGCCATTTTTATTTGAAAGCAAGTGTATTGATATTTATGTATGCATGAGGACAAAGTGTTACAGCCTCTGCACACAAACCAGAGCAAGTAATAAAAAGACACACTGTTAAAGCCCAAACTGAGTCCAGACATGCTAACCTTCATATAGATACTCCTACTGTACAGACCTGCCACAAGTGTGCAGATGGGGTTTTTCCAAACACAAATGTCATCTTCTTCTTCCTATTCTTTTGGATAGTATCATTAGGGCTTGCCACAGCAGGCTATCTGCTTCAATTTCTACCTGTCCTCTGCATCTTGCTCTGTCACACCATCCACCTGCATGTCCTCTGTCACCACATGCATAAACCTTATCTTTGGCCTTCCTATTTTCCTCTTTACTAGAACCTCCATCCTTAACATCCTTCTCCCAATATACCCAGCATCACTCCTCAGAACAAGTCCAAACCAATGCATTCCCTCCACTGTCTTTGTCTCCAAACCATGCAACATGAGCTGACACTATAATATGTAGTTAATACTCCTGTCCATCCTCAACACACACAATGCAAATTATAACATCTGGGACTCTGCCAACACATGTTATGAACCCTGTCTTTTTGTCAGTGGCACCATCTGCAACCCACATGACCTAGCTGGTCTAATTGCCACCTTGTAGACCTTCCCTTTCAGTCTTATTGGTACCCATCTGTCAAAACTCACTCCTGACACTCTTATCTACCCACTCCACCATGCATGCTCTCTTTTCTTCACTTATCTTCCACACTCACCATTACTCTGAAATGTGGATCCAAAGTATTTCACATCATATGCCTTCACTAACTGTATCCCCTGCATCCTAACAATCCCTCTAGCCTCCCTGTCATTCACAGACATAAATTCTGTCTTAATCCTGTTGACCTTCATTCCTCTCCTCTGTAGACCATATCTCTACCTTTCCAGGGTCACATAAACCTGTTCTCCATTCTCAGTACAAAACACAATATCATCCACAAATATCATAGTCCATTGGAACTTGTATGTGATCTAATGTGGCAACCTGTCCATTACTATTGCAAATATGATGTTAGTGCATACAATAACAGGAATGTTGCTGTTATCTGTCTTATATAGGATGAGGTGACATCTACCCATCTGTCAGGCCAGTGTGTGACCATGGTCTGTTGTGACATATACATATCCAATAATCTGATATTGCTGATGACATCACCAGTGTCTGTTGAAGACAAGAGGACAGTGCCCCTTAGACTGCTGTACAATGCTCAGTATAACTTACAACAGCTCATACACATACCACACAGACTGCAGTCAGACTAGAACTCCTACCTATTTAAGTTCACATACTACAAATTAGAGTACTAAACACATACCCCACAGCACAAGTCTGATTTCAACAGGACTGCAGGTCATCTTAGATTAGATGACATCAGCAGGTAAAGTGGAGGACAAGAGTTTGGAGGACTGCCTTGACTGGATGTTTGTTCAAGCATAAAAATAGGGCAAAACCATGGCAATTGTGAAGGTAGTTTGGGATACACACACCATTGTTTATGTAGACACACACACACACACACACACACACACACACACACACACACACACACACACACACACACCAAGTTGACTGCAATGAAGACCGAAGCCATACCTATATAGGTTTATATACTACAGATCAAAGTACTAAATGCACAATCCACAGCACAAGTCTGAGTTAATCAAGACTGCAGATGATGTTATGGTGCATGATATCAACAGGCCATGTGAAGGACAATAGTCTGGAGGATTGCTTCGACTGGATGTTTGTACAAATCAAAAAATAATGAAAAGCCATGCCATTTGTGAAGTCAGATTGGGATACACACTCACACACACACACACACACACACACACACACACACACACACACACACACACACACACACACACACACACACACATAAAACTGCAGTGAGATTAGAACCTCTACCTGTCTATGTTTACAGATTATAGCTCAGAGTGGTTAACGCATGCACCACAGCTCAAATCTGAATTATGTAGGGCTGTGGGTGCACTTGTAATAGATGACAGAACCAAGCCATGTGTTCAACAACAACTTGGGAGGCCTGCATAGTCACATTGCTTCACAGTGTCATCTGTGGCTTTTATCCTAGCAGACAAATATTGTTTAGTAGCCGAGTTGTATAACAACAGTATTTAGATGAGCAAGCCTGTGAGCACCATCCATTGATTCTGTCCATGAGAGAGAACACAACATCATGTATTACAACTTGTACAGTTTTTGATATATGTGAGGAAATCTCAAGGTGAACCATTGTTGTTGTGCTTGTTGGAGTTGTTGCTGGTGGGAAACAAAGGGATGGCTTGTCAATATATGTACATATACTTATATTGTAACCTGAATTTGCAATGTTTCAACATGTATCTTAGGGGAGACATGGTGTTGGAGAGTGATAGGGAACCACACCTTTCAACTGTCCAGATTTTCACATAATATCCAAATGTGCGACTTACATTTTATTCTGTTTCACAGGCTATTGTAGGATTCTGGAAAATAAACACCTGTATCCCTCTTGGAGAGGGGCAATAGAGCCTGATAGTGGAAATAAGGGTAGAACTTGACTAGACTTGTAAGGGCCCTAGGACCATTAGCTTAGTAACTTCCTATGATCTCATGATCATGGTGAAATGATGTCAGAAAATAATGGCAGACATCTGAATTTTACATCATATCCTTCAGAAAATTCATGCTAATGCAATGCCTGTTAATCTATCAACTTTCTATGTTTGTAAGTGCATTTGTATTTATTTTTTTATTTAGTATTTATTCACTGGAAAAGTCCAACTTGGAATGAAGCCCATTTTTAGTGGAGGCCTGCATGAAATGCTTCAGATGCATGTCTTTGTAAAGATATTCAATATTTAAAAAGTGCCCCTATTTTTAGGCCTTTGACCATTATTTGTGGGTCTGTCTTGATTTCCTGCTGTAACAACTTGAGAGGTATGTAGGGTACTATATGTAGAGAGAGAGAGGGAGAGCATGAGAAGCATCATTTTTTGTGTTATGGTTAACTAAATGTACATGCATGTGCCTTTGGCTTTTTTTACCTATTTGCGCATAGGTAAGCAGTGCGCAAATACAAGGTACATTACTCACATCTGAGTCGTAATATTATGCAATATATATCTGTTACTACAGCCCACTCCTATCTCTATTCCAGGCCAGGATTTCCAGATTGCTAACAGAAATAATTGAATGTATCCGATGTCTGTGGTCAGTGATCAGACATAAATACTTTATCCTCTTTCACTGTTTTTGCACTACTGTGTTCCACGCAAAACCGCTAAGCCTTATAAAAAATGTTTTAAACATAAGGATCATCACGCTAATGTGGAAGTAAGACTAGCCAAAGTTGATAACAGTATGGGATACAGAGTCTCAGTCTGTAAAACACAACCTATTGCTAGTACACATCCAAAACCTCAACTTATACCAGGATTTGAACTCTCAACAGCATTACAGCTTCATCAGACAGGATGGCTGCCTTAGCCCTTTTGGCCACAGAAGCAGTTTGCCAGAACAGGGGTCATTCATCACACAACCACCTGCATAACAATGTACAATGCCATACATGAGTTACCTAACGCATACAATGTATGATCAAATCTTTAGTATTCTCCTGGAAATCTGGGGGATAATAACTGTGATAAACACCCATATACCATGGGATTGGGGGTAGCATAGATGTGTTTCTGTTGTGGCAGTTAAAAGGGGGCATCCCTGTTTTGGGGGAGTGGATGAAAAAAAAAACACGTCTACAGTTAGGATACAGACAAGTCTGAAGTCAGACACTGCAATGTGTAACCTCACTTTCAAACTTCAGTCTTGAATGATGTACCGATAATCCACTGCAGTAGGACTGTATGACAGTTTAATGCATGAGGTCTACTAATTACAAATGGACACATACTAGTGAAGTAATGTAAGTAGTCACATGTTACTTTAATTTCTGTACAAATGCACCAATATTTACTTGCATACTGTACCAAGTTCATAGACACAAAGGATATGCCATAATACTCTACAAGACTATAGTGTAAGTTAAGGACCTACACTGCAAATACGGTGGTTGATACAACTGTAGTGCAGGGCTGATTCTGTCTGATGCAAGCAGTGCACAGCCAATACTGGACGGGTGCAGATCATGTAAGTTGCCTGGCATCATTTTTAATGTATATATGTCAGTAGGATAAAGGTATTAGTCCCTAGGTCCCTAAGTGGTCAGTGAATGTGCTATGCATTGTCTCTTAACCAATGCAAGGGCATACTGAGCACACCTATTTCTGCCTACAGGGACAGCAGCTGGGAGTTCCTCTTCCGAGTCCTCCTCTGACTGTGACTGTGTTGACCTAGGCATGAGTGGGTGGTGTTGTGTTCCTTCTTCTTGCTGATCCCTCTGGAGCTGTTTTTGCAGGATCAGATTGTGCAGCATAGCACATACTGTAAATATCTATGTACATGTGTATGGAGTATACTGCAAGGCTCCACTGGATATAGCTAGGCAATGGAACTGTGATTTCAGAAGCTCAAACACACTCTCTGTGATGTTCCTAGGGTGTATATTATATAAACAAAGTATTAAAAAGTCGACTCGCCTTTGATCGACCCCTATTTCTTAAAGCTGCACAACACTGAAAGGCCAAATCATTGATTTCTTTCCAAGGGAAAGAAATCAGTTGGCCGTTCTTTTAAATCTGCCCTTTTCCTGACTGTAGTGTGATCTTGGAGTTAGTATATTTAGTTGGGGTGTGTGGGGGGGGCATAATCCCCCACATTGTGGGGTGTGGCGGATGAAAGCCCCACTTTAGTAGTGTTTGTTGTAATGATTTAAGGGTTCAGTGTTGTGCAGTTTTGAGAAATAGGGGTCAAGCAAAGGTAAGTCAAGATTTTAATGCTTCATTAATATAATATAGACCCATGTTCCTAATTTGTGCATGTGCCTCATTATGACATTTATCTGTGGGAGTGTGTGTATTTCTGATGGGTGTCATCATCCACAGTTCCAAGGCATAGACAGCATCCCCCAGTAAATGGTCCTGTGGTATGTTCCCTGTAGTAAACATCTGGTACAGCTGTGATGTGTGCCAGATATGGGAGTTGTGATAACTGCCAGGGTTGCCAGCGCACACATTCAAGATATTTCCCTAGGCATTACACATGACTTGGCAGTTGATGGAGTGGTACCCCTTGTGGTTAAAGTAGATTCTACCCTGCTCACCAGGTGGTGCCTTGATGTGTACATAAAGAAACTTTTAAAACTTGGTCAGACTATGAATATGTCATTTAAGATACACTGATGCAGTTGGGAACACTTAAATTAAAATGGGAAATTATGTTAGGAGATGAGGTTTTTGGGGAGGATTGGCATAACATATCATAATCATGTTTGAAAATTAACATTCCTGGAACATCTACATTTTCACTAATAAAATGTATCCATTACTGGTAAAGATCACCAGAGGCTTTATCCAAAATGGGGTGAAAAAAAGATAGTACCTGTTCATAGCACTCAACCTCTTAACACAAGAAATCTGGACAAGGCCAAAAATGAGGGGCAAAGCCCCACAAATAGGGACAATTTTTAAATATTGCTGTTATAAACTTAGAATATTGTTAGAATAAAAGTACATGTACTGCCCTGCATTGTATGAAGGACATAAAGTCTGAAATTCAAATGCCTGTCATTATTTAGTGAATTCAGTCTTCCTTAATTTGCCACAAAAATCCAGAAAAATCACAAATTCTTTGAGGAACAGACCAAAAATCTGGACATTCTGCACAATCTGTACAGTTGCGAGGTATGTACCTGTTGGCATTGTGATTTGTCCATTGCAGATTATTTGCATATAGTGTGCATTGCCTTCAATTAAAGCATTATGGACTCAGGTTATTCTTACAATTGCATATACCACATGGACCTCATCCTAGTGATAATGTAAAGGTTTGTCTTTGTGGGATTCTACCACATTATAAAATAGGAGCTGTTACTTGTTGGCAATCTTGGATCCTCTCCTTGAATATGTTGGTATTCGGAGGTTGGATACCTGTCAAATCTTCGAATGCTCAAAATTTCAAATGTTACATGGTCGACATCCGACAAACGTTCAAAATTTTGAGTGCTCGAAGAAAGACTTTCAATGGCACCATACGCTGCAGTTAGGGAGAATTTCCCTTTTCTGCATTGAAGTGCGGTCTCAGAGTTGGTATATTTAAGTTTGGGGGTGTAGGGGGTGCTGGGGGGCTTGCCCCCCTGCCTACACTGTTAAAGTATTTTTTTCTGTGTTTTCTTTTTTTTTTTTTTTTTTATGTTCGAACATCCAAATGTCAAACATTTGGTCTCGACCATGTAATGTTCGACATTTTGGATGTTCGAACAATTAACATAGACCCTTGAGGTTCAATTAATATTGTTTTGAGTCTTAGCTTGGTATTCTACTATAAACCAGGACCATCTATATTCTTCCACATGCTTGTTTGCATGCTTGTAATTGGCAATTCTAATACTGGATAGTTGTATGTTTGTAGTTGTTATGATACATTTGAAATCAACTATTACTATTTATTAGAATAATGATAAGATCTGCTCATATAGGAATGTGTGATGAATTGAAAACTCACAAAAAAAAGACAAAATGCAGTTGTTAAAGTTGTATGGAGGATAGGACAAATAAACCCTGCAGTATATTTGATCAAAAAACCTAGAACAGCCATGCAAATTAGATACGACTAATGTAAAATATGTTCAGCATTTTCTGACAATCCGTCTCTCAAGATCACTACTGCAACAGAATATGCTTGCATTGTTACTTAAAATAGAAATATTAACAAGCTGTATTCCACAATCTGCAGTATCTATTGTGTCAACATTCAGATATAAAAACTATTGTCATCTGAAAATTATTTTCTAACTACATCGTGAAGGACAAATTCTCTTTTAATGTTGAGTGAGTCATATTCAGCTTTCCGTTTGTATGGGGTGTTATTGACACTGAAAGGCTGGGAAACCAATAAACATGTTTATTTGTTTGGCTAGGGAAAGCACAAATGTAATTACACTTTGTAAATGAGAACACTAGATTGATTTTTCTTCCTACAGCATGGTTAGTGATCTTAGAATATACTCTAATTCATTGTTTCTGACTCACACATTATCTTTTGTATACCCATTATAACTTTTTTGTTGTTGTTTTGCACCCATTTTACCATAATGACATTGTATATAATATTATTTCTCCTGTGTGGCACAATCAAGTGATTCAGCACTTGACTCTTTTAGTCAGGCAGTTAGTACTCGGAGCATGAGCTTCTAAAACTGCTGGAAATGGAAGCAGTGCATTGTTAATTAGTGTACAGCAATCAGCTTTAACTAGTGTGATTTACACAGGGTTAGAAGTGTTTTACATTATTATAATATTTATTCTGCTTCCCCGATCAAATGTTCTAATCAACACAAGTACCCAAATGATGTTACAAGAAGCCCTTCTTATGCCTTCATAAGCACCACTTAACTGCTTTGCATTGATTCATTTACAGTTAGTACAAGCTGAAATTGTTTCTGAATCATAGGAATGGCTTTGCTTCATAAATTAAGATGCAAATCATTTTATTCAGTTTTATTTTTGAAGTTCTACTAAAACATCACTTTTCCAACCTAGATTTTTTGTGATTTATAACTGGTATTACAACAAAATTCATGATTAAGCTATATAAAATGTTTGTAAATTTTTTAGCCTTCTGTAGTAAAAGTTGTAAAATATTGTATTTAGTTTCTTACCATGTTAACTTCTGTTAGCCATGACATTTTAGTGATCAGAAGACTTTCAAAGTAATCAGAGAAGCAGTTCTTTTTTTTTATTTTCAAATGTCACTGGGAGATTTCTGTGTTAAAAATGCTTGAAGACATTTTGAAGTATTGGACCTATGGGATATAGGTATGGAGTCCAATGGTAAATCTTCATAACTAAAAAATGGGTTATTCCTATCATTAAGATGTATCAGTCATTTAGACCTATGCCTCTGTGACCATCTCTAATTATGACCATTGCTGAAAGAAAGAATTTAAGAATATCTGGAACCTACTGTGACTCAAAGCACTGTGAAATCCGAGTAAGAAAATAATGCCAGATCAGCTCATTACAGGTTCATAGGTTCATAGTTAGCTACTAGGCTATCGGCCCTGGGGCCTATACAAGCCCAGACAAAAAGGTACCCTGGCTTATTACAGGATTGAGGAGCTGATTTAAAAGCAACAACTTAAAAGGGGCTTTATTTACAGGATGGATGAAAATAATTGGCATTGCAAGGCTTTGAGTTACAAGGCGGAATTTGTCATACATAAAAACTTACTTTATATGAATTATTTGAAACATGTCATTATAACAACTATTTAGTCTTGTGAAATTATTTTAATAACTCTATTACTGAATACATCTCAAGATGGTTTATTTGTTAATACAATGTGGAATCAAGGTGCCATATTTCAAAATTTATTATTTATTTATTTTACATTTGTTGATTGGGATTCTCCGACTGAGCTGAAGAGTCCTTTTTCAGTGGAGGCCCGGGGAGAAAAGCTCCAACATATTATACAATTTTCATTATAAATTAGCATTAAACCGCAACGTTACAAGATTATTACAAGGCATAAGTAGCAATACAATGTTATATAGTGTCAATAATCAGGAGTATAGTAAAGCTATTTCAAGATGTATAAAAAGAAATATGTCATTAAGATGAATATAGTTTTTGGTGTAAGTGGTTACAAAAACCCAGTTTTATCATAATGTAGTTGCATGAAGGCAAGACAATTAGAATAGAATGTTTCTCTGAGATGATTTGCTTAATAGATTTTAGAAAACAGTAGAAAGAGTAGTCAAAGGAGCATTAGAGAGAGCTAGTGAGAAGAGTGAGTTAAGGGCAGAAAGTAGATTAAGGTATGTCAGTAGGGGATGTTTAAGAGGGAGAGTGCAGTGGCAGGACCAGTGACTTTTAAAGTGCTCTTTGGTTGTTGTTGTTGCTGTGTCTTTTGGCTTTTCCCGGTTAGGGGTCGTCACAGTGGAACTCCGGTCCGCTAATGATTGGCAGTAGATTTTTACGTGCCGACTTGCCAGGCCTGACACACAACCTTCAATGAAGGAATGCCCATTCACACATGTCGCCACACAGAAGACACTCTAACTGAGAATTGAACTGCACATCTTACTGTGAGGTGACAACGCTACCGCAGCACCACCACCGCAGTACTAAAGTGCTCTTTGGTGGCTATCTTAAATTGTTTAGGATGTGTAAGGGTCCTGATGTCTAGTGGTAGCCTATTCCAGGCAATTTTGGGGTGATAGCTGTACATGTTGCATCCAAATTTAGACTTGGGTTTATAGATTTGTAGTAGGTCTTGGTTAGAACTTCGGAGAGGTCTGGAGGGAGAATAATGGGAGATGAGAGGGGATAGTGCTGGGCAGTAGGAAGGCTGGTATAGAATAGAATGGGGATCTGGAGCTGAGAGACAAGAAGCTGGCAGGGTAATTCAAGCCAGTGTAGGTGTTTTAGAGAGAGACAGTGATGGGATTTGTAGGTTTGTTGGGCAGCAAATCTAGCTACCTTGTTGTATGTAGATTCAGGTTTGGTCAGGAGTGGTGAGTTAGGATTTGTGAGAATTTGAGAATTGCACATTAGACTGGGTATTAGGTACATAAGAGCGAGAGTAATCTTGGCTTCAGAGGTAAGGAATTTCTTGTTATGGTAAAGGAGCCCTAGCTTTGAATGAGCCTTTTTGATACAGTTATTAACATGCAAGACTGAGTAAGGAGAAGGTCACAGTAAGCTGCCTGTCGGGTGCTAGAATCCGCCACATAACGCATGCACTCAGGTCTCTCAACAGCAGGTACAAGTACGACTCAATCATTGCCACGCTGGTGTTAACGACCTGAGACGTACCTCCTTGGACTACATGAAAAGAGACATAGAGGAGCTCTCTGATTATGTAGCCCAAGCAGGTATGACCCTGACCTTGAGCAGTAGCCTACCTTCACCAAGAATGATGCCACAATACAGAGATAAGATGATCAGCTTTAACAATTGGCTTAAACTCTGGTGTCATTCAAAGGGGATCCAATGTCTGTCTGCCTGGGATGACATGCTGGACAAGCCACGCTGCTTCAAGGGACGGCTTGCACTTGTCACCCTGGGATTCCGGATTTTGGCAAAGGCTCTTGCCACCCCCATAGTGCCTTTTTAGGCAAGGCTCAAATTCTAAACCTACCACCCTAGAACAAAACAAAGAAAAAAACTAAAGGTAATGCTGCTCAATGCCAGAAGTCTCAACCTCAAGATGCACGCACTCGAGGCCCTTCTCAGTATGGAGAACATCGATGTCTGTGCTGTGACAGAAACCTGGTTCAAGGCTCCTGAGAGCACCCCAGCACTATCAGGTTTTACCTCATATCATGCGTTCCAGCCCCAAAACCCGGACAATACCAAGAAAGGAGGAGGGGTATCCATATTCATCAAGGACACCCACACCTCAAGATTGGTGGCATCGCACGATGCATTGGAAACCATCCAGGTGCAATTAACCATAGGCAAGATTGCTCTGCAATTTGTAGCATGTTACAGGCCACCCTCGCAAACTCAGGAGCTTCATATGGCCTTCCTGAAAACACTGGAGGGGATAAATGTATCTCCGAACACCATCATACTAGGTGACTTCAACTACCCTAATATAGACTGGGAACACTACTCAAGCCCAAACACTCTAGCCCAAAAGTTCCTGGAATTCATAAACTCAAATGCCATGGAACAACTAGTCACCATCCCCACAAGAGGAGAAAACATACTTGATCTCATCATCACGAACATGGGAGCACAATGTTCAACGCCGGAAGTATACCCCTCACTGGTGAGATCTGATCACAAACTAATCTCGCTGGAGGTCCTCATCCCGCCCCCACCGAAATGAAAAAGACCACAGTAAAGAACTTCTCGAAGCCGACTTCACACTTCTAAAGACTAGTGTGGTCTCCTTTAAGGCCCCTGAGCCGGCGGTTAACATTACTCAAACCGCTGAATCACTTACAAATGCCTTCTACCAGCACCTGCAGGCTGCATGGATCAGGCAATCCCAAGCAAAACAAAGACTCTTTGTACCAAAGGCAAGCGTCCAGTCTGGTGGACCCCAGCCATAAACAAACTCTACAACAAAAGGAGAAAGCTACTACAAGATAGAGCAAAATCCTTAAAAGGTAAGACACCGCTGATCACTATAAGTAAAAAGCTAAGAGCTCTCATAAAATCATCCAAAGCTAATTTTGAGAAAAAATAGCTAAGGACTCTAAAGACAACCATAAGGCATTCTTTAGCTATGTCAGAAACCTAGGAGGAAACTCCCAGATATGCTCAGAATTAGTTCAAAATGATGTGAAGATTACTGATCCTACAGACATTGCCAACATACTGGCTGACAGGTTCAGTGCAAACTTCTCCCCTCCTCCTAAAGGAGAGATATCTATACCAAATTATTGTAGCCCCCCAAACATCTCTAACGCCCAGGTGAGAACTGCTCTCTCCAAGGCAAAGAACACAGCATCCATGGGACCTGATGGTGTCCCCGGCTGTGTGCTCCATGAACTCAACGAGGAATTAAACCCACAGTTAGGACAGCTGTTTAATCTTAGTCTCACCTCCAGATACGTACCCAGGGAGTGGCGCACAGCGACTGTGGTCCCACTCCACAAAGGCGGTGCCTCCACCGACCCTGGAAATTACCGTCCCATTAGCTTGACAAGCCTTATCTGCAAAGCCATGGAGAGGATCATAATGGATCTCATAAATAAAGACATAGGGAACTTGCAGACTTTGGATCCAACCCAGTTTGGCTTTGTCAAAGGCAGATCATGCCTTTTAAACTTGGTTGACTTTTTTGAAACAGTCACCAAGGCCATTGACGAGGAAAGGCAGTCCATACAGCCTACCTAGACCTGGCGAAGGCTTTTGATACAATACCTCACTCGGGTATCATTGAAAAACTCATCAACTTAAATGTAAACCCATACATTACAAGATGGGTTGCAAACTGGCTGAGTGACAGAACCCACAGGGTCAGAGTTGCTGGCGCCATGTCAGACTCAAAGCCTGTCACAAGTGGTGTCCCACAGGGCTCAGTCCTGGGCCCACTCTTGTTTGGCATCTACTTTTCTGAAGTACAAGCAAACACAGGAGGGTTATGGCTGACAAAGTTTGCAGATGACTGCAAACTGGGCCATAGTTGAAAACACATCCAACACAGATATCCTTCAGAAGGGTCTCACAGAAACGGATAACTGGTGCCAGAGCCATGGCCTAAAGTTAAATGCCAAGAAATGCATAGTCATACCCTTCGGGAAAAATAAGGTTACCCCTAGCTACCATATAGGTGGCAATCCCCTGAACACAGAAGAAGTTATTAGGGACCTGGGAACCCAGGTTGACAGTAGCCTTTCATTCGACACTCATATTGCTAAAGTAGTTAGGGAGACCTTCTACATTGCCCACCTTATCATGAAGGGATTCACATCTAGCTCAAGTGAAGTCATAGTCTCCCTATACTCATCACTCATCAGACCAATGATCGAGTACAATGCCCCATTCGGAATGTATCTGACCCGACACTTGCAGCAGCTGGAGAGGCCACAAAAGTTCCTCACCAAAAGGATAAAGGGTCTCAAAAATCTGTCTTATGCTGCCCGACTGAAAGAACTACAGTTATATTCAGTTGCTTACCGCTTGTTCAGAGGTGACCTATGCCTGACATACAAGGCCATGTCAAACCCAGATTTGATGAACATGCTTCTTCTCAAAAAATCTAGATCCCTCAGAGCCACAAGGGCGGGAGCCTTAAACCTCGACACGGTTATTAATAGGACATGCTGGAGGGATAGATTCATCACCCAAAGACTCCCTATGCTGTGGAACAAAATCCCGGTTTATGTGAGGCAGAGCACCTCGCTGGCCTTGTTCAAGAGGAATCTTGACCAATGGATGGGAGATCGCAGATACACCCCAGGGGTTACCTCAGTGTCACTGCTTGACAGAGGCACAGCAAAATAATGGGCATAGTTTCTCCAAACTAAAGGGGTGGCATAAGCCACAAAACTATGGGCTAAGCTTATAAATGCCCTCGGGCAGATAGCCTAGTATGAACCTATGAACCTATGAACCTAAGTCACATTTAAGCTGATCATCGATGGTTACGCCTAAGAGCTTAGTGCTGGATTCTACCTGAATGGGAGTGTTATTAAGGGACTGTATGGAGAAGGAGGGTTTAATATTATTGAACATTTTAGGTAGGAAGAGTAAAGCTTTATTTTTTTAGAGTTAAGGATGAGCTGGTTATTGGAGAGCCACGTTTCAACTAAGTTAAAAGATGCCTGAGTAGCTGAGAAGAGCTTACAGGGAAAGTTTGCTGTGGTGATGACTGTAGAGTCATCTGTGTATTGCACTAAAGATGGCTGAGGACAGGAGGTATAGAGCTGATTAGAAAAGATATTAAAAAATAAAGGCCCTAGGATAGACCCTTGAGGTACAACCATTTTTACAGGGAGAGGAGGGGAGAGTGCAGAGTGCCATCTCACTGATTGAGATCTATCAGTGCGGTAGCTGGAGAACCATGCAACAGTATCAGAGGAGAAGTTGAGGTTATTCAGTTTGTGCATCAGAAGAGAGTGTGAGACAGTGTTGAAAGCTTTTGAGAGGTCCAAGAATAGGCAAGAACTAAGTTTATGGTTGTCCATGGCTATAGAGACAGTGATGAGGAAGGATAATAGAGTTGTAGTGGTGCTATGTTTGGGTGTGAAGCCATGTTTAGTAGATTTTCCTGTATGAGATACTGCATAACTTGTTTATGAATACATTTTTCTAGTACTTTAGAGAGAGGGCAGAGGATAGCGATAGGTCTAAAGTTGGAGATATCAGAGGAGTTACCTCTTTTGTGTATAGGTAGAGTGAAGCATTGTTTCCAGATGGAAGGGACTTTAGATTCATAGATAGAGCGATTAATTAGGATAGATACAGGGAGAGCAAGAGTCAGCTGCTAGTAGAAGAAAAGTGGAAGGAATATGGTCAGCTGATGCTGAGCATGGTTTTAATATAGAGAGCAGAGTTTTGATGTAGCTGTTCAGTACAGGTTTGAGGGAGATGTATTTGAGGAGACAGTATTAGGAGTAGGTTCAGAAAAGTTGGACACAGTAGTAGAGGAGTTTTGGTTAGGGTTCAGTAGCTTAGATATTGAATCGATAAAATAGGTATTGAAGATAGTGGCAGTTTCTTCAGATGTCTTGTCTGGGCAAGGATTGAGGCATCTAAGATTACCTGGATGTAATATTTAGTTAATAGAGTTCCAGAATTTTTTAGGATTAGATTTTAGGGCTGTGGGAGGTTTGTTATAGAAATCCTTTTTATCTTTGTTTGTGTGCTTTTTTTGTCAGATTTCTGAGTTCTTTATATTTTTGCAATTCTGCAGAGAGCTTAGTTTGTGACCATTTTTTCCATAAGTTGTCTCTAGTTATCATAAGGGTACAAGTGGCTTTTGAAAGCCATGGATATGGTAGACTTAATTCAGACTTTGCAAGGGGGATCCAGTGAGTCTAAGATGCTAAGGAAGGTGGAGTTGAAAGCTAGGACTGCTTTTTCTAGTGGAAGTTGGGTAAGGAACTTACAGTTTACTTTAGAGGAGAGGGCATTAAATGTTTCTGGATGGGAGTTAGAGAGTTTGCGACAAGTGATAAATCTAGGAGGTTTTGAGAAGTGGGAGAGAACCTAAGTACTTTTATAGGGGAGTGATCGCTCAGGGTGTTTGGTAGGGTTTCAAGGTTATGATATTTAATACATAAAAATGCACAAAATACATTCTGTTTCTTTTTTGTCTAAAAGAGTTTTAAGTAAACCATTTTTTGAGGAAAGCTGTTGTGTGTTCTGGTATCACATAGTTAAACATTTTCTAATATGTTTCTTCAAGAAGAAACTTGAGATGTAAAAAGTGGCCATTTGTTAGATGTTGAGGATATGATTTGCCAAAAGACCTACTTTGTTAGTTTGATCGCATTCTACTATTTCACTGCCAAATGCTTGAGGTTGATTGTGGTCACAACTGGCAGCCAGTTAAATTTTACTTTTTGCAGTTGGGCAAATCCCTGTGTACCCCCTAATGTTGAATACCTTCCCTGTAGTCCTGATCTTTAAATACACTGCCTCTGATGTTGCACCGACTTGGTGAAGTATATTTTTAGAATTAATTGGTGTATTAGATCTCTTACACTCAAAGGTTGAGACAAATATTCAGCTGCAAGAACCTGAGCAACAAAAGCTGGAATGCAAGTATGAGAAAGGTAATCTTTGCTGCTATCCTTTGTAGAAATGTAAAACACCCCTGTTACTGCAAATGCAATTAATGTGTGAGCCAGATGGCTTATCACAGAGTGCCATGACACTTACAGATTCCACAACTGAGGAAGTGGTGACAAGAAAGTCAGTATAGTATGTGGCAGGAATATATCCCAGCAGCAGAAGCCATTTCTCTTACTTTAAGGACACAGATTTCATAAAAATAAGGTGCTCAATGGTCATACATATTATTCATGTGTGCAAAAAGGGCAGTGGGATGTAAGGGAGGCCTATCACACTGCCAGCAGCATATAGACAGGAGCTACCATGGACATCTACCACACATATACTGCATGCTCCAAAGATTGAAATGGAAACCACTAGAATTGTGGAGTCTATTAAAACAGAGTTGTCTATATTGTCAAACATTTCTACCATCAGCATTAACAGATGAACAGTGAAGGTCAGTGGAGAGACAGTATGCCCCCCTCCCAAATTATATCATACTCCAGCAACTCCAAAACAGATGAACAAGGAAGAGAATTGTCACTGCAACTAATATATGTATGAGCACAGTAGTCTGCTGAAGTCATGTCACTGCTGAGTGATATTTTCATTATCTGGAAGAGAGAGATACTTGGCAGATGCCACTGGACATGCCTGAGCACCACTGAGGACAACACTAATTACCCAGCATGCAGTGCTCTATACATGATGAATAGGAAATTTCCCACATGGATAACTGTTTGCTGGCAACTGTTCAGTATGTGTGTATACTAGAGAATGTGGATACAGCCATGCATGACTCTGGTGTATTGTTTGATTAGTTGCAAAATGCAACAGAGGTATGATTCAGTGCTCAATCAGATAACAGCAAGGTTGGGGAGTTTGATGTCATCTTTGTCCTATAATTCATACTACTGGATTGCAACAGGGCAGCTGTTAATATCCTGTAATCTGCCTTCCCAAACCTCAAGGTTCAGAGATGTTTGCGGGTTGTTGCAGCTAAAGTACAAACACTATCTCAGTTTCTAGCTGGAGGTGAAAAAGGTCTTGGACTTAGCATATCTGCCACCAGGTGATACAGCAGCAACTGTCCACATACTGCTACAGGAACTTTGCTACAGGAAGGCCATCTCTTTTTTTCACCAGTTAAATAAAACTATATATGGAGATGGCCAAGTTGATATACCCCAATGATACTACTCTACCCATAATAACCCTTGCCTTCCCATTCACTCAGTATAATCGGATACCCTTTTAAGAGCCTTATAGTAACTGACTGTTGGCAGTGAATCTACTTTATTGTCTGGGCAAAGTTGGTAGAGCAGGTAACCTGTGCTACCCTTTCCCAGGTGTGTGTGTGTGTGTGTGTGTGTGTGTGTGTGTGTGTGTGTGTGTGTGTGTGTGAAAATTAAATCTCAAAGAGTGTATGTGTCAGCTACTTGCAGCAGGGATAGGAAGTAGTGGTTTCACAGAGAGGGTGCTGATGGACTTGGCTTGGACACTTGGCTGAGGACATATACCTACAGCTGTGCCAGTGGGGAGCCTTACTGGGGACCTGGGGAGAGACAGAGAAACCTAGACCCCAGGCCAAGTGTGTTGCCTGTGTGCTCTTAAGCAAAATTGTGCTTGATGCAGAGAGGCCTGCTTCTGGAAATACTGAGTGCATCCATTTGTATCCCAAGTGAACATCCCTCTCCAGTTTCAGTGGCAAGAACTGAGCCTCCTTGATTACTGGCCCAGAGTGGGGATGTCACAACTGCTTTTAGTGGTTCGTATAGGTTATGTCTCAAGCTATTAAGGGGACATCCTGGCATATTGCCAGGTCCCATCAATGCAGTGTTTTTTTTTCCCTTGAAGAATGCATTGAGTATCTGTTTCCTAGTGATGGTTGGTGGAGTTATGGCTGGCTGTATTTCTTGAGAGGTGTCTGGAGGAGAAAGCAAGGTCATAGGTTCATGGAATATTACTAGGCTAATGGATTAAGGGCCATTTCAAGTCTAGCCAATATAACCCAATTTTACCCAGTATATGGTCCCTAGGGGCAAAAGGATGCCATGGATCTGTGCCTGTGCATTGAGTATCTTATGGACTGCCCCTGTCCATAAAAAACATAGTCACTTCATTAGGTGTGAATTTGTGACTCTCCATCCATTGATCCAAATTGCATTTGAATAGGGCCAGGGAAGGTTTCTGCTTAATGTGAATAGGAAGCCTGTTCCAAAGAAGGGAAACACTTATCTGTGTTTCCAGCATGTTTTGTTTAAGTCTGTGATTAAGTTTAGATCCCTAGACTGGCTGACCCTTGTGCTGTTTGACTTGTGCATGTGTAGCAACTCCATCATGGCTAAATTTGTGAGTGCCTTGTAGGTCAGGTATGGTCATCCCTTAATAGTCAGTAGGAGACAGAGTAAAAGTATAGGGTTTTTAGTCTGCCCACATAATCCATGCTGTTTACACCCTGCATTTTCTTTGTCAGGAACCTCTGAGGTCACTTCAGCTGCTGTAGTTGCCTGTCATGTACATCCCAAATGGCACACTGTACTCAGTTATTGGTCTAATGAGGGTGCAGCTCAAGTACAGCTGGACTATACTTTCCTTGGATTTGGATGCTATAACTTTACTTATAAGTTGTGCCACATAAAAGGATTTACTCACCATTTTGGACACATTGTGGTCAAAGTTCAGGCTACAAGCTATATGTGTGCCTAGATCTCTCACCTCTGACTCTAATCTAAGAGGTGTACTATTGATGTTGTATTTTGCAAGGGTATTTGACTTCAAAATTGGTATGATAATTCCTTTTCTCCATTTTGGTTTAGGCCATGGTTCTGGCACCAGTCATTTGTCTGATTTAGACCCTCCTAATGGATATCTACATCATTGTGAGATTCAATAACTGCCCCCAGATTGGTGTCATCAGCAAGCTTTGTCATCCGGAGGCCTACCACATTTGTCTTGACTTCAGAAAAGTATATTCCAAATAGGAGTGCTCCAGTACTGAGTCCTATGTCCATATGTCCTGTCTTTAAGCCAATTGGTTATCCATCTGGTGAAGGGATTTATGCCCAGTTTTGTGAGTTTATCTATAATACTCAAATGAAGAATTGTGTCAAATGCCTTGGTCAGGTCAAGGTAGGCAGTATGCACTCTTTTACCCTTATCCATGGCCCTAGTGACTTTCTCAAGGAAGTCCACCAGACTGAGCAGACATGACCTGCCTTTGACAAAGTTGAACTAGGTCGGGTCCAGTGTTTGAAGGTCTCCTATGTCATTATTTATCAGGTCCAAGATTGTTCTTTTCATGGCCTTACATGTAAGACTAGTCAAACTTATGGGCCTGTAATTTCTCAGGTTAGTAGATGGCCTCCCTTTCTGCAGAGGGATGACTGTTACTGTCCTTCACTCTACTGGGACAAAGCTAGTCTGGAGGCTGTGGTTAAACAGAGATCTTAATAGGCCTGATAAGTCCTGACTTAAGCTGTTTAAGAGGCAACCTGGTATATTGCCAGGTTCCATTGAAGCCATATTTTTAGCTTTAGAGAGCACAGTCTCAGCCTGTTCTTTGGCGATAATTAGTGGTGGAGGGGTGGAGGGTATTTCTTGGGGGAGCACTGGGAGTGATGAAGAAATGAAATTTAAATTGAATTTGTTGGCCAGCAGATTTGCTATGTCTTCTAGCTGAGTATAGGTGATGCCATCTACAACTAATTCCACACATTATTGTGAGTTGCCCTTAAGATTGCGAACATAACTAAAAAAAATGACTTATGATTATCCCTATTGATATCTTAAGACTATTTTTACCTCAAAGTCTGCTTTCAGAGACTTGAATAGCTCCCTGATTAGATGTTTAGACTATTGATGGATTTATTGCTCTGTTGTGCTCATTCTGTCTTACTTCTCAACAGGATTTTCTTTTTTTTATTGTACAACCTATTAATGCCAGGGGTCCACCAGGGTGGCTTGTTTTTGTGGTTTGACCTAGATTTATTTCTGTCTGGTATTGCCCTTTCTATGCAGTTGTTTATATGGTCATACATGACTTTTGTGTATGCTTCTGCATAGGTTTCTGTGTTTTCTGAATTTGGGGGAGCTTGGAAACTAGTTAAGCCATGCCTTAACAGGGGGTAATTTACCTTAGAGAAGGTCTTAAAGATTATGTGGTTAGGTGGGGGGACTATTTTTACTTTTATTTCAAGGAAAACTGCTTTGTGATCTGATCTTACCAGTGAGGACATAACACTAAGAAGGGTGCAGCACTCTCCCATATTTGTGAGTAACAGATTTAGGACATTTGATCCCCTACTGGGAGTGCAGACGAGCTGCTCCATTGCATTTGAATTTACAAAGTCCAGAATTCTTTGAGCCTGCATGTTAGTAGCCATGCATGCCTCCCAGTTAATGGAGGGGTAGTTAAATCACCCATGAGTATGGTACTGGACTGGATGGTGAGTGATTCTAGTAACTTCAGGTATGATGCATGGGTTTCCTGGTTCACAGTGGGGGTACCTGTAGCTAGTAAGAATACGGTAATGGATTTTCCCTGGGTTAGTTGGACATGGAGTAGCTCAAGCATACCATATTGCTTGACCAGCTTTGAAGAGTGCTCAACTTTTATGTCAATAGATATACCTCCGCCTTTTGCTCTTTCATGTTCAGTGGGTGGTCAGACTGTATGAAAGTCATTATAGCCATGCTCTGGCAGAGTACTTTCTGTGGCGTTGAGCCCATGTTTCAGTAACTGCACAGATGTCATCATTCTCCAAGGTGAGGAGAGCATCTATGGAGTGCAGTTTCTTGTTGAGACTCCTAGCATTGAGCAGTAACACCTTTATCTTGTCCTGAGTCCTGAGATCATCCTTGGCAAAGCAGCCAATCAACCATGTCTTCCCAGGCTGACAAGTATTGGAACCCTTTGGAATGACACCTGTAGCTAAGCCAATTGTTAAAATCAACCATTTTCTGCTGGTATTGTGGCATCATCCTTGGAGACGTTAGAATGTTGCTCAGTGCTAGGTTTATACCTGCCTGTGATGCATATTCTTAGAGCACAATCACGTCTTTCTTCATATAGTCCAAGGTGGTCTGGCTCAAGTCATTCATGCCCACATGGACTATGACTGAGTCATACTGGTACTTAAGGGTAAGAGACTTGAGTGCTTGCATGATCTGATGGATCCTGCCCCCTTTCAGGCAACTAAATGTCAAACTGGAGCTAAATTTATTAGCCAGTTGATTTGTTAAGTCCTCTAGCTCATTACAGATGTCTCCATTAGAGTTCAGCACATAACTGTATTTTGCCTAAGAGATTTTGGCCAAAAAATGCCTTGTGGCTGCCCTTGGCATGTGAGGTTACTTTTACCTCACATTTGGCTTTGGTAGACTTAATTAGTCCACTGAGTTGTTTATTTACTTTGATGAAGGAGGTCTTAATTTGCTGGGCATTGCCTTTCCTTTTTTAGTAATGTTTTTCTTCCTTTTGTTATATAGACTATTGATGTTGGGATTCCACCAGGTTGTCTTGTTTTTTGAGTTTGTTTAGTGCATATTTTGGGTTAGTATCGCTGAATCTATGCATCTGTATACATGATTATAAAAGGTATTTCTGAAAGATTCTGCAAAGTTTTACTTAGGTTGAAGGGGCTTGAAATTTGTCCAGGGTGTCACCTTAGGTCCAAAAAGTAAGAAGTTTACCTTTGAATAATTCCTAAAAAAACAGAGATACCTAGTATCTCTGTTTTATTTTTATTTCAAAGGAGACAGCTTTATGGACTGACCTGGCCTGACCAGTGAGGACATTACACTTGTGGTGGTGCAATGTTTCTTCATGTTGTTGAGGATTGTCTAGGATGCTGCTACCCTAGTGGGCATACTGACTTCCTGGTCTGGGGCATTCATATTGACAAAGTCCATGAATCTTTGTGTCTGCAAGTTTGCGATTGTATATAATTCTCAGATTATAATGGTGTAATTGAAGTCATCTATCAGTATGCTGTTGGGAATGAATGGAAAGTGGATCAAGTTCATTTACGTAAGTGGTATGGATTTCCTGGATCAGAATAGCTCACAAAGATATGGTAAGGGACTTTATATATGGTGAGTTGTATGTGGAGGAGCTCAAGTGTCTCATTCTGCTTGACCAAACATGAGGTGGAATTGTTTTATGTAAACTGAGACACCTCCACCTTTTTTTCCCTTTCTCTGCAGTAGCAGGTCTAAATTTGTGGAAGGCATTATAGCCTTGCATTTTTTGGGGTTCTCTTTGTGGCTTTAAACCATGTCTCAGTAACTAGGGACAGGAGAGCTTGCAAGGAATGGAGTCTTTTAATTAGACTCCTAATATTGAGCAGTATCACCTTCAGGTACTTCTGGGGTGGATTAGCTGTGTTGGATGGGTGGCCATGCTGACAATGCCTAAAAAAGGCACTATGGGAGTGGACAAGGTTTTAGCCAATATTTGAAAGCCTATGGGGCATAGGTACAGACCATCCCTGACAAAGCATAGTGGTCTGGCAACCATATATTTCCAGGCCAACAAATACTGCACCCTTTTTAAATGACACCAAAAACTGAGCCAATTATTAAAATCAATTATGCCTTATGGGGTTAGGTATAGAGATACTGTGAGTTAAGGCTGAGTTTGTCATAGGGGATGCTCCTTTTTGTAGTCTGCTTTTAAGGTTGCTGAGAGTACTAATGTAATGATTGCATCTAGGAGAGCTTTGAGGTTTTAGTCTGTGTACATTACTTTTAAGTGCCTCAGAGTATGTAAGTCTGTGTCTTTGTCCTGTAGTGTGTCTGTGACAGATATTTGCATTGTTGTGTTCTTATGACAACTTTTTTGGTATTTGTAGTGGCTGCATTTAAGAGCTCTGCCTCAGGAAACAGTGCATAAGTACATCTCTCACATTCTGTATATGAGTGTTTGAGAATTAGATGGTTGTCAGAAAACATGAGGCAATTTCTACATTGTCTCAGGTTACTCATTTCTACCAAACTGGCTTCAAACTATTGTCTGGTATGTAGAACTTGTATGGTCAGAGCAACTTAACTGCATTTTATTATTTAGTTGCATGTTGCTGATGTGATTTTTGTCATATAAGTCGATATAAGTTCTCTTTAAATTCTGTGGATACTGACTTTGATTATTCTTTCCTTTTGCAATATTTTATTCATTTTAAGCTGAAAATGAATTCCTTAAATGAGTATGCAATTAATGATTTGCTAATGCACAAGTATCTTGTACAGTGTAATAAATGCTATGCATATTTAATGGTAACAGCTGATAACACTGGTGATCTGTGTTCCTCGTGTCAAATGTTGGATGACTTGCTTACCATTGTTAGAAGTAAATCTAGACTTAATGATGATGATTCCACTTGTGCAATTGGCATGGCACTGTTGTTTCATATATTAATGACAAGACTGATGAACTAAATAATGTTAGGCATAGAACAAATAGAACACATTTAGGAAGTGATGCATCTATTTTATGCAAAGATCGTTCAACCCCTATGAAACAAGACAATGCCCCTGACAACTCTGGAATCATGGATGCAAGTATTCAGCAATCTCAGCATCCATTTTGTTTAGAATGAAACAAAAAAAGAAAGAAAGGAAGAAGTTCACGGCAAATAACAAGGAAGAAAAAGAAACTAATAAATGATTGTAAAGGACAGAGAATATGTACTGAAAAGGACACCACATTGTTATGTAACACAGGTTACAGGGAATGATGATATTTTTATATCAGAAAACCTTCAGTCTACAGAAAAATGCATAATTTTTCCAATGGAGAAGGTAAAAAATAGACGCAAGAGGCAGGTGAAAAGAGAGAAATCAAATTTGAATGTGGAAGGATTGAAGAACATTACTGTAAGAAAAAAGAAGAGAAAGACAGGTGGTGTCCACCTAGCTCAAGCTATGGATTTATAATACCACCTGGATGAGAATTTAATACACATTGAAAACAGTGGGATTAATAAGACTAATAGTGATGAAGATCTATCCTTTATAACAATTGATATAGCAGATATTACTGTATTAGAAGCTGAAGATTCTTCAGCGCTGGCCAGCAAAGATATTCTTGTAATTGGAGATTCAATTATTAGAGAAACTGATACTTATATTTGCAGAGATGATAATGAACATTGAATAGTGTTATGCTTGTGAGGAGCAAGAACAGAATATGTGAGACAAGCCTTAGAACACCTTAATGTAAGGAAGGATGGCTCTGTTTTTATTCATGTTGGTACAAATGATGTCACCCACAAGGATTCTCTGACTGTTAGTAGGGAACTGACAGCCCTCTTGGATAGTATAACTTGTACTGGTGTTAGGACGTATTTTTCATAAATCACCTATAGAAAGGATAGTCAAGTCACTGCGAATAAAAAGATTTTTTGGGGTAAATACCTACATGGAAAAAATGTCCTGTTTTAAAAAATGGAAATGTGTAGAGCATCCAAGCCTAGTTTGGGGCACATGTTTTCAGACAGAATGGTGTGTATTTGTCAAGATCAGGGAAGGTAATTTTTGCAGCAGATGTTTTGCACTATTTGACAAACACTAGGCATGATTTTTGCCAGGTTGAAAATTTAATAGTTCACAGAGAGCAAAATTTGATGCATCTCTGATTGTTGCTAATGCTACGAGCATTAATAATAAAGTTTTTTTATTGGAAAATTTGCTATGTTCCTACAAGATTGATGTTACTGTTTGTGAAACATGGTTAAAAACAATGACTGGAAACAAGTTTTGTCAGGGTATAAATGTTTTTACTGTAACAGACATTCTAACAAAAAATCAGGTGGAGGTGTTATGATAGGGATTGAAGATAGCTTTGAGACCTGTGATTGCTACATGTTCAGTGATAACACCAATACTATAGACTGTGTATCTGTGACAATACAGACAACCCAGGAACATATAACAATTGTTGGCATGTATAGACCACCAAAGTCAAGTGCAGATGACCTACAGGAATTCATACATTTCTTGCATAAAACACTGGAGGGAAGTATAATAATAGCTGGGGACTTCTATTTACCAGAAACAGACTGGAATAATATTGATTCAACAACATTAGTAAGGAAATTATTCACAGCATGTATTCAGGAACAACAATTGCTTCAGATTGTAAAAAACCTACCAGGGGACAGAGCATACTAGACATTGTTTGTGTTTCCAAAGAAATGACTGTAACTTCACTTCAAGTTTTACCACCATTGATGTGCAGTGATCATGGGATTATAAATGTTAATTTGTTGCTGGATAATTCTGACAAACTGAGATGTAAGCCAATACAAAGAATGGTTAATTACAGATTATATGGAAACAAAACAGTTACTATGTAAAACTAACTGGAGTGAGGTGTTAAGTGGAAAAACTGCATATGGAATGTGGAAAGTTTTGAAAGAGAAATTGAGTGCAAAAAAAAAAATAAATGTTTAACATCAGAATCTAGGCAAACAACATCAGGGGGATACATTTCCATAAGAACATGATATCTGATTAAGATGAGAGACAAAAAATATAAGAAATGGAAGAGAGGTTAAACTACAACTTTGAAAACTGAAATAAACAAGCTGGACAAACAGATTAAGTATAATGTGAGACAAGATCAAGAAATATTTGGAGAAACTTTATACAAAGATATTGAGCATAATAGGAAACCTTTTTATAGACACATATGATGTGGAAGGAATAAAGACACACAGATTGATAAACTGTGTGCAGATTCTAACATTTATTCTCAGACACAACAGATTAGGGATAAATTTACAAAATCTTATGCAAAACAGTTTGGTCCACAAAAGGGGTGATAAGTTGTCCGATTGATATCCAGGTAACTCCAGATACTAGAATCAATATGGATTATATTGAAACAGATCTGTGCAAACTGAATCCAAACAAAGCACAAGGAGGAGACAGAATTAGTAACAATGACTTGAGAACACTACAGCAAGAACTTATACTACCTTTATATGTATTATTCACTAGGTCATATAAATATGGGGAGATTCCTCAAGATTGGAGACATGCACTTATTAAACCTGTCTTTAAGGCAAAGGAGAGTAGCACCAACCCAGATTTATATAGGTTCATAGGTTCATAGATGAGTACTAGACTAACTGCCCTTATGGGCCATTTTAAGTCTAGCCAATTACCCCTGTGAGAATCAAACCCTGCACCTTGTGTCTGTAAGGTAAATACCTTAACCATTATGCCAGCCTCCCACCCCCTCTTCTCTTAAGTCTACTTTCATGCTGTGGAAAAATAATGGAGAAGGTAATATTGGATAAGTTATTGTCAGAACTGGATAGATGGGGCTTGAAACCATATATCAGCATGCATATGTTGAAAACAGATCTATTAGCACCTTTAACATGATGTTCTATAACAATATAATAACAGCTATGAATTAAAAATTGTGCTGTGATGTAATTTATATAGATTTATCTTCAGCATTTGTCAGGGTCATACACAAAACACTGATCAATAAATCAGTACAACTAGGTATTGATGTACTCTTGATAAGATGAATAGCTGCATGGCTTACAAATAGGACATGGCACGTATCATACAGCAACTGGACAAGTGAAATCCTTGGTTACAGTCAGAGTTTCCCACAGGGCTCTGTCCTAGGCCCTTACCTGTTTATACTATATCTTTCAGACCTAACCTTCATCTGAGGTGTTCTACAGTCTATATGCAGATGACCTGAAACTGGGTAAACTGATTACATGTGTTACTGATAAGGCATGTCTACAAAATAACTAGACTAAATTGACCATTTGGGTACAGGAAAATAATATGTTGATAAATATATCAAAAACTAAGCATATGAGATTTGGGAGACATAAATTGAAAGGTGACTACTGAATACAGCACACAGTGATTGAAACTGTAGACTTGTTTAAGGACCTGGGTATATGGGTAGATTCAGCTATGCATTTTTCTAATCATGTTAACCAATTGGTTAATGATAGTTATAGAAGTATAGGTTGTATAAAAATGTTTATAAAGTCTAGGAAACCAAAAATAAAGAAGATATTGTTTGTTAGTTACATTAGACCCAAACCTGAGTATGGAATAACAATACTGAAACCCTATAAGAAAACAAGCATGAGTAAACTGGAAAGAGTACAGAGGAAACATACCATCCATGGATGTGAAAATTTCAGTTATAATGAAAGACTAAAATATTTGAACTCGTACTGTGTCTCTTACAGATATCTAAGAGGAGATCTTATTCAGGTATATAGGGCATTTAGAGACAGCTAGCTCTGGGAATGTTTGTGGTTATCAAAAGGTACTAGAGAATCATCAGACAACCTATGTAGAAGGTTCTATAGCAATGAGAAGTGCACTAATTGGTTTTCTGACAGAGTAGCTGATGCATGGAACAGACTACCAAATTACATTAAAGCAAGTACTAGTTTAGATATTTTTAACAACAGCCTCGGCACTTATTATGGGAACAGGTGTTTTGGTATATTGGCAAGCTAGAAGGGCATTAATGTGTGTGTGCTTGAAATATTTGTATGTATGTATGTATGTATGTATGTAATCTCACTGAGCAATACCCTGTCCATGCAAACAGTGCCCTTCTGCTCCTTCTCTCAGCAGGAGCAAAGCAATAGAATAAATCCCAGGATGGACCCTAAGAAGCAATGTCCAGCCTTTTCAGTGATTGGTGATCACTTAGCAGGTCAGGATATAATGCCTCTCTGCTCCTTCTCTTGTGAGGAGCAAAATAGAAGCAATAATCCCTAGTTGATTCCTGAAAAATAGTCCCCAGGCTCTCCTGGTTTTGATAGTCTAGTCCTAGATGTTACAGATTTTAAAAGTAAACTGAAAAGAAAGGTTTAACACTGAATATTGCAGTGTGCACTAACTGATTAGAGTGGTATAGGTTCATAGGTTCATAGGTTCATACTAGGCTATCTGCCCAAGGGCATTTATAAGCCTAGTCCATAGTTATGTGGCTTTCGCCACTCCTTTAGTTTGAATAAAAACTATGCCTATCATTTTGCTGTGCCTCTGTCAAGCAGTGACACTGAAGTAATCCCTGGGGTATATCTGCAATCTCCCATCCATTGGTCAAGATTCCTCTTGAACAAGGCCAGAGAGGTGCTCTGCCTCACATGTACCGGGATTTTGTTCCACAGCATAGGGAGTCTCTGGGTGATGAATCTGTCCCTCCAGCACGTTCTATTTATAACCGTGTCAAGGTTTAAGTCTCCCGCCCTTGTGGTTCTGAGGGATCTAGATTTTTTGAGGTGAAGCATATTCATCAAATCTGGGTTTGACATGGCCTTATATGTCAGGCACAGGTCACCTCTGAGCAAGCGGTATGAGACTGAATAGAGCTGGAGTTCTTTCAGTCGGGCAGCATAAGACATATTTTTGAGACCCTTTATCCTTTTGGTGAGGAACTTTTGGGGCCTTTTAAAGCTGCAGCAGGTGTCTGGTCAGATACATTCCGAACGGGGCATTGTACTCAATCATAGGTCTAATGAGTGATGAGTACAGGGGGACGATGACCTCCCTTGATCTAGATGTGAATCCCTTCATGATCAGGTGGGCGATATAGAAGGTTTTCCTAACTACTTTAGCAACATGAGTGTCAAACGAAAGGCTACTGTCAACCTGGGTCCCCAGATCCCTGATGACTTTTTCTGTGCTCAGTGGATTGCCACCTATATGGTAGCTAGGGGTAACCTTGTTTTTCCCGAAGGGTATGACTATGCATTTTTTGGCGTTTAACTTCAGGCCATGGCTCTGGCACCAGTTATCCATTTCTGTGAGGCCCTTCTGGAGGATATCTGTGTCAGATGTGTTTTCGACTATGGCGCCCAGTTTGCAGTCATCTGCAAACTTTGTCAGCCATAACCCTCCTGTATTTGCTTGTACTTCAGAAAAGTAGATGCCAAACAAGAGTGGACCCAGGACTGAGCCCTGTGGGACACCACTTGTGACAGGCTTTGAGTCTGACATGGCTCCAGCAACTCTGACCCTGTGGGTTCTGTCACTTAGCCAGTTTGCAACCCATCTTGTGATGTATGGGTTTACATTCAAGCTGATGAGTTTTTCGATGATACCTGAGTGGGGTATTGTGTCGAAGGCCTTTGCCAGGTCGAGGTAGGCTGTATGGACTGCCTTTCCCTCATCAATGGCCTTGGTGACTGTCTCGAAAAAGTCAACCAAGTTTAAGAGGCAGGATCTGCCTTTGACAAAGCCAAACTGGGTTGGATCCAAAGTCTGCAAGTTCCCTATGTCTTTATTTATGAGTTCCATTATGATCCTCTCCATGGCTTTGCAGATAAGGCTTGTCAAGCTAATGGGGCGGTAATTTCCAGGGTCTGTGGAGGCACCGCCCTTATGAAGTGGGACCACAGTCGCTGTGCGCCACTCCTTGGGTACGTATCCTGAGGTGAGGCTAAGATTAAACAGCTGTCCTAACTGTGGGTTTAATTCCTCGTTGAGTTCGTGAAGCACACAGCCGGGACACCATCCGGTCCCATGGATGCTGTGTTTTTGCCTTAGTGAGGGCAGTTCTCACCTGGGCGTTGGAGATGTTTGGGGCTACAATCCTCTGGAATAGATATCTCTCCTTTGGGGGAGGGGAGAAGTTTGCACTGAACCTGTCAGCCAGTATGTTGGCAATGTGTGTAGGTTCAGTAATTTTCACATCATTTTGAACTAATTCTGAGCATATCTGGGAGTTTCCTCCTAGGTTTCTAACATAGCTAAAGAAGGCCTTATGATTCTCTTTAGAGTCCTTGGTGATTTTTCTCTCAAAATTTGCCTTGGATGATTTTATGAGAGCTCTTAGTCTTTTACTTATAATGATCAAAGGTGTCTTACCTTTCAAGGATTTTGCTCTATCTTGTAGTAGCTTCCTCCTTTTGTTGTAGAGCTTGTTTATGGCTGGGGACCACCAGACTGGACGCTTGCCTTTGGTACAGAGAGTCTTAGTTTTGTTTGGGATTGCCTGATCCATGCAGTCCTGTAGGTGCTGGTAGAAGGCATTTGTAAGTGATTCAGCGGTTTGAGTAATGTTTACCACTGGCTCAGGGGCCTTAAAGGAGACCACACTAGTTTTTAGAAGTGTGAAATCGGCTTTTGAGAAGTTTTTCACTGTGGTCTTTTTTGTTTCAGGTGGGGCGGGATGAGGACCTCCAGCGAGATTAGTTTATGATCTGATCTCACCAGTGAGGGGTATACTTCCGGTGTTGAACATTTTGATCCCATGTTCGTGATGATGAGATCAAGTATGTTTTCACCTCTTGTGGGGATGGTGACTAGTTGTTCCATGGCATTTGAGTTTATGAACTCCAGGAATCTTTGGGTTAGAGTGTTCGGGCCTGAGTAGTGTTCCCAGTCTATATTAGGGTAGTTGAAGTCACCTAGTATGATGGTGTTTGGAGATACATTTATCCCCTCCAATGTTTTCAGGAAGGCCATGTGAGGTTCCTGAGTTTGAGAGGGTGGCCTGTAACATGCTACAAATTGCAGAGCAGTCTTGCCTATGGTTAATTGCACCTGGATGGTCTCCGATGCATCGTGCATTGCCACCAACCTTGAGGTGTGGGTGTCCTTTATGAATATGGACACCCCCCTCCTTTCTTGGTGTTGTCCGGATTTTGGGGCCGGAACGCATGATATGAGGTGAAACCTGTTAGTGTTGGGGTGCTCTCAGGAGCCTTGAACCAGGTTTCTGTCACAGCACAGACATCGATGTTCTCCATACTGAGAAGGGCCTCGAGTGCGTGCATCTTGAGATTGAGACTTCTGGCATTGAGCAGCATTACCCTTAGTTTTTTTCCTTTTTGGTGTTCTAGGGTGGTAGGTTTAGAATTTGAGCCTTGCCTAAAAAAGGCACTATGGGGTGGCAAGAGCCTTTGCCAATATCCAGAAGCCCAGGGGTGACAGGTGCAAGCCGTCCCTTGCGAAGCAGAGTGGCTTGTCCAGCATGTCATCCCAGGCAGACAGACATTGGATCCCCTTTGAATGACACCAGAATTTAAGCCAATTATTAAAGCTGATCATCTTATCACTGTATTGTGGCATCATTCTAGGTGAAGGTAGGATACTGCTCAAGGTCAGGGTCATACCTGCCTGGGATACATAATCAGAGATCTCCTCCATGTCCCTTTTCATGTAGTCCAAGGAGGTACGTCTCAGGTCGTTGACACCAGCGTGGACAATGACTGAGTCGTACTTGTACCTGCTGTTGAGAGACCTGAGTGCTTGCGTTATGTGGCGGATTCTAGCGCCCGACAGGCCTCTTACTGTGACCTTCTCTTTACTCAGTCTGGTGAGCGGGACGTCAGTGTGTCTGACTATGGAATCACCAATGACAAGTGTGTCTGGCATTTTGTTTGGCCTTAAGGGCTGTGACTGTTTGACACTCTGACTGTGTGGTCTATGTGCTGCATGTGTTGGGTCGTGAGGTGGCAGTTGTTTGGGTGTCTGCTTTGGTGGCCTCTGCTGTTTTGGTAAATTTTTGATCAGAGCCTCCGAGTATGTCTTTGTGTGAGTATGTGTATGATTTGAAGTTGTGATGGTACCATGTGTGACTGGGTATGTATTGTGTGTGGTTACCTTCTCCTCCTGTCTGGTCTTGCCAGTCCTATGTTGAGAGAGCTCGGCCTCCAGTTTGGCCGTATAGTTGCATCTCTCGCATGTATTTGTGTTTTGTGGGAGAAGAAGAGGATTGTTCAGTGTACATGAGGCAATTGTAACATTGCCTCAATATTCCCAGGTTCACCAGTTGAGCTGGAGAGGACACTAGCAACTGATCCTTCGACATACTAGAAGTAGTAGATAAAGAGACTTTCAAAGGACTCCGGGGGAAGTGGGTTTTAGGCTGGTGGGGTACTATCTATAATAAGAGTGCTTTATCAAGGTGCAAGTACTGTAGGAGTAAGTGCTAGGCTTTACAGATAGAGAAAAGTCTACTTGGGAATCAAGTAGAGATGAACTTTTCAGTTATAGGATATGCTGGTTAGATCAGCAGTACAGCTCGAGGAAGGTAGTTCTAAGGGAAAATTGGAAGAGTGAAATTTAGATGGCCCAAATAGTTTAACCCTGTTTAACTGCCGCTGCTCTTGTGTGCAACAGTGGTAACTCCGCGCTAAATCGCGCTTACGCGCGTTTAGCGTGTTTTATAGCAGGGGGCTGAAGGGAGCTAGGAATTGGCCCAAAACGACCAATGGACCACCAGTTTCTGGCTGAAACTTCACCAAATCGGACAAAAAGGCCGCTCAGTGCTTCCCACTCCCAATGGTAAGCAAAGAAACTTCCCTCCTTCCTAATAAGGCAATGGATCAGTAACAGGAACTAAAAACAAAGCCCAGGGATCAGCAACTCTGAAACTGGACTACTCTAGTTCAGTAAGGCGGGAAAACAAGAGATTTTTTTTTGTTTTATTACAGAGACAAGGAAAAAAACAGACAGTAAATGCTATAAATGCTGTAAATCGGCTAGCGCACTTTAGTGTGTAGCCTACAGAAACAATTTGCAACAATTAGTAACTTAAAGTGCAATAAGCAGTGTAAAATGCAGAAATCACTTAAAGTAGCAGTAAAACAGGCGAAATGCAGTCGCTAGCTTAAATAACAGTGGGAAAGCCACAAAAATACTTATATCTGGTAGAAAGTCACTCTTATAGCTCTCTGCTGCTTGGATCACTCTGCAGGCCACCACGAGGATCTGTGCTGAGTTGGTACAAGCTGGAAAACGCATGTTTAGCGTGTTTTATAGCAGGGGGCTGAAAGGAGCTAGGAATTGGCCCAAAATGACCAATGGACTACTAGTTTCTGGCTGAAACTTCACCAAATCGGACAGAAAGGCTGCTCAGTGCTTCCCACTCCCACTGGTAAGCAAAGAAACTTCCTCCTCCCTAATAAGGCAATGGATCAGTAACAGGAACTAAAAACAAAGCCCAGGGATCAGCAACTCTGAAACTGGACTACTCTAGTTCAGTAAGGCGGAAAACAAGAGATTTTTGTTTTATTATAGTGACAAGGAAAACACAGACAGTAAATGCTATAAATGCTGTAAATCGGCTAGCACACTTTAGTGTGTAGCCTACAGAAACAATTTGCAACAATTAGTAACTTAAAGTGCAATAAACAGTGTAAAATGCAGAAATCACTTAAAGTAGCAGTAAAACAGGTGAAATGCAGCCGCTAGCTTAATAACAGTGGGAAAGCCACAAAAAATACTTATATCTGGTAGAAAGTCACTCTTTTAGCTCTCTGCTGCTTGGATCACTCTGCAGGCCACCACGAGGATCTGTGCTGAGTTGGTACAAGCTGGAAAACGCGTGTTTAGCGTGTTTTATAGCAGGGGGCTGAAAGGAGTTAGGAATTGGCCCAAAACGACCAATGGACTACTAGTTTCTGGCTGAAACTTCACCAAATCGGACAAAAAGGCCGCTCAGTGCTTCCCACTCCCACTTTTAAGCAAAGAAACTTCCCTCCGTCCTAATAAGGCAATGGATCAGTAACAGGAACTAAAAACAAAGCCCAGGGATCAGCAACTCTGAAACTGGACTACTCTAGTTCAGTAAGGCGGGAAAACAAGAGAATTTTTTTTTTTGTTTTTTGTTTTTTTACAGAGACAAGGAGAAAAACAGACAGTAAATGCTATAAATGCTTTAAATCGGCTAGCACACTTTAGTGTGTAGCCTACAGAAACAATTTGCAACAATTAGTAACTTAAAGTGCAATAAACAGTGTAAAATGCAGAAATCACTTAAAGTAGCAGTAAAACAGGTGAAATGCAGCCGCTAGCTTAATAACAGTGGGAAAGCCACAAAAAATACTTATATCTGGTAGAAAGTCACTCTTTTAGCTCTCTGCTGCTTGGATCACTCTGCAGGCCACCACGAGGATCTGTGCTGAGTTGGTACAAGCTGGAAAACGCGCGTTTAGCGTGTTTTATAGCATGGGGCTGAAAGGAGCTAGGAATTGGCCCAAAACGACCAATGGACTACTAGTTTCTGGCTGAAACTTCACCAAATCGGACAAAAAGGCCGCTCAGTGCTTCCCACTCCCACTGGTAAGCAAAGAAACTTCTCTCCTTCCTAATAAGGCAATGGATCAGTAACAGGAACTAAAAACAAAGCCCAGGGATCAGCAACTCTGAAACTGGACTACTCTAGTTCAGTGAGGCAGGAAAACAAGAGATTTTTTTTTTTTTTTTTTTACAGAGACAAGGAAAAAAACAGACAGTAAATGTTATAAAAACAATTCACATGCAGTGCAAGCTGGCACACTTGAGTATGTAGCAATATTAGTCCACACACAGTATGAAAAAAATGTAATTAAATTAAAAAGGACTAAAAGCAAGTGCAGAAAGGGTTTATTAGATAGAATGCGGTAAAGAGATGGGACTGGGGGAGTGTCCTAGATCAAATCTACAGTGGGGCGGGCACTGCAAAAGCCACCAAATTTAAACTACATCCAAGAACAGGGGGGGGTGGGGAAGACAGTTTCAACAGAGCTAGATCTGAGGAATCAGTCCAAGTTATAACAACCACAATAAAATGCAGGAAATATACTTAAATCAGCTTATGTCCAGTTGATCTATGCAGACAAATCTCAGTAGCAAGCAACTCTACTTAAAATGTATGAAATCTACTTAAAATGTATGAAATAGAGGCTAACACACACTTTAAGCATCTAAGGGAAGGGTCTTCCAAGTTTGATCTTTCAGTGCTCAGTAAAATGAGAAGATGGAATAAGATGGAGAGGAACTTCTAAAGATAAATTTACAGCAGGGGCGTGCATTTCAAAAGCTGCAAAGTTTAAAAGCACAGCAGATCCTGGGCAGCTGGGTGAGAAATCTTTAGTCCTACAGATATCATCAGTCATACAGATTTCTTAAAACAGGAAATAAAAGCTATAAAGAAAATGCATAAATAAAGTAGGCAATGCAGAAGACAGGACTAAATGGCTATCAAATTAAGTGGAGATGCCCACACACAAAAATAAAAAAACAAAAGAAAAGAAATTACTTCCCTGGATTTTTTTTCTGA
>NC_056727.1:10870645-10953145 GCF_019279795.1 Protopterus annectens | reverse complement strand
AATTAAAATAAGTTCTGCAGATTACTAGCATAATATCAGTGATAAACCAAAGGGATGTGTCCAAGGATGACAGCTCTTTTGTGGGTTATTGAAGCTCATTCCACAGAATCTACATGCAGCCTAATAGCAGCTGATATTGTAAAACAGCAGCAAATGTTTACATCAGCAGACAATCTGATCTAAAAATACTTTGTAAATAAGATGCTTTGAATCATCTAAAAAATAAGGAAACCTGATGTGCTAAGAGACTGAGAGAAGAGACAGGCTGAATCCACAGGGAAAGTAAATAGGCATCAGAATAAGACGAAAGAGAGAGAGTAGTGACAGTAGAGAAAGACACGATTACCCTTTATCAAATCCTTGTGAGAAGCAAGGATTAAAAGTCCACCCTGGATGCGGACTTCCATATTAAATGGCTTCCACATTATAAAATGGGAGTGATTTCGGTAGTTTTATTTAGCACGTCTGTAATCAGCAACAAAAAACTATTGGGCAATGGTGAGGTTTTTATTCGCTTTTTCTAACAGGTAATACATTGCACGGATCATCTATATTATATCAAACTTATAAACTGTTTAACAGAACGCTATCAATTAACTCCTGAAGCTTACTAAAAAATAGAGCACAGGAAAAAAGCAGAGGACAGTATCAGTGATCCCACTGAAGAACTAAGCAGTTTATTTAATATCTTGTTAAGTGAAAAGCAAATGAATATTCATGACACATCGGGAAATCTTATGATAAGGAAGCAAGTCCTTATTACTGTGCCTAAGGACATGAGAATATGGAAGAAAATCAGGAATTCCTGAGGAATTGTGCAGAAAGGAGGACATCTACCTACCTTACAGATTAGGAATGCATAAGAAAGGTTTACCTATCATTACACGAGTATAAGAGAAAACATAGGGGGCAGTAATCTATTACAACATGTTTTACAGGAAAAGGTGGAACCACTAGTTATAGTAAATTCCAAGGTCATTGTGATGAATGTTTCTGATTTAGGCAAGTGGGGTATATAAGACCAAACGACCCACAATTACAAGTGAGAAACAAAAAAGGGAGGTGAGGGAGTTAGCAGGAGGACACCACTGCAGTGGCAGGTTGTCTTATGGCAACAGGTATTGCAAACTACCACAAGAATCTATAACTTATCGGGGGCGTGGCTTGGATGGAAGCCTGATAGCAGCATAAAATCTCTGCTCTGCAGCTTTTCAACTTTCCTGACAGGACTTTTTACTAAAAATCACCACAAATAATTTCAAATTAATAGTTCTATAAAGTAGAACTCGAAAGCTTTCTTTTGGTCATTTTTTTATCTAAGAATCTCCAGATTTTCCTGTCAAACTAACAAGAAGAAAGAAGGAAGGGAAAACTGCACTTAAAGAAAAGATGAGTCTTTTAAAATCTACGCAGCAAGACAGCTCTCTGAAGAAAGAGATACACTCCATTCTGACAAATATCCAATACCTAATAACTAAAATGGACAAACTAGATACAAAATTGGATACAATAAAAGAAGATTCCAATAAACAAATTGAAATACTGAGTGACATTCTAAAACAACAGAAAATACAAATTTCAGCAATAGAAGAATCTGTCTCGGATATTGACAGCAGACTGATAGAAGCAGTGAAAAATATGGAAACTCTCCTATTACAAAACAACAAACTCATCAATAAAGTAGATGATTTAGAAAACAGAACCAGATGAAATAACATCAGGATATACGGTATACCAGAAGGAATGAAAGGAGACAATATGATTAATTTTTTGACAACATGGATCCCTAAAACACTAAATTTACCAGAGGCTCTTTCTTTTGGCTTTAAAAGAGCCCATAGATCACTAACTACAATCCCATCAAACAATAAGAAGACATATCCTAGATCAACAATAGCAAAACTAATGTCTAGCCAGGACAAAGATATGATCTTAAAATCAGCTTGGGCTCTCTTTCCTATAAAAATAAATGATCAGATAGTCAGATTTGACAACGACTACTCTACTACTGTTTTTACAAAAAGAAAAACTTTCATTCCTCTCACCAAATCTCTCAAGCAAGCTGGTATTAAGGCGCAATTAACATACCCTGCCAAAATTAGACTTTGCCTTCCTGAGGGGAAAAGAACCTTCGAAACTTTAGAAGAAGCAAACACTTTTATAAAGAAGAAGAATCTGGTAACTACAGAAGATCATAGGGATACTACTTCAACATTAAAGAGACAAGCAGCAACAAAGTCTGACTGGACTGTGAAAGACAAGAAGAAACTCAAAGACAAATGAACAAAATGTACTTTTTGCCTTCTTTGTCTCCTCTATCTTAAATCTTTTGAATAGTCAACTAACATTCTGATATCACAGATTGCTGCAAAGATAAACAAGGTAAAATATGATTTTTATTTTCATTAATATCTCTATTGCTATTTTAAATCAATAATATAGATATATGAAGTAACATAACTCCATCCATCACATTTAGTATAAACTGCAAGGTACTTAAGAAATGCCTAGCTGTTATTCTTAATAACTTTTAGTAATTAAAATGTATCCATTACATTTAGCATAGGCTGCAAGGTACCTAAGAAATGCCTAGCTGTTAGTCTTAATAACTTCCATGAATTAAACTACATATTGGATAAAGTTTATATTATTATTTTATTCATTTATTTATTTTCTCTATTAATACCTAAAAAGTAAACACACATAAAAAAAAAAGTTCATAAAATATAGCTAATGTGACATGTTGGGATTTACATACGTGCAATGTTTCACTTGCAGTGTGGTTATAGTATTCTATGTCTTGATTTTATGAAAACTATAGAGCCTCCTAAAAGGCTCTGTTTATGTTGTTTAACAAAGTACTGGAGATGTATTCATTTAGTGAAGCAAGTATGACATATTAGTTCTAAATAACCTTTAAGATAGAGCTTATATTTTATGCCTGTTTTTAAACAGTATGGAAGTAAATGTGCTTAAACTGCTGTTTTTCTACAGTACATTAGATTTGCAACACAAATAAACTTGCAGCATTTTGCGAACATTTTTTTAATCATTTGATACGTTAAATATAATTCCCACCTTCTTACCTAAATGGTTTTGAAATTAGAGTTTTTGAAAGCAGCTCGAGCCTTGTAATCCATCCATGAGCTTCATTTCTTCACAAAAACAACTGAGACGCCTAGCAGGAACTGAACAATTGACCTCTGAACCTGTAGTTCCTCTTTGAGACCAACGGACCAGTCGGAACGCTGGAAAAATGGCAACGTAACTCAAAACATAAAACAAGCTTTATTTCAATATACCTGACAAATAAAAATAACTATCTATATGTTTTACAAGGTTTATAATGCTGCTTGAATAAGAAGGTGCTTTTTTGTTGTCAGTGCAACAGTTCAATCGTAATGATCGCACTGCTGTTAATTTGTAGAGTGGTACTCCTAATTTTGCCTCATACTGTCGTGCTGTTCCTTCTAAAATGTTTCATTTCCTGGTAAAGCACTACATTGCATTAAGGCAGTAACGCAAGAAATACACAGTTATTATTGTTTAGAAAATGAAAGTTAATACAACACGTGTTGTATTAACAGGAATTCAGATAGAGTAAGGTTTTAAAGCCATTATTTCTCATCTTCACTGCTGATTGTTCAATAAAGGAGTTAAAAGCTTTGTTATGACTGAGCAGCCACTGTTGTATGTATAATCTATATATGAAGAATAATCAGGAAATAGATAGACAAAATGATTCTGTCTTCCTATAAAAACGCTACACACATTCATATTAATCTTTGGTCTGTAAAACTATCCTTTTGCTACATTCATTGCTAAGAAAGCCATTCCACTAAAATAAAAATGAGTTGTGAAGTTCCCCCTTTTTGTGCAATAGGACTGCCACTAAATCTTGTGCTAGAATCAAGGGGTCTTGCTCGCAATAACTCATAAGCAATGGACTACCTAATTTACTCGTAGTATTCATCAGCAGTGCCAAACAGCTGTAGATAGAGATTTACTACCTACAAGAAATAAAGTGTAATAACATTTTGAAAATGTCATGACTTAATTGGATGTTATTAAGTTAAGGTACTGTCCTTCTTACAAACACACACCTTGAAAAAGTAATACAAGATATTCCATCAGCTCATTGGAGGTGCTGTCCTAAAATGGAAGATTACCAATAAAAATATAATAAAAAAGCAGTACAGCCACTTAATACAATACATTTTTTTGAACATTGGTTATGTGCAGAGATGGTGCACAAATGCATTACATACTGAATAAGTATTGGTTAAAACATCAATGCTAAAGTATTTCACCCTTAGTTTTTGTGATAATTTTAAGGGATACTGTGTTATACTGTTGGCATAACTTGTTAACTTTATGATGTGATGAGGTTTTTTTTTTTTTTTCCTCTAAGTCTTGTTAGTACCTTGCAAGACACATTATGAGAAAATATAGAGATTAACCAAATATTAAATGTTAAAATATTGTGGATGAAGGTCAAAATATATATGTACTATTGCATACTCCTTTTCTTTTTTTTTTATACTGTTTCCCTAACTTGACACCCCATGAAATATAACATTTGTAGTAACGTACTGAAATTTTCTTTTTTCTTAAATTTTATATGACCTAGTTTATTCAAACAAACTTCTGTTTTTTGGGGGAGGGGAAATTAAGGTTATAATAGAATAAATACTTCAATTAATAGATAGTTTATGCACACACAAATTTAAAAGTTTGTTGTTACCATTCTCTGAATGGTTGATTGTAAGAATAGTAAGGTATTATATATTACTTACATTTAACCTTAATCAAAATATTAGGTCATATAGACTCTACAATATATAACCCTATCTTCTTTTTGGTTATTAATGAAGCATGCAGTTGCAGTGACCCAATGTTATTGAATATGTGTTGGCAGACCTGTGGCTTGTATGTAACACATATTAAGCCAGGAACACTAGGTTCCATGAAGAAGGATGTTATTGTAAATACTATTTTACCTTCTTTAGTTGTTGCAGAAACTCAGTCCATAACAAATTTTGTTATAACCTACAAGGTTAATCCCCTAGGAAATCATTACAGCTATTTTGAACTATTATACATTTTAAATGGTCTTAACATATAATTGTCTATCATTGAATGTTAATGGGCTAAATCACCATATTAAAAGAGCAAGCATTAATAAATACCTTTCTTTACATAAGGCTGATATAGTATTTCTTCAGGAGACACATTTAATATCCCAAGACTTAAATAAGCTAACACTAAAAGACTATAAAATATTGACTAGTTCCCAATTTAATTACAAAAGAAGAGGTGTACTAATTCTTTGGAAAAAAGTCTAAGGCTTCCTGAAATTGTAAACTCATATATAGACAAAGAGGGTCTGTTAACTTTAGTAGTAATTAAGCTTGAAAGGAAATACTATACAATCATAAACTCTTACTGGATCCCTGGAATTGGTACAAAGTCAGTAAAGAAATAATTAGACATTATAACTTTACATTCTAGAGGAGAAATGATAGTTGCAGGAGATTTTAATTGTATTCTTTCATCTGATAAAACTACAAGTTCTAAAACCTTCAAGACCTCCCCTGTTGCAAAACACCTACATAATTATATCAATACAAGAAATGTAAAAGACATATACCATATAAAACTTCCCTCTTCCCTAAAGTTCTCTCACTATTCATATAGGTTTGGGACACAAACTAATATAGATAAAGTCTTAGTGTCAAATTCTTTACAATCAAAAATAGATAATGTATCATTAATATCTTGTCCCCTTTCTGATCATAATGCCATTACTTTTAGTATAACTTTTTAAACTGAACCCTTAATACATTGCCAAAGAATACCATCTTATATTATAAAAATAAAAGGCTATCAAGAATAGATGTTATCAGAAATTAATCAGTTTTTAGAAACAAATAACAATGGAGAAGTATTGGATACAATTCTATGGGACACCCTCAAAGTTGTATTATATGGAAAAGTTAAAATGTGGTATATGCAAAAAAGAAAGGAATGGGATAAAAGACTACAAGATATTCAAACTGAATTAGATAACTTAAAAGGTAATCTAACACCAAGTGATAATAAAGTTTTAGACAATATAAATAAATTAAACAAAGAATATCAAAATGTATTGCAACACAAAATATTTATAAATCTAGAGAAAATTAAATTATGTTCATACTCTATCAATCCTAAAAGTCTACATAGAATTGCAGTGCGCTCAAAGTACTTGAAAGAAAGAAATCACATAAAAGAAATTACATGTTGAAAATATGAGAAAAATAAAAGCTACACATTTAAATTCCATACTACAAGGTTTCAAAACACATTATCAGAATATAAATGCTCTCAAACCAATAAATGAAAATATAAATCTAGACAAATTCTTATCTGATAATATTCTAAAGACCTTATCCCCTGGGAATATTGCTAAAATTGATAGACCTTTCACATTTACAGAAATAAAAAATCAAATAAACAACTTAAAAACTAATAAAGCACCAGGGTTAGATGGTTTAATTCCTGAAATATATAAAATACTTCCTGATAATACCTTAAAAATACTACTAAACACATTTCGGGAAATCAAAACTACTTATAATATCCCACCATCATGGAGATATTTATTAATCTCTCCCATACTTAAACCTGATAAAGATCCTACTTCCGGTTCCTCCTATAGACCCATCTCACTATTAAATATAAATTATAAGATTTTCATGAGTATAATATCAAACAGAATCAATTCAATTATACCTAGCCTAATAGAGGAAGATCAGACGGGTTTTATTAAACACAGAAAAGTCCAAGATAATATAATAAGACTTCTGACTCTTATAGATTTAGCTAATAAAAATAAAAATGAATTAACAATAATGAGTCTAGACATAAACAAAGCCTTTGATTCACTGAGTTGGTCCTATCTATTTGAAGCTTTACAACACTATAAATGTTCCCTAAATTTTATAAAATTAATTAGAAACCTTTATGAAGACTATGTTTCTTTTGTAAAGATAGGCTCTTTCTTATCCCCCTCATTTAAACTTACAAAAGGAACAAAACAAGGTTGCCCTCTTTCCCCTTTAATTTTTACTCTAGCTGTAGAACCACTAGCCAATTATATTAGAAATAATGTTCAGATTAAAGGCTATAATTTAAGTAGTAAGATATTTCCAAAGATTCAGCTATTTGCAGATGACTTGTTACTAACTAGTGGAGACATTGACACATCTTTAGATCAGCTACTTAATACTTTAGATTTATTTGAAGGTTTATCTGGACTAAAATTTAATCATAACAAGACTCAGACTTTGTTAATAAATAAAAAGACGACTATGAAAATGAAAAGTTATAAATGCTTTAACTGGGACAATACATAAATTAAATATCTGGGTGTTCAAATTAATTCCACTCTTAAGAATACAATTACTACAAACTATAATATCTTAACAAATCTAATTATTAATCTCACAGATAATTGGAACAAACTTTATTTTACTTTTGAGGACAGACTAATGCTAATAAAAATGATAGTGTTACCTAAAATTCTTTATATAAGTCAGTCTTTAATCATTCACCCAACCAAGAAAATATAAAAAAAAAATAGTAATAACTTACTAACATTTCTGTGGTATCCTCACAAACCCAGAATATCTTTACAAAGACATGTGGCAAGTTGGGAAGAAGGAGGTATTAGTTTTCCTAATATTGATTATTATGTAAATGCTTCTATTTTTAATATAATCCTTTTATGGTTAAACCCCTCATATAATTCATATTGGAAACTATTACATGAAAAAATTTTATTAAACAATAATAGAACGTTAATTGACCCTCTAACTACAATACACCAAAATACCTTTATTTGGTCTTTAAAAATATACATACAAGATAAACAAAAGTTAAAATCTTGCTCCTTTATCAGTCTAATAATAGCACATTTCATGAAAATCACCCAATCTAACCAGTCAATTAAAAGCTTATTAATATTCATTTTTCCTATTGCTTAAACTAATGAATGTTTAATATCTTTTTATAAAAATAAAATGCTTGAATTTAAAAATAATGACTTAATATACTGGGACCAATTCTTATCCACTCATCATCTTCTTTCGGCTGTTCCCGTTAGGGGTCATCACAGCGGATCACCTGTTTCCATTTCTTCCTGTCCTCTGCATCTTGCTTTGTCACACCAACCACCTCATGTCCTCTCTTACCAGATCTTCCTGCCTTCGACCATGCCTTCCACCTCTTTTCCTCCTTCAGCCAACAGTAGCCCAATATCCACCAGCACCCTGTTGGCTAACAGTACTGGTGGTGGTCATTGTTAACCCAGGCCACGACCGATCCGGTATGGAAATATTTACTGGTGATTGCATGAAACGATTTGGCAAAGTTTTACGCCGGATGCCCTTCCTGATGCAACCCTCCCCATTTATCTGGGCTTGGGACCGGCACAAAGAAATGCACTGGCTTGTGCATCCCCAGTGGCTGGGTTCTTATCCATTAATGGAATTTATTCAGCTAACCATCTAATTACTAGATACAGCCTACATAATAATAACTGGATAGACATACAAACCTGCAGAGAATTTATGTATAACAAAACTATATTTTCCTTACAAACCCATGGAAACAACATACCTAAAACACTAGAACTTTTGACTAATATAATCGATGGTTCTTTGAAAGGCACCTCATTTATATCCCTAATATATAAAGTCATTAGATCTGATAATAATTCCATGAATGCTTCTTTTTGGGAATACTCCACGAAAATAAGTAATGGAGAATTTATTACTAAAAACAAGAAATTACTTCTAAAATCAGTACAAAAAACAACAATTTCTCCTTACTGGAAAATATACACATGGAAATTCCTCCACAGAAGTTATTATACACCTCAAAGAATTGCAAATATGTCGCAGTAAAAAACAAATGGTGCTGGCAAGAGTTACCTCCAACAACAATGAAATGAACAGTAAAAAACAAAGCAGGAGGTAGCAGCCACAGCTATGTAGAATAACAGCTTTATTATTAAAAGAGGTGAGTGCTTTCGTGGGACCAGCCACTTCATCAGACAATCAAAGAAGAGTAAAACACAGCATTTATACAAAGATTTTCATTGCCATCAACTACCCAATTAATATTTAAAACCATATACCTAGTATAAAAAGTTTTATACCTAGTGTGAAAATTTTTTAAAGCTTAAAATTAAAAACAGCTTGACAACAGAAACAGCATATCACATCATACAACTTAATACATACAATATAAAAGTATAAAAATATATAAAAGTATAAAAATCATACCCAGATCTCAAACACACCTTCTTTGGTCAATAATTGCAGTAGCAAGAAAGGTTGTGATAAAAAAATGGAAAACTAACTCTCATATATCTTTCAGAAATTAATTTATTTATTTAGCCAGGACCTTATGTGAAAAAGAAATATCTAGTTTAAAAATGAATACAAAGAATTTAACACACAAATTAAATGTTTGGGAAAAGTTACAATCATTACTAAAAAAGTATTAGATGATTTCCTGAATGTATATAGAAGTATTTCCTTGTTATGGACTTTCTAAACAATTTGTTTCAGTTTTGAGTGTAACTATGTTATTACTGTTATTATTCTTGTTATAAAAAAATAAAAAAAACATTTTTGAAAAAAAAAAAAAAAGAATCTATAACTTATCCAGGTAGGGGCAAAAGAAACTATTGCTAAGGGGCATACTACCTCAGATATGAGACATGGTCAACAGACTATGATGCTTTGCCAGAGATGGCCTGCACCTGTCACCCCTGGGATTCCGGATACTGGCTAAGGCTCTTGCCACCCCTATAGTGCACTGACTGTCAAATGATAAATTCAGCACTGTAACAGGAACAGGCAAGCAAAAACTGAGGGTAATGCTACTCAATGCTAGAAGTCTAAATCTCAAAATGCCCTCCCTCGAGGCACTCCTTAAAATGGAGAACATCGATACCTATGCAGTGACTGAGGCTCCAGAGTGCAGCCCTGCATTACAAGGCTATAACTCATACCACACTTTTTGGCCATCTAACTTGGACCAGAACAGCAAAGGCAGAGGCGTGTCCATATTCATTAAGGATATCCACACCTCCAGGCTAGTTGCTTAGCATAATGCATCCGAGGTTATTCAAGTGCAACTAACTCTGGGCAAAACTGCAATCCAAATTGTAGCTTTCTACAGATCTCCTACCATTCCCCAGGATCCCCGCTCCTCTTTTCTTGATATACTGGAAAATTTTAGGGTTCAAGCAAACACCCTAATAATGGGAGATTTCAACTACCCCACCATTAACTGGGAAAACTACTCATGTATCAACTCCTTCACTCAACGCTTTCTGGAATTCATAAATTCCAATGCCCTTGGTCAACTTATCCACACCCCCACCAGTGACAGCAATATTCTAGACCTAGTCATTACCAACATGAGTGACTGGTGTTCCACACCTGAAGTCAACTCCTCGGTCAGATCCAATCATAAGCTAATCACCCTAGATATCCACATCCCACCCCCACCCCTCATTAAGGAAACCACAGTAAAAAAATTTTCCAAAGCCAACTTCATGATTCTTAAGATAGAAGTGGCGAACTTCATGACACCCATGCAGATGGACAATACAGCTACGACTGCTGAATCCTACATAAATGCACTCTATAAGCACTTACACGAGAGCATGGATCATGCTATCCCGAACAGAACCAAGACGCTATCCTCCAAAAAAAGGAAGCCAATCTGGTGGTCCCCTACCATAAACAAACTCTACAACAGAAGGAAGAAACTGTTGCAAAAGTGAGTAAAATCCCATGAGTGGAGGAGCTCCCTGGTCAGCCTCAGTAAGAAGCTAAGATCTCTTATAAGATCCTCCAAAGCTAGCTACAAAAACAAATTCGTCACTGATTCTAAGGACAACCACAAAGCATTTTATAGCTATGTCAAAAATCTCAATGGCAACACCCAGATCTGCTCTGAGTTACAGTACAACGGCAAGAAAATTACAGAACCAACTGATATTGCTAACATCCTGGCAGATAGGTTCAGTGCTAACTTTACCCCCCCCTCACCCCCTAAAGGGCCCATATCTATACAGGAAGAATGCAGAGTCCCTGTAATCACAATTACGCAGGTAAAAGCTGCACTCTCTAAAGCCAAAAACAAAGCATCCATGAGACCGGACAACATCCCAGGCTGCGTTTTACACAAACTTCAGAATGAACTGGCTCCCCACCTAAGCACCATGTTCAATCATAGCCTCACATCAAGCTTTGTGCCCACTGAATGGCACACAGCATCAGTTATACCACTCCACAAAGGGGGAGCCACCACTGATCCCAGGAACTATCGCCCTATTAGCCTGATGAGCCTGGTCTGTAAGGCCATGGAACATATCATCATGGAACTCATAAACAAAGACATTGGTAACCTCCAAATAATAGACTCCACCCAGTTCGGGTTTGTGAAAGGCAGATCATGCCTCCTGAACCTGATCGACTTCTTTGAGGCAGTCACCAAAGCTGTAGACAAGTGTAAGATGGTTCACACAGCCTATCTTAACCTCGCCAAGGCTTTCAACACCATCCCCCATTCTGGAATTATAGATAAACTCACTAAACTAGGTATAAATCCTTACATCACAAAATGGGTTGCCAACTGGCTCACTGACAGAACCCACACTGTAAAAGTTGTAGACTCCAAATCTGACTTCAAACCAGTGACAATTGGAGTACCACATGGTTCAATCCTGGGACCTCTCCTGTTTGTTATCTACTTCTCTGAAGTACAGGCTAACACAGAAGGCCTTTGGCTAATGAAGTTCGCAGATGACTGTAAACTAGGAGCCATAGTTGAGTCCCCAAATAATGTGGACATCCTACAGCACGGCCTCACTGAGACAGATGCCTGGTGTCAGAGCCATGGCCTCAAGCTCAATGCCAAAAAGTGTGTTGTCATCCCCTTTGGTAAAAACTCTGTACCCAAGAACAACTACATAGGCGGCAGTCTACTTAACACCGAATGTGTGATAAGAGACCTTGGGATCCAGGTGGACAGTCATCTCTCCTTTGATAATCACATCAACACAGTAGTCAGGAAATCCTTCTACATGGTGCACCTCATCACAAAAGGGTTCTCATCCAGGAAAAAAGTGGTCATTGTTCCCCTCTACTCGACACTCATTAGACCCATTATAGATTACAATGCCCCTTTTGGAATGTACCTCACAAGACATCTGCAACAGCTGGAAAGGCCACAGAAAGAGGAGCACTGGCTTTAAACATATGCCCTACACTGACCATCTCAGACAACTCCAGCTTTACTCCGTAGCATATCACCTACTCCAAGGTGATCTCTGCCTAACATATAAAGCTATGTCAATCCCAGAGCTGTTGGACATGCTGCACCTAAAGAAATCCCAATCCCTCCGAGCTACATGCTCTAGGGACCTAAACCTTGTCACCACAAAAAACAGGACATGCTGGAGGGATAGATTCCTGTCCCAGCGACTTCTCATACTCTGGAACAAGCTACCCATCTATGTCAAGAAAAGTCCCTCATTAGTACTCTTCAGGAAAAACCTTGATGAGTGGATGGGAAATAGGAAATACACCCCGGGGATCAATTCTGTGGCTCTGCTCGACAGGGGCACAGGAAATTAATTTTCTTACTATAATTTTCTTTATATATATATATATATATATATATATATATATATATATATATATATATATATATATATCATTGGCTAGAGAGTCCATTTTTCTTAAGGAATAGGGAGGAATTCATTGTTATGTTCCATAGCTCAGAGTTGACTTTGACTGGAAAGATTTTATACCATTCATGCAAATGTGTTAACGGGAAATGATTTTGATGATACGTAACACATGTTTATGCAAGTTGACACAGACAGGTACAGAGACATTGCCACAGGGTGGCAGTAGTGGGATACCCTACAAGTGCCTGCCCCTGCAATAGAGGCTAGTAATGTGTTTTTTCACAGAAAGTGCTAGGTAGTAGAAGCAAGCTTAAATTAGTATTACGGTTGTCAAAAAGATATTAGACCTCTTTTGAAAAGAGAAATGGAGACCATCACAAAAAAGAGATGAGGTAGGCACAGCTTTCAGATCAATAACTTACATGACTTAAATGAGATGGACAAGGAGTCTGATGATTTTCAAGGATAAGGGGAGTCTTTATACTGTGATTATGAGCCATTATTCGGAAAGAAAACTCCTGATGGAAGAGATAGAGAAATAATTGGCACATCAACTGGTGGTCTGAAGGGTCTGACATCAGATACTCCAAGCTGTAGCCCTTACTATGCCGTCCTCAATTCCTTTGGGTATAAAGAATACATAATCGTGGCTTGTGAAAAATTAATATTAACCCAGTATTGGAAAAGACATGAAAGGGACCTGTAAGATTTACAAACAGTGCAATAAATGGCAAAGCGGGAGCTGCTACCTTGGTTATCCCTGAAAAGCTACTTCAAACTATAGTTATGGACATTGTGTATCTTTCAAGTAACCCATGTACCATAAGTACCAGAAGAATCATAGCTTTGCTAGGCTATGTGAATAGATGCCCTGAAATACTAGCCCTGTCCACTGCTGCAAAAAATACATCAAATGCTTTGTTAGAAATTAGCAGGAAGGTGGTCTTTCCCCACAAAATACTGAAAATGGAGGTGTTAATTTTATATTAGAAGACCTAGTATACTTGTAGAAGTGCTGTGAAGTACACTAGCTAATAACTAATTGTAATCTCCCTAGAAAATGGTGTAGTGGATAGTATTACCTTTTCTACTAAGACCATGTTGAAAGCATGCACAGACTACTTTTTCTAAAAGTGAGATAATTACCTGTGCCATCTTCTTTTTTGTATAATGAGGGTGCCCCAAGAACCTAGTTTTTTTCACTATTTAAGCTACCTTATGGTCACAGGATAAGGGGACTACTTGAATTAGTTTGTGATTTATAAGAGGGTGAATGTGATAGTCTTTTGTGAAGTATATCCAAAATTTCAGGACCAGAGTTATAGAGCTCATGGGGTTGGCAAAGGAGCACTTAACACAAACATAACAGAAACAAAAAAGTCCGATATGATTAAATAGCTGCAGCCTGAAAAAATGCAGAAGGACCAGAGGTGATAATGCTTATTTCTGGTCAACAGAGTAAGCTACAGGCAGCATGGGACAGTTATATAACTATTGTAGGAAAAGTAACTGACATTAACTAGCATATGCATTTGCTATACAGGAGACAGAAACAACAACAAAAAAAAACCTAGCATGTTAACAGGATGAAGCCCTACCATAATAGACATTGGTACTCAGTATCTACAGTAGATGAGGAACCTAAGGGGTATCTTCATAGCGGGGCTCAGTCTGACATTTCAGTTGATTAGGTTGCATTTCAAATTACCTATCCTGTAGCAGACTTCAAACGATTTGAGTAGTACTGTCAGAATTTAGAGATATGCTCACTTCTACGCTTGGCTTTACCCAATTTGAGGAGCAACTCATTGACACAGGGACGTAACAGGACAGCTAAACAGCCTCTTTAATGAATGCCTCAGTAAGTCATGCAAACTATATGAGAAGAATTGCAGATGAAGTTGAACCAAGTATTTCAGGAATCCACCAGTCTTGGTACCTTACCAATACTGGTACCAAAAGAGAAATATAAACAAGATGGGAACATATTGTTCTGCATAGCCTATGGAAAACTAAACAGTAACACGGAGTAGGATGTTTACCCAATGTCTCAGGCAGGTGAAGCCCAAGAGCAGTTGGAGGGGGTAAACATTTATTACTTGCCTAACCTTCATTGTCACATACCCTTCCTGTCAACAACAAGGGCAATATCAACTTTTGTTATCCCTTTTGGAATGTAAGATTCTATTAAAAACAGACTTCAGGATGAAAAATTCCACAGTAGATTCCACAGGCTAGCAAGCATTATCCCATCAGGAAACAAAGACTATGCTCTTGGTTATATAGAAGAGAAGCCAATCTATATTCAGTCCTGGTATGCTTTCATTCAACATATTAAGGACATGCTGAGCAGATAAAAACAGAGGTCATATGGGAATAGCAGAAGAGCCTTAAATTAGTTGCTAACTAGTTGCTGGCAAAACCTGACTACTGGCTGAGAAGGCAGGTGCATCAATCCCCAGTCTAGAGGCTGTACTTAGGTCTCTTGAAAGGTAGAGGAACATCTAGTTATATAGCTCTGTCCTAAACTTCAGCAAATAGATGAATTATATGCAGCTGTGAAAAAGGATGCTATAGACTCTACAAAAGAGTCAGCTATAACTGCATGGTAGAAAATTCACAGCAAAAATTCACAGCAGTTACAGATCACAAACCCATAAAGTGGCGGCAAAAGGTCAGTGGGCTACCCACTGAGGTACTTAGATGGAGCCTGAGATTACACTATTACAGTATGATAATCTGATACAGGAATGGTGCCTGTAATGAAAATGTAGGCAACTTGTCAGGTCAGGAAACTGGGTGGTGTAATTAAATGAATGCTCTTCAACCAAAGCTATATATATTTTTTTTTTATTATTTTTTAATGATTTTCAACAAAACACACCCACAAGAATATAATACATTTTCTTTCTATAGCAAAAGTTTGCATGAATCAGAAATAACTCAGACTTAGTTTTGATCATATTTATCTATTAAAGATTAAAATGTAACACAACATCCAAAATTCATAATACATTTGTTAGCTCTTATTCTCATTGTAGCTTTTTCTTTTTCACACAAAACAGCAGATAATGCTAAGAAAGCAGAGAGCTAAATCTCCATTTGTTGGTAATTATTTTTTCTTGCCACAGTCTAAAGACTCCAAAAGACAGAATACTGTTAATCTGGTACTGAAGTAGGAACTGGCATATTTATAAACATAGTTACCCTCTCTATATATCTTTCCGGAAATCAGTAATCTCTTTACAATTTACAAAGATGTATACCCAATCCACTTTATATCTGTACCTCTCCAACAAAATGATGCTTCAGACTTCTTACATTTTGAAATTTTATATGGGGTAAATAAAAACTCTGTGCACATATTTCCACATGAATACTTTCCAATAAATTGAAGATGCATAATTAACTGATTTTAAAATTAAGTTATGATTCCCCATTTTTATTATTTCATTAAACCACTATTTTCTAAAAGCCTTCACTAGGTTTTATCAGAATTGCTTTTATTTGAGTGAATCAATGTATATAAGTTAGAAGAACTTTTCTTGTAAGATGTTTTACTACTTGAAATTAAATGTTCCAAAAATATAGGTATTATTTTCTTATCTTGTTCTATTTATTGATGTATTTATTTATTTATTTCCAGTTTGATGACCGGGAAGGTCCACTGGGCTCAAGGAGCCCATTTTCAGTGGAGGCCCGGGGAGAAAAGCTCCATATTACATAGTAAAAATAAGCAAAATGCAATATTATGTAGTGAAACTAAGCAAAGTATAATAGCAAAATTGAAGAACATACATTACATACTTACATAGTAGATTAGAGAACAATTTGTACAGAGGTTAAGTTGTTCAGAGGTTGTAAAGCATCTGTAAATGGTTATAAAGCAACTAACATTTCTAAGATGGCAGTAAATAAAAATTCTTTCCAGAAAAAGGGGAGAATAAAGGTGGAAAGTACATTATTTACAATGTATACATTCATGACATTGATGTATTCAGAGACATGCAGCTGTATAATAACAAAAGTGGAGAGCATACATTACATTTTAGGTTAGGGACGTGTTGTTATTTTTTGTTAAATAGCATCTACAATTGTATGTTGGCAGTAGTGAGAATCAATCCCAGATGGGGGAGAGAGAAGACAGATAGTATACTATTTACAATATATACATTCAAGATACAGATGTTAGATTACGTTATATTCAGAGTGAGGCAGTTATTTAGGAAATCGGTATGGAGTAGAGTTACTAGCAGGTAAGGGAGGGAGAGTGCAATTACATTTCCAATTATGGGAGAGGCAGAAATGGAGATGGGTTTTAAGGTGTTCAAAGTTTTCAGAAATTCTTAGAGAAGGAGGGAGAGAATTCCATTTTTTGGCTAAGGAAAAGGATAGGATAAGCTGAGCAGTGGGACGGTTTGGTTTGTGTACAGTAATTAGATTTTGGTGGGCAGATCTTAGAGTTCTGTGTGGGGTGTATGATGGTAAGATGTTAGTTAGTGCTGCACATTTAGTTGGTTTAATAATTAGCTTGTGGGCTGTAGTGAGTTGGAGGTAGTCAAGGTAGTTGGGAAGTTCTAGCCAATTTAGCAGGTGGAAAGATGTACAGTGGTGGGAGGAGTATTTGGATTTTGTGGTGAATTCTGAGATTTTGTTGTAACAGATTTCCAGTTTGGAAGATATAGAGGAAGACAGGTTGCTTAGTAGGGGAGCACCGTACAATAGTGATGATAGTAAGTAGGTAGTGGTGAGTGTTTGTCTTGCAGAAGAAGAGAGAAAGTGGGAGTTTCTGTACAGCATACCAAGATTTTGATGTGTTTTCTTAATATTTAGCTGAATATGAGTATCGAATTTTAGGTGTTCATCAATAGGAACTCCAAGAAGTTTAGCAAAAGGAGCAACTTCTATGGTGGAGTTGGCATGGCAGATAAATTTGAAAGAGATTTTATTGAGATGGATGGATTTTGAGGGAGAGAATAGTAGAATTTTGGATTTGTTGGCATTTAGAGAGAGATGGTTTTGAAGCATCCAGTTCTCAGTAGTTGAGAAGGCAGTTTGAGTTTTTGTTTCTAGCTCAGGGAGGTTAAAAGTGGAGCAGACTAAAGCTGAGTTGTCTATGTATTGTACTATCTTAGTGTTAGGAATGGCTGCATGGAAATCATTAATAAATATATTAAAGAGATCAGGCCAAGTATGGATCCCTGGGGACCCCAGTCGGGGTAGGTAGGAAGGCTGAGATGCCAGTTCTCCATTTCATGGCCTGAGATCTGTCAGAGAGGTAGCTGTTGAACCAAGGTAGGTTGTTTTGAGAGAAATTAAGCTTAGGAAGGTGGTTCAGGAGATGGTTATGGAGACTGTGTCAAAAGCCTTGGAGAGGTCTAGAAGGACTGTGGATACAATTTCTCCAGAATCACAGGTGCGGTTTACTATGTCTAGGAAAGAGAGAAGAGCAGTTATTGTGCTATGGCCAGGACAGAAACCATGTTGTATTGGGGTGATGAGTTGGTTATTGGTAAGGAAAGGCATGAGCTGGAGGTGGATGCATTTTTCAAGAATTTTTGAAATTGGGAAGAGAATGGCTATGGGCCGGAAGTTTGAGATGTTATTATTTTTGCCTCCTTTGTGGAAGGGTAGGATAAAGGCTGCATGTCACAGTTTGGGGACAAAAGATTCCTGTATATATCTATTGATGACAATGCTAATGGGGATGGCAAGACCATCTGCTGTAAGTTTTAGAAAGAGTGAGGGGATATTGTCAGGGGCATTGGAGCATGGCTTAAGTTCAGAGAGAATTTTTTTTATGTATGAGGAAGAGATGTGTTTGAGATGAAATATGGGGGAGTGTTAGGGATGGAAGTTTGGGTAGAGGCTAGGGAAGAGGGTTTGAGTTGAGGGGAGGGGTTGTGGTTTGGGAACGTCTTGGTGAGTTCTGCTATAGAGTTGGTAAAAAGGAGTTGAATAGAGTGGCTATTTCTGGGTCAGATTTACTGGTGTCAGGGCAAGAATTGATTTTGGTACCTGGGTTCAGAAGAGAGTTGATGGAGTTCAAGAACTGTTGGGGATTTTTGGAGTGATTAGACTGGAGTTTATTATAGTAAGATTTTTTTATCTTTTATAATTTGTTTTATGGCTAGGTTGTGGAGTTGCTTATATTTAAGAAGGGTGTCAGGGTGTTTATTGTGATGGTAACATTTCCAGGTCTTGTCTCTTTGTTGCATAAGTGTTTTAGTATCTTTAGTTAGCTACAGGGTGGAGTTGTGTTTTATTCATTTTGTTCTTGGTGGGGCTTGGGAGTTCAGGGTATCTAAGAAGGTTGAATTGAAGAATTCTACGGGGTTGTCTAGAGGAAGAGTTTTTAGATTGTCCCAATTTGTTAGTTTGAGAGAATTGGAGAAAGATGTAGGGTTAAAGTTTGTAAGGTTCCATGTATGGATATATTGGTGTAGGTGAGGAGTGGAGGGGGTTGCTCGATGGATGAAGGTTCGCAAGTGGTCATTAATGGAGTCTGGTAAGATGCCTGTGTGAGATTTTATTTGGGTGGGAGACTAGGATCCAGTCGAGAGTGGAGCCCGGGGGTTGTTTTTATTGGGTCTAGTAATGTCATTTATAAGTTGAGAGAAATTTACTAGATTGATAGATATGGAGGGATTATTGGTATTAATTTTGCTCCAGTCAATGTTCACATCCCCTAATATGTATGTCTCAAGCGTAATATTAGTTGTGGCCCATAGAAGAATTTCTTCAAGTGTAGTGGTATTGTTTACTCAGGGGATATAGAGGGCTATAACACAAATGCTTTTATAGTTATTAATTTTGAGTATTCCTATAACTAGTTCAGCGTTGTTGAACTGAGGAATGAGATTTCGGTAGGGAGTGATGGAGAGTAGGCTAGAGTAGATTAAGGCAACTCCTCCTCCTTTCCTATTTTGGCGGTCATATCTGAGTCCTTGAAACCCAGGGGGTAGGATTTCAGAGTCAGAAATGTGGGGTTTTAGCCATGTCTCAGAGACAGCTACTATGTCTGGTAGGATATGGTATAGCCAGGCATGAAAGTGGGCTGTTTTGTTTTTTAGACTCTGGGCATTAATGTTCAGTAACTTGAGATATTTATAGTTGTTAATATTGGTTGTGTTTGGGGGATAGATTGTTCTAGAAATGTCATATATGATAACACATTTCTCTTATTATATATAATAATTATTACACCCATTTCCAGCCAATCATACCATATTAATAGTTATTTTTTAGAATTTCCATATCATCTTAATGTAAACTTACTCCAAATTTATTAGAATATGCTATGGGGAAAATGATGGGCTGGATTCAATAAACCCTACATGACTCAATCACATCGTGCTCACATTGCTGTGTGATGTGCACACGACAGCACACCAATTTGTATTCAGTAAATGGCGCTACACAAAGTGCAGAGGCATACAAACCCAGCAAACATTGTGACATGCTAATTAGTGCAAAAGCAGCTGAATTATATGCTAATAAACCAATCCAAGATGGCAGATCAATTCAGCAAGCTATAAAGAAATCATGTACATTCCATGTAGCTATTTGCCTTTAAATCCAAAACCCTTTGGAATGCAGCCACAGAAACTACACAGGAGAAACAGTGGTAGGGGCTACTGCTGCTCTTCTTCGTGTGTGTGCAACAGGCCCAATTCTTATGCTGTTATTGCTGCTGTCAATAGACCCTGGGCAAGGAGCAAAAGGGTATTTAGACCACATTTATCTTTTCATGGTCTGCTTGAAGTGGAAATCTTAGAGCCACACTCCAGGAGTTCTGCAACCTCTGTCGTTCCCACCTGAGACCAATGGCAAAATTATGTGCAACGCTGGAGTTGATATATACACTGGGGGGCAGGGGGGGCAAAGTCCCCCACCTATTTTCATTTAAAATATATACATTTTAATTTATTTTCTTCTTTTAATATATCAACTCCACGGTCACACGACTTTGGGAAGGGGGGCAAATCCCTGTTAATTGCCATGAATACTAGTTTTCGATCAAATGTGCTTTCGATCAAATGAGTTTCGATCAAATGTGCTGTCGATCAAAAGTAGTACATCTATATATATATATATATATATATATATATATATATATATATATATATATATACATTATTTCCCTCATACTCCAGATGACAGAGCTAGAAATATACAGGAGATCTACCCTATTGCACACTTCCCTGAAGTCTTGGGAGCTATAGACTGCACGCTCATTGAGATCAAATCATCAACCAGGGAACAGGGATGAGTCTGCATCAACAGAAAGGGGGTCCCCTCCGCTAACTGCCAGGTTGTGTGTAATGCTAGGGGAATAATCCTGAATGTGTGTGCTAACCCTGGCAATTACCATGACTCCCATATCTAACACACCTCACAGATCTACCAGAGGTTTTCCAGAGGTGATGTCCCACAAAGCCATTTGCTGGGGCATGTAGGGCATGCATTGGAACCATAGAAAATAACAATCAAGGGCAGTGAATGAAACCCAAACTTTAATATAAAATGTACAAAAACCAATACAAGCTCCAGAGTCAAAAAGCATAACAGCAGCATTGGAACCATGGCTGATGACACCCATAAGAAATGCACACACACCCATGAAGGAAAGCTATAATGAGGCACACACTCAAACAAGAAATGTCATAGAGCTTGTGTTTGGGTTGTTGATGTCATTGTTTTGGTGCCTAGATACTGGGGTAGGGGGAGCAGCTGCAGTACAATCCCAGTACTTGTGTTGAAATTATTAAAGTTTGTGTTATCCTACACAGCATCATCCTGCAAAAATAGCTGCAGCAGGAACACAAAGGAGTAGGAGCACGCATTCTACCACAACTGTAAGGGTCACCACATCTATATGCAGGTGAGTTGTCAGATGGGAAACTCTCAGCTGCTGTGTGTGCAGGTAGACATAGGCTTGCACAATATGCCCTAGCCTTGTCCAAGAGACAATTTATAGCACACATGTTGACCACCTAAGGAGTACACCTTTCATCCTATGCCCAAACATGGAGTAAAATTGATGCAACACTCACAACCTTTACTGCCCCATGTTATGGATGTTTACTGCTAGCATCAGACAGAGTCAGCCATGAATTACAACAGTTGTAACTTCTGGGCTGTCAATTTAAGTGTGGAACCTGTAATACAAAATAAATGTGTATCAATATGAATGAATGGTAGATATCTGCATAAGTGGTACTTGTAAATGTACCCAAGTAGAATGTGTGTGTGTTGTAGGGTCACCACCTTTTGTTATGGTTAAAATGGGACCACAGCCACATCCCTCTCACCTCTGGGTGGCCACTTTTTCAAATGCCTAGAGTGGGACATTTTTTGCAGAAATGTGAAATTTAGCAGTATAAAACATACCATGGCCAATGCAAAGGACAGAACTTCACTTCTTTGCCAACATAAAAGCTTATTCATTTAGAATTTAAGTTTCTTACATGCCTTCTTATAGTATTTAGGTGTTTCAAATACAAAATAACTTAATTATGCAACTATTAAAGAAAACTTAGGAAATATTTTTGTCCTAAAATCTCAGGACATTTCCCATTTTTAAGTTATTTTCAGCAGGACACAACTGTCCAAAGAGGGACTGTCCCTCACAAAGAGGGACAGGTTGTAGCCCTACTCACCTCCCATAACCTTGCCTATCTCCTCTCTCCTCTCCCACTTTCTACCCATTTCATGATGTCATAGTCACATCAGATGAGGAGGGATATCCTCTTTTCCATTTGGGGTGCTTTTTCTGCCAATACACTATGCTTTTCTGTAAAAAAGCCTAGTAAATCTGCCAATTTAGCAAACTCTGATTGTCTGTTTCTTTTTTTTTTTTTTTGAAACAGAATACTGGAGTTTGTACAGTGTTTTCTGGACTACCAGACAATCAGTATGATTTTTGGACAGTCCAGAACAAAATCACTAAATAGGTGGCAACGCTAGTACTTGTACAGCAATGCCATCAATATCTGGCATGACTGACATCTGTAATACATATGATTATGCAGTTTATCAAATAACCTGCCCCATGCAACTAAAATACCCACTATAGAAAAAGCAGTCCAAAGTTTACTTATCCCTACAGTCTACATGGTTACCATTTAGTATAGATTTAGCCATCTATGCACTCTGAAGACACAGATGAGGTGTGGACTTATTATACTTGCTGAATACCAAACTTGTAACTTCATGTTGCTGATGTAAACATAATGTAGCCTCTACACCATTGTTAGGTACTAATGGCTTACAACTATGAATAATTAGTCTGAGTGAATCAAAACACAGTAATTCAAAGACACCCTTCCTTAAAGTGGGTGTGTCAGTGAGGATACACTTACAAAGTGTGAAACTAGCTGTAGTGAGTATGTAAACAAAACCAGACATCCACATGTATATTTCATTGGCATAATTGCACAATTTCCTGTCTTTGCCAAAAACTGTTCACTGTCGTGTTTTTGTCACACTTTGAAAGAAAAGTGGGAAGATATGCATTAGATATTGCATGTCTGATAGTAAAGCAGAGATAAGGGAAGGATTCACAGAATACAAAGAGAAGGCAGAGTTGCAGCTTTGCAAACATATTCATAAATATTGCATGAACAATCATTCCACTAAATATGTTATGTACACATGTAAAATCAACTGAGAATGTCCAACTGTATGAATTGTTTAATACTGGATATGTAATGTGATTTGCATGTTTGCACATTATTTGAGTATGACTGCAAAGATGAGTCTGTGGAAAACAGAGATAACCTACTATATTTTTGTTGCATAAGCGCACTATTCTGATGGTTCAAATCCAGAGCTGTCTTAGTGTTTAACCTTTGTTTCACTTTTTTTCTTATCTTTTTTTTTGCCTTTACTTTGTGTGTAGCACATGGCAATGTGCAAACATGGTTCATTGCTTAAGGAAAAGGGTGAAACATATGAGGCACAAGCAGGCACAATATGACCAGTGGCTGGATGAGTTTAGAACTGCTGACACCCACCAGTTGGGTAAGTATGCAGATGAAGCAACTTGAAATGATATGGAATGCTGTAGACAGCCAAGACTGGTATGCATGATGTTTTCATGTCTTTTCTTCTCTCATTCTCTATTCTACAGCAGCAGAGGAAATTGTAGCGAACATGGAGGTACATACTAAGAGACTGGCATGATTCAGAGAGGCAAGGGGTATGAAAGCAGTGCAACTGACCTTGACTGTATTAATTATAGTGACTCCACAAATCAGTAGCAACTTTAGCATGCATACCTTAACTGCAACAGCAAGTATTCATGCTTTTTCCTGTAGCTGTTGGTGATTTTGTTACGAGAGTAGTATTGTATTCAGATTATGTGGGTTCATTTACCACAGCTAACCTATAGATTCACATTCAACAAGGGCTATTTTTACAGTTGAAATGCAGCAGTATTGGCTTTAGTGCCATGTTGTCAACTTACTCTGTAGTATCTTTGAAAGCATCTATGGAATATGTGCATATTCTAAGGATTACTTGTACAACTCACAACCATTTTTGTGATTGTGAAAGCTCATTAGCTGGGATACAAATAAATGGCTATTTATTGTAATAAAGAGTGAATGTGACACATCATGATTCTAATCATCTCTTTTCTTATTTGTCTCACCCACCACTTATCTGCCTATATTTTTGGGAGGTAACTGGAATCACATTCTGTTGTTGTACCTTTTTGCCAATAGAACAAATGCATTTCAGCACAGAGAGGTGGGTCAACGTACCACTGGCTGCTGCAGCAACACCTAGCACCTCTGAGACACAACCTGGTAAAACTGCTTGCACAACCCCTGCCTTACCTGGTCCATACTTGTCAGGTAGCAATGTCCCAGGTGGTGATGCAGTGGTAGCTTCCAGTAGTACTGGTAGAGGTGGTGCTTATGTCACCCATAAGGAGATGCCAGGGACTGGGCCCAAATCAGCCAAGTGGTGAAGTCACACATAAAAATTGAAAAAAGACTCCCACATCAAGCAGTTTCATGGGTAACTGAGGAAGGGGAGAGTGATGACAGTTCTGAGAGTGAAGACTATATTCTCACTGTTCCCACACTTGATGGGCACATGACTCTGATGTCCCTTACCTGTTTCCAGTCATGGTGTCCCCCAACCTTTTTTGTCTATCACCATCCCTATGTCTGTCTAGTATGTCCTGTTTGTCTGATCCTGCTTCTTCACCTACCCTACCTGACCCTCACATTCCTAGGTCCCTTCCCAAACATTCCTCTCTTTTTGAAAGAAAATGGGCACCTGTTCCACAAAAAAAATGTCCCATACATGGCTCTCCACTTTGCATGTGTGTCTTCTCAACACACTTAATTTGATCCAGTTAGCTATACAACATTATTGCATTGATGTCTCCCGTCTGTGTTGTGGTAACAGTCCAAATTCATCAAATTTTGTTTACCTGTCTACATTACTGTGGTGAAGAAGTGTTTCTCTCCCAATCCCCTCCTGCCAATACCTGTATTGTTTCCCCTTTGTTCTTTCCTCTGCTTGCCTCCCCATTTCAGCACTTTCCTATCAATCCCATTTTCATACATTAAATCTGGTCAAAACATAGAATCACACACAATATACATGGCCAGAAATGCCACATAAAAAGCCTTAACTTTTTGTCCTCTGCATTTGCATGGAGTTTGGCATTGTGCACCACTGCTGAGTTGAGGTGAATGTCTGTTCATATTTTATAGCAAAACCTGGTGAGTTTTTAACATCAACCTCACTAGTCCAGTAATCTCCACAGAATACTGCTAAAACTTGCTGTTCTAGAGGAACACAGAAAGAAGAGTAAAGGCAGTACTTTGAAACTGTTATTCTGACTGCTGGATGTAATAAAGTGCAACTTCCCATGTGGAATGCTGATATTTATTTTATTTATTTATTTAAAAATTGTTAATTGGGAAAGTCTGACTTGGAACAAAGCCAATTTTCAGCAGAGATCTGGGGATAAATCATCCAGACGCATGTCCTTGTAATGTAGGAGGAAACCAGAGCACCCGGAGGAAACCCATATGAATGCAGGGAGAACATGCAGACTCCACACAGAAGGCACCCCAGACGACAGCTAAACCAGAAATCCTCTTGCTGTGAGGTGACAATGCTACAGCTGCACCACTGCACTGTCCATTAATCAGATATAAATCACTTTACTGAAGATTGCTTTTGCCTATAGCAACAAAGTCTTGATTCCAGATGCATCTCATATCATTTTTTAGTGTGATGTTATGCTTGATACGTTTAATCACCCACATCTTAACATTTGTCACAGTTACGACTTCTCATGGATATATAATGAATACTGGTCAAAAAAGAGTATTTGAAGTGACACCCATCCCCACAACTATGAGATATTTATCCAACCTTGTTCTGCGTGTTGCTCTCCTAACCTTTCTATACTCCTATAACAGTCATTTCATGCTACAGATCATGGCAGGTTAATAATGAGAACACACCAAAATGCATCCATGAATGTTCCATTACACCAAACACTGTTTGTTATGTGCATGTCCATCTCTCATTGTATTCACTCCTACACTACCACCCCTGTTTATGTGTGTGTGTGTGTGTGTGTGTGTGTGTGTGTGTGTATCTATTAGGCTGATGGATGTACAGGTCACCTCATGGTATCTACATACTGTCATGACTCTGCTGATGGATAATACTAACATGTAACCTTGATTCAATAGGTTATCAGTGCTCCTGCATTGTGTAAGGTTTCAAAATCTGCTGTAGGATTCCATTTGTGTCATGTTTACATAATTATCAGATGCAAAAATGTATGTTTGTATCTTGTCAAGGGTTATAACCCAGCATAAAATCAAATGCTAAGGACAGTTTTCAGAGGTCTGTTTGCTGCTTATCTATTGCCTCTCCATCTCTCTACCCATCCTCATGTAATAATATGATATGTCTGCCTGTCAAATAAACTGTACAGTGGGCTGCAATTGATATAACTGTCAAAAATTGTATTTTTTTATTTATTTTACATTTGTTGACCGGGACAGTCCGACTGGATGCATGTCCATTTTCAGTGGAGGCCCGGGGAGAAAAGCTCCAATGGTAAGCAGATACAGCATTACATAATACCAGCATTACATATTACAAACAGACTATTTACAGAGATTACATAAGTAAGCAAGTTAAACAAGTTCCACAGGTTAAAGTTAGTCCTGAGCACAAGTCAGGATTAAAATAAATTACACAGTAAACTGGTTAACATATTTTTACACATTCGAGTTAGCCAGGCTTGATACATTGACATAGCCAGTTAAGTGACAAATGTTGTTTGAGTCTAGTTTTAAATTGACCTAAGGTGGGAAGTAAGGTAATATCAGCTGGAAGAGAGTTCCAGGATCTACTTACAGAGTTTGCAAAGAGAGAATCACCGGCTGTGTTATTAATTTTGCTAGTCTGAATTAGTAGTTTGTTAGAGGATCGAAGCGGTCTAGGATTGTTATAGGGGGTGATAATATTTTTAAGTGCAGGAGTATTGTCTGGATTATAGAGGATTTTATAGGCCATAATCAGTTGGTTATACTGGATTAGGCTAGGTAGTTCAAGCCAACCAAGCTGATTTAGATTGATGCAATGATGTGTCCTAAAAGGCAGCCCAGTGGCAAACCTGGCAATGTGGTTGTAGCAAATTGAGAGTTTGTTAAGGACAGTCTTGTTCAAATTCGAGAGTAGAGGGGATGCATACAGAAGGGTTGAAAGAAGGTGAGAGCGAGCTATGGCAATTTTAGCTGAAGGGGTTAGGAAGGCTTTTATTCTGTAAAGTGACCCTAGTTTTTTATTGATGGTTTTGATAGTTTGGTTAACATGCAGGTCAAATTTGAGATTATTGTCTATGATGACACCTAATAGTTTTGCAGATGGGTCAGGGGAGATTATTGTGCCATCATTTGATTTTATGGTAAAAGTGAAAGTGGTAGACCTACATGTTGGTGAAAATAACAGCATTTTAGTTTTTTGGGGATTTAGGATCAGACGATGTTCAGAAAGCCAGTTTTCTATTGTATTAAAGGTGGTCTGGGTAGCTGACCATAACTCTACTGGAGATGTGGCTGAGCAAATCAGAGTAGAGTCATCAGCATATTGGATACAGCTGACTTTTGGGATGACAGTATAAAGGTCATTAACGAAGATGGAGAACAGCAAGGGCCCTAGTATAGAGCCTTGTGGTACTCCGAGGGTGTTAGGTAGAAGGTTAGAGAGTTTGTTCTGCCAGAGGACAGCCTGCTGTCGACCATTCAGGTAGGATTGAAACCATTGGAGGGCTCCAGTATCTAGACAGAATGTTTGCAGGGTGTGGATTAAAAGTTGGTGATCAACCATATCGAATGTCTTGGAAAGATCCAAAAAGGGGGCTGAGGATATATAATTATTGTTGCGATTATGGTTTATGGTGTTAGTAAAGGCTAGGAGGGCTGAAGTAGTGCTGTGATGAGGACAGAAGCCATGCTGAGTGTCTGCCATAAGGCGATTTTGGATTAGGTGTTGTATGAATTGTCTATGAATACATTTTTCCATAATCTTTGCAAGTGGAGAGAGTATAGCTATTGGCCTATAATTGGAGTATTCAGTAGAGCTGCCTCCTTTGTGAAGTGGGATTACATAGGATATTTTCCAGATGGTGGGAATTTTAGTTTCTACTATGGTTCGATTGATTAGTATTGAGATAGGGTAAGCAATAGCATCAGCTGATTTTTGTAGGTACTCGGCAGGGAGTTGATCAGCAGAAAGTGTAGTGGGTTTTAATTTTTTGATCAAGGTACGGATAAGTGAAGTGGTGACTGGTTGGAAGCTGAACACAAGTAGGTTTCTAGGGGTGCTACTTTCAGGACCAGGGGAGCTAGGAGGTAGTTGGCTAGCTAGGGCTTGAATTCTCTCAGTAAAGAATTGGTTAAAACTATCAGAAACATCTTCATGGGTTTTATCAATAGTAGCAGCAGGGATTGGGGTTGAAGTTTGTCCAGGATGTAGTAGATTATTTAAACCTGCCCAAAACTTCTGAGGGTTATTTTGATTTACTGTCTGTAAATTACAGTAGTATTGTTTTTTGTCTTGTAAAATTGATTTTTTGGTTTCGTTCCTGGATTGCCTGTATTTAATGTGATCTTGAGGGTCTTTAGAAGAATGCCATAAAGCCCATGCTTTGTTTCTAAGGGTAATTTTGAGTTTAGACTCTATAGAAAGCCATGGTGCAGTTTTTGTCTTGGTTCTCTTTGAACGAACAGGTGCATGCAAATCAAGGATCTCAAGGAATTTGTTGTTAAAGTATGCTACTGCTTCCTCTAAGGGAGGTGTTTTAGAATAGACCAATTACATGAGTTTAGTTCTTGTTGGAATTTGGCAGGGTCAAAGTTTTTATTGTTTCTAACCTTTCTGAGTAAGGGTTGTTGGGAATTAATGGTTTTGTGCTTAATTACATATGTGAGAAGGTGATCGCTTAGGCCATTAAGGAGGGTACCAGAGGTGTACAGTTGGGGTGACTGTTTATGAGTACCCAGTCAAGTATACTTTCTTTTTGGTTGGGTTTACCTATCCTGGTAGGGGTGGATATGATTTGTGTAAATGCATGCAGGTTAATATGGGTGGTTGGGGATTCTAAGGAACAGGTGCCCCAGTCTATGTTAAAGTCTCCAAGTAGTAGGGTTTCTTGGGGGTAGTGACATGATAACCAGTGCAGGATATCTTCAAATGTAGATATATTGTTACCTGGGGGAATGTACATACAGATGATATTAATGCATTTATTTTTATTAAGTTGCAATTTGGTGGCAAGAATCTCAGAGTTATTAATCTGAGGAGGTTGTATTACATCTATGGTGACATTCAACTCAGATTTATAGAGTACAGCTACCCCACCCCCCTTCCTCGAAGCACAATCCAGCCTGTGTATGTTGTACCCAGGTGGTAGCACTTCATTGTCTTTAAATTAGTTCCCACATGGTATACTGCACACACCTTTCAGGATATACTGCCTTACACACACACTTAGCATATTTGCTGAGTCATACTAATCATTTCAAAAGATGTGCCACTCCTTGTCATTTGTAGCAAGCTGTTCATCAATTAACTTAAGATTTGCAGTAATGCTTGCAAAACAGCTAGTAGTTGTACAAGTGTGTTGAGGTTGACATTACTGATGCAATTTGAGGAAGACACATACTTTAGTGTAGTCATTGATAGTCATACTTGCAGTCCTGATCATATTTACTTAGCTAATGACATCCTGATACCATTCATAAAAAAAACACACCAGAATCTGAACCTCAAGTCACCTGTGCTCTGAGCAGGACCTCACTGCTCTTACATCCTATGCCAGAGAGAAAGCTTGACTGCTGATGCATTTTTCACACTCAGTACTGTCTAGAGTGCTGATGGTCGTGGATTGCTACTGACCTTGTTTGCATGAAGGAAGCCATAATAAGTTAAATTTTCACTGTTTTCCTTAAGAAAAGAAACACTTTTGCTTGGTGCTTAATGTTGCACAAACAAGGAAAGCAAGACAGTTGTTTATGTAATAAACTTTGGCCCCGGCATTTCAAATATAGAGTGCATGATGCACATCATACTAGCTGCCACCATTTTCTCCCATGACACATCTTGCAAGCCTGGTACATGAAACATTAATAACAAACGCATGTATTTTGCAGTTCACCCCAATCAGGTCAGTTACTATATGTCCCTGTTTGTGCACATTTTAACAATAAGCACCAGTAGACAATGCTACTTCAGATATCCAACTTCAAGACCTGAAATTCAAATCACACGTGCTAATACGTTGCCATTATCCACGCATTTCAGCATCTGGATGATGTGCGTTGTGAAGTTTATAGCCTGTCTAACTGTGGTTACTGGGCTGTAATCCTCCAATACATGGAAATGCATTCATAAACACAGGAGAAGTGCAGTGACATGTGTGCTTGACTAACACATACTTTCTGATATTCATGTGTGCCTTGCAGCAATGCACTTGCAAATGATGTATCAGTACTTGGGCCATTGTCAAGCCGACTCCAGAATTACATAGCCTAACTGCATTGTTACATTTTGTATGGGTTTATACTGATAGTGGATATTGGTTATGCATGATTATATCCCATTGGTATTGTCAGTAATTTGTATAAATGTGAGCATAACTTCATCTGAATATGAATATATGTAACTCCAACATTGCACTACTGGTGTTTCCTGAGTGTGTGTGTGTGTGTGTGTGTGTGTGTGTGTGTGTGTGTGTGTGTGTGTGTGTGTGTGTGTGTGTGTGTGTGTGTGTGTGTGTGTGTGTGTGTGTGTGTGTGTGTGTGTGTATGTCTTTGCATGTCTGTGTGTGTGTGTGTGTGTGTGTGTGTGTGTGTGTGTGTGTGTGTGTGTGTGTGTGTGAGTGTGTGCATGTCTCATCTATACAACACCCTGAAAAACAGGTACATGTCTGTCTCACTTCTGCAATACACATTCACAACAGCTTATTTGAACTAGGTTACCAGCATGTATTTATAACTACTTTTGCAATTTGTACTCACACAATCATATCATAAATCTTGGCTTTGCACCAAAGTCTCATAACAGTATATGTTACCTGAAACAGTGTGATGATATCATCCTCTACAAGGTGCACTATTAAAAGTCTGACTTGTGTGGTGGCACTAGCAGTAAGTACTGTGTTCTCTAGCTTGTGTAACTAAATAGGTAGGGGTTTATTCTCACAGCAGTTAACTTGTGTCTGTGTGTCTCCCTTCAGTTATCAGTCTAGAGATAATTTTCCACTTGCATGTGAGTCCACAACTATGTCAGACACTCTTCCCAAAATCTTCTTCTCAGCATAAACTTATGATGTCATCTTCTATAAAGTGCATTCTGACAGGGTATAAATTAGATTTCTGCAGTGGAACTACTTTTACATTTTATAGACTCCAGCCTGTATAGTTATACATTTATAGTGTTTGAATCTGTCCTCAGTAAACTTATGTTTGTGAGTTGGTTGTATACTATATTCATTGTGTGATGTTTTGAATATGTTCTCATTTGACTCACACTCTGGAGAAACTTTTAAATAGCTCCATGAATCCAACATTCCCCTTTTCCCTCTGTCCACATAACATCCTTCCTCTGAAACACTGACAATGTCATAATTTCAAGGATACATACTCACATCATGAAGCAGAGCCCCTCCATGACCTTCTACAAGCCATCTCCAGACCAATGGATGTGTGATTGCTAATTCACTCATGGGGTAGTGCCCACATCCCATATGAACAGAGACAGTCTGTAATAAAATCAAACACATGCAGACATACTGCTACTGTCTTCCCTCACTTAGAGATAGCAATTTGGGGTAAATGGTACAATAATGGCTAGGCTTGAATGGGCTCTTGACTGTTACCCTAGTAATCTCCTATGATCCTATCAACATTGCACATATTGTTGTCACCCATATCTGCTGTGTTAAGCTGTGGATGTACTGTAGTCCTACAACAGTGTATTCCAATCTTGGATTTCAGCTAGTATTGATGCTCCCTCCTGCCATTTGCTACATGTTTCTTCCATAACAGCTATAGTAATATGCCTCCTGAGGACTGGGGACATGGGATGATGCTATGTATATTGTTGCGTTACTAAGGCATGTGTTCTGATAGTGGATTATATCCACATTCTACACAGTTCACATTTGACCATCACAATGACAGCTGCAGGCTGGTGCAGGTGTGCATGTGTATATCTAGCACATAGAAATGTTATCTGACATACAACAATATTATGTCATAGAGAGTGAATGGGCATATACTCCTGGGTTCATCAACATGTTGTAATGCTGTTACATACGCAAACATATGACATTTTGAGATTAACTTGCAACCTTTGTTAATTCACTGTATGTACTATTGTATTCACAAGGAATATACAGGTGCTCCCCTGCAGCATTGTGTGACTGTCAGCATTTGTGTCATGAACTGTTCTGCATAAACTACATCCAACTAAGTTGTAACGTGTCCATATATGGTGTCAGGGCCCACACTTACACATTTCCACTGATAGACATATAGGCATATGATGTGCAGCTGTTTGAATGATGTGAAGTAGGTAGAGTTGTATGACTGTGTTTATAGTTCCACTGTATCGCATGTGATTATTACTCAAGGTTTTATTTGTAGGTGATGTACAGCTTGAAGTCTAATTGTTGCATAGGTACAGCTATAGTGTGACTGTACTGTATCATGGACGTACCACTACATCACATCAGTATTACCACTTGATAGTTTGCATGAACACATATGGATGTATGTTAGGATTTCATGACAGTATAATATTTTCACTGGCAATGTCTGGGGGACAGTGATTGTATAGCACATGTGTTGAGGTTTGACATGTACTTATAGAATGTGCTCCATGTATTGTTGGGTATGTGTACAATATTACAGTGACAGCTTCCTCATTCATTGATACTTGACTTTGTACTGCTGAAAGTTCTGTGCATATGGACATAGTTGATGCACTGCCAGTAGTCTCACAAACTACTGTACCATTTTTATCACAGATCACTTCTTAAGTCACACATCAGTTATGACTGCTTCAGACAATATCCATTGTTATGCCATGTGGCAGATACATGCAATACCCAGCTGTGTGCAGGGAATCCACTCATAATAGTGTGGTGTTTGTATGTGTTGTTATCTGTATAGCCAATCCCTATGTCAGACAGGAATACCTTAGTCAAATGTATCACATTTGGCACAGTGAGCTTCCACTTCTGGTACAACTTCTGGGATGCATACCCATTAGGATTTGTCAGTGAAGTCTTTCCTTCAAGGTGTTCTACTAGATGCATGTGTGATACGTCTTTCTATGTTGCACCCAGTAAATACACAGCTCGGTGACAGCACTGATGTCATGGGGTTGATTCTTGCAAGGGTGGATTTTGGCTTAGGTGTCATGCAAACCTCTCAACCTTACAGGGTCACCTCTGATTTCAACTATAGGTTTAACACTCTCCCTCTTAACCTCTCCAAAAAGTGGACACTTTTGGGGAAAAGGTGGTGAATTCACCTTATAAAATACTGACAATAATTGCAGTTGTACATGTCTGTTCCTGCAGAACATATTCTGTCAGTGTTGCAGGTTAATGTTCATAATATTTTAAGTGTCCATGGTTGTGTCTTGTTTTTTCTACATTTGTCCAGGAGTCTGTTGCTATGTGCCCCTAATTGGTTGAGAGCTATGGTGGCATGTTGGTCATATTCAAACAGGTCATTTTGCAGATCTTCAGAGTATGCACATACCTACTATTATGTATACCATCCTTGTTAAATGTCCTCTCCAGTGAGCATGTCAGTGATGTATATCACAACCATTCACCTCCACTAACATGTAACCTTGGGTCTATATTATATCATTGAATGCTTAAAAAAGCAAACGCTGATTGATTGACCTAATTTAAGCGAAAGCTTACAATCTCGAACTGTCAGATCAGCAATTTTTTTTCCAGGGGAAAAAATCGCTGATCCAAAACACATACACACAACACAAGCACACCAAGCAAACAGAAATCCACACACATACACCTAAAATCTGATACCTAACCCTCACTAAACTATGCACACACCACTAACTACCCACTTACCTTAACCCAAACCCTAACCCTAAGGTCCGTCACTATCGCACACTCACCTCACCCACTCCTTAACCCTAACTCACTTAAATCCACCCTAACCCTCATGTCCACTCAATCGCACACACACCTAACCCGAGCCCTAACCCTAACTCACCTAAATCACCCTAACACTCACATCCACACAATTGCACACTTACCTGAATCCGACCGGTAACTTTCCACTATAACACTGAAAATACCAAAGCAACAGAAATGGACAACCAAATTCTTTCCCTAGGAAAAAATTTGAGTTTCTGCTGCTTCAATATTTTGCAGTTTCGCGAAAATAAGTTTGATCAATCAGCGTTCACTTTTTTAAGCATTCAAGGATATAATATAGACCCGTAACCTTGTAAGACCATCCCATATACACTATCACGTGTGTTTACATCGTAATAAATTTTCTCAGGAGATGTAAACAGCAGTAGATAACTACATATGTGCATAATGTATTGATACTGACTTGTCCTGGAAGTGTACATATATTGACTTATACTATCTTTAGGACATTTCCATATTGTTTATTCATTCCTATCATTCATGTCTGTGCACATTTTCATCAGCACACTTTCCCTGCTCAGTGTACCTTTCCTTGTGGTTGCCCTTGCTATTTACCTTCCCCCACCCTTATTTCATTCTGCAAATAATTGTTTTAGTGTGCGTTGCACTCAGTACACTTCTTTACTGTGTTATTACAGCAGTTATTTCAGTATTTTCAACCCTGCATTCATTGTGGCTGTCTGAGTGATCTCGCAATTCAGGTTTGCCCGTAGGCTAAATGAAATGCTTCTTCTTCACATGCTGATGCTGATTTTCATGTTTTCCTGGCTAGGGACAATGTTGCTGGCCCAGAACCTTGGCTGTATTCATACAAGCATGATAAGCAGCAGGAATATGCCATTAGCACTGCTGCTCATCACTCTAACACGTAAACGCCATGTAGGCTTCACACGAAGCTTACACAGAGGTTATTAAATCCCCGGGATGAGTCTCCATTTCTTTTAAAGTGCATTGCTAAGGATATATTTCCAAATAATTCTAAACATGAATTTATATAATTACATTTTAATTTCAAGCAAAATTTTCCTTCCAAAAAATCTTTTAGAAACCATACAAATACATTGTTAAATATTTTAAACTTATTTGATTCAGAATCATTAATAATATAATTGACAATATTTTTTTCATGGCAGGAATGTGCAGGAAAGTGTAGGAAAGAACCATAGCTATCCATTTCTTCCACAGTAACAACTGATCTCATGTACTGAATCTTAGCTGAATTTGGACTGTCACCACCAGGGAGTGGGGTGCTAATAATATGATTGAATTGTGAAGCCAATAGAACCAAATTAAGTGTATCAAGTAGACACATGTGTGAAATGGAGAGCTATGTAAGGGATATCATTTTTGGGGAGGATAGGTGTCCTTTTTTTAAGGGGGAGAGAGGAATGTTGGGGAAGGGACCTTTGCATGCCTGGGACAGGCAATCTGGGAAGATGAAGAAGCATTTGCTGATAGGCAAGACATACAAGACAAAAGAAAAGGTTGACAAAGGACACAAGAGGAGGGTGAACACCATGGTTGGTGTGATGGTGGGGAAACTGCAAACTTATGGATGTCAAGTTTGGTGACAGTAAGAATCAAGTCCTCACCCACTAGACTGTAATCACCGTCACCTCACTGCACCAATGGCTACAGTGTCTGACATTTGCATGTCCTTGTGTTATTCAGGACAACAATGGAGAGCAGTGTCTCCACTTGGCATAGGCATGCACCAGTTGTGCGCTGCAAAATCCTACACACCATATCTGGCAGTTCAGCTCAGGTGACAAAATCGCCTCCTCTACCTCTGCTCCCAGAGGGAATCAAAGGCCTATCCTCTGGTGAAGAACTACCTGAGGGTCCAGATAGGGCAGGGTCAGCAGGAGGGTGCAGCCAGGCTACAGCTCAGAAGTGCTGGGCCTTGGTGCTGTAGCTGGTGGAGCGAATGTAGACAGATAATGGGGAACTGGCCTACCCTGCTGTGCTGTAGTAATAACATAAAATGTTACAATACAATAATAAAATAAAACATAACCAGAAAATGTAAATAAAAAATGATAAAGAAAAACAAATATTATAAATAGTTACAAAAATACAAACACAATTTAAAATAACAACAAATAAACAAATAGGTAACAAATAAATATAAAATTAAACATAACACAAAAATTAAGTAAAAACAACCAAAAATTTAAAAAAGAAGAAAAGGGGTGGGGTGAGAGAAAAAAAGGAGAAAATTACTAATATCAGCTGTGACATATGGTGTACACAGTTGTATGACTCTATTCTGCTCATAACTCTCCACCTCTGCGTGCAAGAAATGTGAACAAACCTTGACACAGCAGGGGACAAAGGCCCACAGAAAGGGACACATTTTAAATATTACTCCTAGTAACTTAGAAAGCTGCAAGAGTTTGAACATACATTTTTAGGAATGACTTGAAGTCTGAAACTCAAATGTATGTCATTGTTTAATTACTTCAGTCCTCAGATAATCACAGTGATTTGTCAGGAAAACCACATATTTTATGAGGAACATACCAAATATATGAAATACAAATCTGTACATTCTGCAAAAATCTGAACAGTTGAGAGGTATGATTCCACTACCTTTACTTTTAACACTACCAACTCATAACAACTAACTTTTACACTGTTAAGACAACCAAGCTCATAACAGATGCACATTATATTACCAGTTGCATCAAACAATCATGGATATGTGCATATACAGTACATATCCGTGTTCCAGTTGTACTGATGACAATCTTCAGCAGGCTATTGCTGTTTCTGGTCTATGTTACATTGCAATATTGATGAAACCTTAACAGTATTCTACAGTTGGGAAGTGTGGTTTTTGAACCAACAACCTCTGACTACTCTGTAATGCTGGAATGTTTTATCCTACAGACTAATGCATGCATACATTTCCTTTACAATTGACAAACACATACTCAATGTGATACAAGTGTTTAACACAATAAGCTGTATTTACTCTTAATGCTACAATAACAGTACTGTTTGGATGCATACATGCCACTTGTGTCTTGCATCCCTGCCAATCTTGCTTCCTAAGTTAGCAGATTCAGCACTCTACATGCATGAGCTGTGGAAAAAGCAAAACACAACAGAATACCCTTAAGAATACCAATCCTGAACAAATGTAGCTGCTAACTCTTACAAGTAGTGCCTGTAAGTGATATTTCCACATCTGTGGAGTTCTGCCAGTCCGACATTCCTCAATCCAATGGTCAAGGGTATTCCCCACCCTCATCCTGAGGTCTCTGTGGTGATTTCTGTGCTATTCGCCAGGGCATACCGGTAGCACTGGACAAATCCCGGGCCAGACTATTCCATGTATTTGATTTGTAATCAGATCCATGATAGTGCTCCTGCAACAGCTGGAGACCATACTGATTCAGTACGAGTCCGACAAACTGTTTGGACTCATGTACACCCCACCTTTGAGACTGAAATCTCAAAACCTCTCCAAGAACACCAGCCATGTCTAATGCAGATGAAGACCAATTTGTAATGATGTTTTCCACCAATTCCAGTTATCACAGAGGCTGAGCGCTCGCACTTTTTGATTTTGCAACATTTGAAAATGATGCGTGTCGCATACCATCACACAAAAACAGACAATGTGTTTGCACAATGCAGAGATGGTAACCAATACAGACATTAATACATAAGTGCATAACTGACACAATATTAGTGTGTCAGCCATTAGGAAAATAATTATGATATAAAAAATACTAGGTCGATTGCTATAATTGAGAGTGACTATAATGTGAAGTGGGACACCATTAAAAAAGAACGGAGTCTGCTGTATTCAAGTGCTGGACCTTATGTAGCATAGCCTTACACTCATAGCTGTTGCCACAAGAAGAATGAATAAATACTTGTCTATATTTAATTTTATTGCTATCTAATGCAAGGTCACAGCAGTGAAATAAAGGCTTTGATCCTTGTAGTTAAAGCCAGGACCATATGGACTTAAGCCCAACATTTAACATCCTCATCCACAGGAGAAGTTACATGACCATCTCCTAGACTAGTATTCATTTTGAGGTTCCCACTATTAAATGCAGCACAACAGAGCTGCAGCTTTGAGCCAGGCACAACTGCACTAATGGAATTCATCCAATGTCTATTTTTAGATGTCTGGGTCCTGTTTGCTACCTGGGTGGTCCAATCATACAGTTTGTACACTGCCGCTGTGTGCGCAAACCAGCTGAGGATAGTCAAAGCCATTTGTGCTAAGCATAGCACCACTCAAACATTGGCCCAAAAATTAAGTGAAAAAACAAGTAATAACAGCCAGAAACAGAAATCAGTGTATGACATACACAGTACAATATGGTAGTATACATGAAATATGCCTACATAGGTCTGGAATCCAAATCACCATCCAATTCACATTCAGAACACAAGATCGGTGCCTTAACCCTGTTTGTCACACAAACACCTTTGTAGCAAGCAACAACACTCATTCCACACGCAAACAAGTTAAACAGAATGTACAGTTATATTAACACATTACATGTTAGTTATACATTTAGTGAAATGTTTATCTTTGAAAATACTGTACTTAGTGATTACATACCCTATTATGATTCTTGCTTGCAAATCTACAGCACTGTCTTACCTTTCTGTGTTCCTTGGTCATTCAGCAGTTATCTGACCAGTACTCTGATACACGCAGTGTGTAAATCATTCTATATCATTGCACTTACAGTGTCAAATGATATTAACTGGGATTAATATGATATACAGTTGCCAACAAAGGAACGGCAGATTGGATGTCACAAACAAGCATTGCCTGTTCTTTTGGGAGTGAGAGAGCAAAGGTGCGTTGGTCTGTGTAGATCAGAGTGTAGCATGGGTGCACTATCTCTTTAAAAAGCATGTACATATTAATTCCAGACACATGCAATCTCCAGTGCAATTTTGAAGAAGCAGCCAGTGTGTAAGCATGTATGATCACAGCAGTTAGTTTGTAAATAGGTTACTTAGTCATAGTCAAATAAGCTTTACAGTAATGTGCTTGTACAGAATAAAGCTGCTTAAACAAAACCAATGAAGACTCATTTATTCATGTACCAACACAAAAGTGACATGGTGTCATAAGTGGGATGGAAAAGAATAAAACATTTGGAGCCCTGAGATGTAAAGGTGATAGTGAAGGTAAAACCAAGAGAAAACAGTGAGAACATAACCAGAAGGAATCAAAGGTAAAGAGAGGCAACACAAATTATTTAGTTGATGCAAAGAGGCAAGAAAAGGCATTCCAAGGGTATAAACGACATTATCAGGCAAGCAGAAAGCTCAAAATGTTTGTTAACTAAAGAAAATGTTTAAGATAAAAGTGTTTGATGAAACAAATGTGTTAAAGTACAAAACAAGTATGTTTAAGATAAAACAAGCATGTTAAAGTATAAAATGAACATGCTTGAGGCAGAAAGAGTGTGTTTAAGGCATAACTGGGCATGTTTAGAGTAAAACAAGCACAAAGAATGATAAGAAAAAGAAAAGGGGCACAGTAGATAAAAATAAAGCAATGCAACTGCTATGTTGGGCAAAGTGCTGTGTTTGGCCATAACTACGACTTTGTTTGGTATCAAAAAAGTAATAAAGTCATTCGAAGTATCTCAGAGTGTGTAAAAGTGCGTACAGTGTGTGCTTATTACTGTACATCTATTTCAAAGAGTTCACTGTGTGTAAGGTGCAATTGCTTCATGTAATTCAATTGAAGCATGATTGTTTGCTGAGTGCGGCTGTTCACAAAGTGCTGCCATTACAGAGTGCTTCTTGTACTGTAAAGAGTTGCCTGGCAAGGTGCCACCATTTTGGGAACATTTCAGTGTATTGCATTTAGTTGTTTACAAACTGCACATAGCTCAAAAGACATTGAATTTAGGCAACCAGAATCTGATTATTCACATTGTACAATTACTTAACAAGTTTTTTGTATTAAAGAAAGGTGTTTCTTACAAAAGATTACAAGAGTATTACAGTGCTTGTGAACTGCACAGTTGCATTGCAAAGTTCTTGAATCTTTTATAAGCAATGACTTTAGTAAGTGATAATGCATGACTGTACCATGCCTGTCTTTATCAATAAATTTCCAAGCAACTACTTTAGTATTTTAGCCTTTACCAATTCTGAAAACAGATGATTTTTGCATTTCTGCCTTTACATATCGAAAATTTCATAAAACCATTGCAAGGTCCGAGAAAGTATTCCTTTAAGCTCCATAAAGCAGTAAATAAGTTGGAAAGCTATTCCACTGAGTTTTGCAAAGCATCAAGAAAGCTAAAAAGTTATTTTACACAGTAGATTAAAGCATCGAGAAACGTAAAAAGCTATTTTGTAAAGCACAGTGAAGCATTAAGAAATTCAACAAGGTATTTCACAAAGTGCAATAAAGTATCGAGATGTCCAAGAGGTTTATTTCTCAAAGTCCATTTAATTGAAAGCACTACGAGGTTATTCATGCACACAATACTGATAAGCACAAAGAAAGAAAGTGCATATATAAAGCAGAAGAGCATTAGCCAAGTTGTTCATGCCAATTACTTATGCACGTATATATGTGTGTGTGCATATTTGTACGTATTTGCAAAACCCTTCACTGATATGTATTAATATTGCAGATGGATTTCAAAAACCACAACCACTTGTGTTTGACCAGACTATTGCAGAGAACTGGAGAATATTTGAACTGGAGTACGATATTTTTATACAAGCAGCTTATGCAGATAGAGATGCATGCACAAGGGCATTTATTTTGCTAAATCTAGCAGGATCTGAGGCTATAGAAAGAGTGCAATCATTTGTATATGCACCAGCAGTGTATGAAGGTGAAGGTGCAGGCCACCCTATTGTTGTGTAAGCTGAATCCAGAGAAGATGCAGTGTGTTTAAAGCGTAAGTTCAGAGAAATTTGCAACCTTCAGACGAACATTATATTAGAGAGGCATTTGTTCTACACAGGAAATCAGAAGCCAGGGAAAACATTTGCAGCTTACATAACGGACTTGAGGAACAAGGCTGAAATGTGTTGGTTTGGTGACTTGAAAGATGAGCTGATAAAGGATAGACTTGTATGTGGCATTAATAGTGCTGCAGTGAGGAACATTTTGCTTTGTGACAGTGATTTGACAATAAGCAAAGCAATAAAGACTTGGCAGATCCATGAGGTGACAGAAAGGCACACAAACATGCTTACAAGTGACAAAAGCATGGTTTCAGTAAGCCCGAGAGCAAACGTAGACAGTATGCAACAAGTGGCAAGCAGAAACAGGCCTGAGAAAGAGCAACCATAAGAATTCCAAAGAAGATGCTGAGTTTTGCAACAAGTTCTAGGAGAAGTGCAAGCTTCACCGCCATCTCAGTGCCACACAAGTGTGAATCAGTAAAACCCAAGTCTAGCTTTATTGTTAACTGTTGAAATTGTGGTGCAGACCATGAGTCTAAAAGAGAGAAATATTTAGCATATGGTCAGCAGTGCCATAAGTGTAAGAAATGGAACTAGTTTCAAAAGTTTTGCAAATCAAGTAAGCCTCATACAGTTGTAAAGAAAGGTCATGCAAGAAAACAAGTTGATCAAGTACAGCCAAAACAATCAGATTTCTATGTAGATGGTGTGTCAGTGCTGGGAGAATGAGCTGATGCAGTAAACTTATTGACAAGGAGTGACATATTTTGCACAGTTTGGATCAATGGGAAATCCACAGAACTCAAAGTAGATACATTTGCAAACGTGAGAACCAACAAACAACTCATTGTAACCACCAGTGTGAGACCTTGTGTATGGAGGTGAAGAAATTCAAATAAAGCTCCTCATTAGCACTCTTCAAGAAAAATCTTGATGATTGGATGGGAGATAGGAAATTCACCCCAGGGATCACTTATGTGGCTCTGCTTGACAGGGGACAGGAAAATACTTTTCTTGGGTGGCAAAAGCCAGGGTACCGTTTGGCTAGGCTTATATAGGCCCTAGGGCCAATAGCCTAGTACCTACCTATGAACCTATGAAACTGAAGGTTCAGTAATGCTTCCCTGTTATTTGGCTAAGAGATGTTACAGCTTATTATTCTATGTAGTCCGACCACCAGTACAGTTTTCACTAGGTCTCAAAGATAGTTTGAGAATGAATCTTCTTTCTTTTGCTGAAGAAGTTCATCATGTGAATGCACTTTCAAGTTCAAGTTTCACAGAAGCCATTTTCTCAGAGTATACAGACATTTTCGATGACAAGTTGGGCAAGCTTCCAGTTGTGTATTCTATGAAATTAGACCTTGAGTTGACTCCAGTGGTCAGTCCAGCAAAAAGAGTTCCAATAGCTATGCAAGATAAAGTCAAAGCTCAATTGGATGAGATGGTGCACCAAGGTGTGATTTGTCCACTCACAGAACCAACTGAATGGGTGTTGTCCATGGTAGCCATTCATAAGAAAGGCTCAGATGAGATCAGGATATGCATTGACCCTAGAGATTTGAATGAAGCATTAAATAGGTCATATCATCCAATGCTTACAGTTGATGAAGTCTCAGCTCTAATACCAAATGCCACTGTATTTTCTATTTTGGATGCAAAGAGTTCATTTTGGCAAGTGTTGCTTGATTAAACTCCTCATTTTGAACTACTTTTAGTACCCTGTTTGGTAGACACAGGTTACTAAGGATACCATTTGGAATAAATTCTGCAAGTGGAGTTTTTCAGCATGCAATGGATCAAAAATTTTCAGGTTATCCGTGTGCCATAATAGTAGATGATCTACTGGTTGGAGGCAATGGTGAAGCAGAGCATGACAAAATCCTCAAGGAAGTTCTATATAGAGCATATGAAGTAAGTTTGAAGTTCAGTCCTTTGAAGTGCACATTCAGACTTCCAGAAGCAACCTATATAGGAAATGTGTTTACAAGTGCAGGCTTAAAACCTGACCCGACCAAACAAACAGCTATTTTAGAGATGTCAGCACCAGATAATGTGCAGAGTTTACAATGTTTCCTGGGTATGGTCAACTATTTGGGTAAGTTTATACCAGATTGCAGTGAGTTGACAGCACTGTTAAGAGAGCTAACATGAAAAAGTGTTGTATGGTCATGGTTACAATATCATCAAACGGAATTTGATGACCTTAAGCAGAAAATTGTGATTCCCCCCTACATTAAGGTACTATGATGTGAATAAATCAGTTGTCCTATCCTGTGATGCTTCTAATTTTGGTCTTGGTGCAGTTATTCTACAAGAGGGCAGACCAGTAGCCTATGCACCTAGGACACTTACTCAAACTGAGATGCATTATGCTGAAATTGAGAAAGAGCTTCTAGCAATAGTTTTTCATGCTCCAAGTTTCACGATTATATTTATGGTCAAGCTATTCAAATCAAAACTAATTATCAGCCTCTAGTTACTATTCTAAAGAAACCTATGCATTCTGCTCCAGTGATATTACAAAAAATGATGCTCAAATTGCAAAAGTACAATTTCAAAATGGTCTAGACTAAAGGTAAATTGCTCTATCTGGCTGATATTTTATCCAGATCATCTAGAAGTACAGCAGAACAACTTGATGCTGAAACATTTGACTTTGATGTAATGTCAGTGCATAATTTTTCCACCACTAGACTTGATGAGTTCAGATATCACACTATGACTGATGAAATTTCACAAAAGCTCAATCACTACATCAGTGTTGGTTGGCCATCAAACAATCTAGTGTATCACTGAGGTGCAATCATATTTTCCCTACAGAGATGAATTGTTGATGGAAGATGGTATTATTTTCAAAGGTCCTAAAATTGTTGTTCATGCTTCATTACAGCATGAATATATTCAGATTTTGCATCGTGGCCACCCAGGTTTATTATCCACTAGGAGAAGGACAAGAGAACTAGTATTTTGGCCTTCATTATCAAAAGACATTGACAGTGTTCTTTCTTTTTGTTTGATATATAATAGTACCAGAGCACATTTGCAAAAGGAACCACTTCAGCTAAATCCAATACCTGAACTACCTTGGACTTCTGTTGCAACTGATATCTTTGAATTGAATAATCAACACTATTTGGTTTTGGTAGACTCTTACTCGAACTGGTTTGAGATTGATCTGCGACCAAACTTAACCTCAACAGCTGTTATCACTAATCTTAAATGTCATTTTTCAGTTTATGGTAGTCCTCACAAACTTTATTCTGACAATAGTACTCAATTTACTAGCCAATTGTTTCATAAATTTGCGAGAGAATGGGACTTTGTACATGTCAATAGTAGTTCTGAATATCCTCAATCCAATAGTCTAGCTGAACATGCAGTACAGAGTGATAAGTAATTAGTTGAAAAGTCAGAACATGACAATACCGATGTATTCTTGAATTTACTTGATCTCAGAAACGTACCTTGCTCAAAGACTACTTTCCAGACAAACTACAACTACGCTACCTATTTCATCAATTTTGTTGAAGCCTAACTCTAAGAACAACAAAACCATCAAGGCTCAGTTGTTGAAGAAGCATAATAGCCAGAAATCTAGTTATAACAGATCGAGTATATTACTTCATTCATTGAGGGAAGGAGTGACAGTATGATTCCAGACAATGAAAGGTTTTGATCGAATAGGACAGATAACAGGCATCTGTGCTGAGTCAAGATTTTATTGGGTAAGCTCCAATAGTGTAGAGTATAGGAGGAATCTCAGGCATCTTTTTCCTTTACCAGAATCATCACCATTGCAATCACATCATTGTATCTGTGATGCAGATTCTAAATCAAAGACTGAGTCAGACATTGTTTCCAGACCAGTATGTGTTCAAAAGTCTGATTCTTTTCCAGAGAGTAATTCGAACATTCCACAGATCAACCATTTTGCAGAGACTCTTCCAGTAGCTAAAACTGATTCTCAGTTTTATGTCACATGATATAGACGAGTATCAAAGCCTAGTGTGAAATACACAGCAACGTGGACTTGATTGTATATACATGTGTGCTTATTATTGTATAATGCATGTCTCTAGACTATTTGTGATTTCTCCATGCTAAATAATCTCATGACAAATTGCATGATCTATTTCTCAATGAGGGAGGATGTAGATCAGAGTGTAGCATGTGTGCTATGACTTTAAGAAGCATGCAAGGCTGTGCGTGCTTGTATAAATTCCAGACAAGCGCAATCCCTAGTGCCATTTTTAAGAAGCAGCCAGTATGTAAGCATGTATGATCACAGCAGTTCGTTTGTATATAAGTTACTGATCCTGCTGCAGCTGTTTTCACAACATTAACATGCTATGAGCATTATGGGACAAGTCAGTGGATTGTAATAGAGATCTTGGCCAGATGTATGTACGCACTGGCACTGTGACTGCAGTAGCTCAAAAACATGCTCTATCACATTACAGGCTGGACCGTGTGTCTCATTAAGGTGTTCTTCTGTGTGTGTTTGTGCATGTGTATGTGTGTGTGTGTGTGTGTGTGTGTGTGTGTGTGTGTGTGTGTGTGTGTGTGTGTGTGTGTGTGTGTGTGTGTGTGTGTGTGCACGTGCGCACATGCATGCACTCATTTCAGATGGATTTCATCAGCCATGACTCCAGTGCATAGCATGCATCCATCCATAAATAAGCCTGTGAGATGTTCCCCATAGCACACGTCTTGTGCAGTCGGGAGATGTGGCACATATGGGAATTAACTGCCAGGTTTGCCAGCACACATATTCCAGATGATTCCTATGCCATTACACAGACTTGATAGTTTGAGTGGTAGACCTTATGGTTAATGTAGACCCTACCCTGCTCCCCAGGTGTTATTTTCATGTGTCCATGACTGAGATGTATGGCAAACATTACATCAGGGTAGTACGATACATGGTACATTTGCAGCATTCTTGCAACCCTCTCCACAGAAATAACGGTAAAATATATGTGCTGTCTACCATGTTATAACATAGAATGCAGGAATCTTTGGGATATCCTGGATGCTGATGCCTATGACACACCAGCATGTAGTCTGTGAAAGGTACCTGTAGCTATGATTCTAAGTTAAACACATACCTTATTTTCCATTGTGAAGGATTTCCTTCATTTAGCTCTGGCTCTGAGTCAAGGCTGCTAAAGGGTGCAAAGTTCCTGTACTGTGTCCTTGGCCTGCAAAGTCTTCACCTACTTTTTCTATATCTATTGACAGCAGCAGAAGCATTGGCTTCAGCCTGTAGCCCAGGCAAATTTATTGAAAAGGCAGCAGCTAATAAACAATCTGTCAGTGATTAATTTGTGTCTGTACTCTACTGTTTTCCCAATCCACATAAAAAAACAGCATGGAGTCCACATGGATGCTTTATATCTTGTTGACTAGCTCCACAAAATTGATTGGGTAGCATGCAATTCAGCTGCTTATGCTGTAATTAGCATCTCTGAAGCACAAACTAAGATAGATGCAATCCAGTACTAATATGCTCCATTATAAAAAGGCAAATATGTAGGAAAAGTGATGCAGATGAGAGTTATTGCATTTTTTTATTCAGTGACATATTTATTTTAAACAATATCTCTCTGCAGTGGAGTATTGTACTCCAACAGGTATGTATCCATTGTGTTACCTATATAATGCATATGCTGGAATGCAGTTAAGAATAACATGAAGTAAATCTGTATGCATTTTTTAGAACCATAATCATGGCAAGGCCTTATTTGTCAGGCCACTTCAGGGGTACAGAGGATGTACAGTAGGCTGAAATTATAATGCTGTGTGATAACTATGTATACGTTTCATGGAAAGGTCCTTTGATAGCACTTTAAGCATTTCACACTTGTTTGGTTAGCACAATTGGTTCTTAGCCTGTTATTTTGTTTATGGGGGGACAAATATGAGTTCCTGCTATGGCACAACCTAGAATGGACTGTTATTTTGGATGGGTGAGCATAGTTGAGAATCTATTATAGCCCAAACAAGGATATGTTTCTCTTGTTACTCTCCTTGTTTTGTATTTCCCTCATTAGTTTTTGACCCATGTTGAATCTTTAAAATCTATCAGATGGGGAATACTGACAGCCTTCCTTTACTGCATTATCTGTAAACAGTTTATTTGTACATATGTGACCTTATTTGTGTTATCATTTTTTGTCTTTCAGGACATACAATGTCTGTTCGACATAGGCTCCCATTTACCGAGGTGGAGAATGACCTCATTATACATGACTTACATTAACATCATGCAGTAATGCTGTCCAGAGGGAGGCAAATATGGCTCAACGTACAGCCCTGTGGGATGAATTAGTCCACAGCATAAATGATATTGAGTGACACAGTCACACTTATGAGCAGGTGTGTCACAGAGCCATCAATATGATAACAGCTGCTAGAAGGCATGCAGCTGCAGTGGCACATGATCACCAGATAACTGGTGGTGGGCCTGCTGCAGAACTTCCTCTCACTGCCACAGAGGAATTCCAGGCAAACATTGCCACACAGGATATCACTCAGCAATCAAATGACCCAGTATGTTCTGGACCTGGGTGCCACTCATGCATCTCAAGACGAGCTTCCAGGTATGTTTGTTAGATCATCATTAGAACACTGTGGCATTCTGCAATATTGTAATAGTGTGTGTGTGTGTGTGTGTGTGTGTGTGTGTGTGTGTGTGTGTGTGTGTGTGTGTGTGTGTGTGTGTGTGTGTGTCAAGTTGTTTGGGTGGGGGAATTTAAGATAGCTGCAGTTTTAAACTTAATGTTGAGGTTTTCAGTCACATTCTTGTTAACATTTGGGTTACTGAGGATATAGATGAGTACAGGTATTACCCCCTGTTATACTGTTAAATATGGTGCTGCTGCCATTACCTCTTCCTTTACTAATTTCAGGGCCATCAGGAATTTAGAGACATAGGACTCCTGCAGATGGTAAGCATAATACATTTATGTCAGTACTGTAGATAAATTCCAGCATATCTGATAATGTGTCTCTCAGGCCTGTTGAATGTATTGATGTACTGTCTGCATATCTGTTAACTGAACAGATTGTAGCTGAATGGCCAGATTTTTGACTCATATTTCCTGCCAGCTGATATCATAGTGATTTTCTGGCAAATTATTGACACGTCATTAAAGATTGAAGACAAAGTAATGACAGAGATCTGAGTTTTTGACTTCATACCCTTCAGAAATTACATGCTAAAGCTAAACATGTTATTCTATCAACTTGCAAGAGCTGTATTTCACAATTGTCCCCATTCTTGGGCCTTTGTCCACCCATTATTCATGGCTTTGTCCAGATTTCTTGTTCTAAAAGGTTGAGAGGTATGACTGTCTGTGTTAGTGGCAGCACTGGTAGTCATTTAGCATATATTGCAGCACAATAGTACAGGTATTAATGTATTCTTGTGTTTCTTCCTTTTATCACAGGTGATCAGGGAGACAGTTCTGTGTCCACTGCACCACTTGATGGCAGTATCTCATCAGACTCTGATGATGATGTAGCCTAAGTGAGGCACACCCAGGGGTTGCAGAGGCTGAATCTGACATTGAGGTGAACACTCAGTGACCCCCTCATTTTCTCCATACACACACAGTATGCCCACATATCCCCAGTCCACTGAGGCCACAGATATTGAAGAGTTGGAGGTCGAGGACATTGGCCAGGGAAGTGTAGGTACTCCTGATTCAGACCCTGTTGACTCTTTCCGTAGCTAAACTGCTGGCGAGGTGCCATGCAGTAGGCTCAATACAGGTGCTTGGAGGAGGCCTGCTGTCCCTCCTCCACCTGGTGTAGGTGTCTCTTCACACGTAATGCAATGTATACTTAGGGCCATCATGGAGGCCCAGGCATGTACAAGAAAGGTGATCCAGATAAATGCTCAGGGTTGTAGTTGTGGCACAGTCTAACATCCATGACTGCCTCCATCATGTTATTTATTCATGGATAGGATGAATAACACATTGGATCGAGGTGTGTCTGTGATGGAGTGCAGAGTATCTGTTATGAAGTGCACATTGTCTATGATGGAGCATCTGCTGGGTGGGGGACATCGGCCTTGTGGGTGTAGGTCAGCAACTACATATGATGTGAGTCAATGTGGCCATGTCCGATCATGCTCCCATAGTGGCAGTACTTTCACAGCTCCATCAAGGAGTGTGCTGTCCGCACCCAGATATGGCAGGTCATGGGGTCATAGTCCTGGGCATTCCCTTAAGGGAGCATGTCCAGCAGACATCACTCACCTGCAAGTTGTAGCCTCTGACATTGGGCATGGAGATGCCAGTGCAACTCCTGGTACAGGCAGTTATCATGGATGGGGGTGACAACAATGAACTGTCAACTCTACCATACATGGTTCACATCTGTCCAACATACAGATATGTAGAGCTAGCACTGAGCTTGGCTGTGTGCATGCAGGCACTCACATACCAATGTTACATTGAGGGCACCTACAGACACACACACATTTTCATGGTCCATCTTGCCTGCTTCATTTCCTTTCTCACACATACACTCACACACTTTTTGTGTCAGCCTAGGCCTCCTGCACCCCCACACAACACCCTGAGCAAGTGATGATAACTGTACCATATCCCTGTTTTCTATCTTTTGGATTCAGGGATAGTAAAGCTATGTGTCTGATGCACAGAGTGACTATTTGCATAAATGATGATTACACCTGTATGTCTCGTGTTGAACTGATGGTTGCACCTGTCCATTATATTGTACTTGGCCAGTTATACAGATGCTACCATCATCATTTCATTACTTTACAGTGGATGCTCTTGTAAGGGCTGTGAAGTTAACAACTGAAATTTGTATTATACAATTTGAAATTTTCCCTATAATTATTTTTATTACAGAGTTATGATGCACCAGACATCACAACATCAGATTCAGATATCAGGATTTTAAGTATGCACTGTAGTCAACTCCCATCAAAACAGTAATACAGTATAACAGTATTTCTGGTATGTACATCACCATAGTTTCATAGGTAACTAGGATGTTACTAGGCTATTGACCTGATGGTGTTTAGAAGCCTAGCCATTTCATCTCAATATAAAATTTGATGTCAGATATCATGTTTGGGCAATATTTGTCTAGCAAGGACTACCCATGAACAGGTGCAAAGCAGGGGCAATGCAAAGCAGAGATGAACAATTTCACATGGGTCTATATTAGAAAATCAAAGTTTTAAAACTTTGAATGTTCTAATATCGACCCTAAAACAGCGAACGTTGAAAATAGCGAAGCTGCAGAACTCTGAATATTTTCCTAGGGAAAGAATTTGGTTGGCCATTTCTGTGGCTTCGCTATTTTCAGCACTGTGGTGGAAAGTTATGGGTCAGGTTCAGGTAAGTGTGCGATTGTGCGGACATTAGGGTTAGGGCGTGAGTTAGGTGAGTTAGGGTTAGGGGCGCGGGTGAGGTGAGTATGCGATAGTGACAGACATTAGGATTAGGGCGGGGTAGGTGAGTTAGGGTTAGGGCGCGGGTCAGGTGAGTGCGTGATATTGCTGGACCTTAGGGTTAGGATTTGGGTTAAGGTAAATGCATAGATAGTGTATGTACAGTTTAGTGTAGTGTAGATTTAGGATTTTAAGTGCATGTGTGTGGATTGCTGTTTTTTTTGGTGTGCTTGTGTTTTGTGTGTGTTTCTCAGAACAGCAAATTTTTTCCCAGGGAAAAAATTTGCTGTTCCGGGTGTTCAAGAATTTAAGCTTTTGTTTAAAAGGGGTTGATAAATTAGAGTTCGCTTGTCTAAGTGTTCACTAATGTAATATAGACCCTTTCACATCATGTCATTCAGGATGTGATGAAACAGTGTCATGGAGGTGCTCGGCTTGACATGGTTTTGAAGCATATTCCAGAGCTGTGGCAACCTATGGGAGATGTATCTGTCTTTCCAGCATGTCCTTTATATATCAGTGTACACGGAGGGCCCTGGAACAGGTGACTGTAGTCCCATATGATATATGTAGGGGCAGCATTTCCATCACAAGTTTGTCAAGTTTCTGCAGGTATCTGTTATACTACATAGCAAAGGGAGCATTATATTCAGGAGTAGGCCTGAGGAGGGATGACTATGGCATATTTAGAACTGAATTTGATACTGCTGCAATAGTTTTGCTAATCTGATGCAATATGTAGAAAATGTTCATCACTACAGTAGACACGTTGCAGTCTACTTTTGTTCCCATGTCTATCAATACTGAATTGGTGATTGGGGTATTTGGGGTTATATCATAATAAGCTGGAATATTGGTAATACCAAAGGAAATGATGGTGCATCTGTATGAGGGTTGTTTAGCAGCACAGAGTTGTCATTAGTCATTAGTCTGTATAAGCCCCTTTTGAACAGTGCTCACATTGTCAGGAGATACAATGATAGTACCTATGTGTCCTTCAACCACAAACATGCCTACAGAGACACAATTTTGGTCTTGACTTCTGAGAATTTGAATGAGTGTTGTATGTGAGCCAGTTTGCAACCCAATGACCAACACAGCAGTTAATATTCACCTGGATTTGCTTCTCACTGAAGCATGAATATGGGTTTGTGTGGAAGGCCTTGGCCAAATCAAGATAGACAATGTCAATGCTGTACACACATGCTATGGTTCTGGTCACATTACTGAATACCAACAGTTTTAGCATGCACAACCTCCCCTTGAGAATACCAGGATGAAACAGAGGTAGTGTTTGGATGACAACTCTACCCTTGTATCTGACATCCATGAAAATCCATTCCAATGTCTTACAGTTAAGGCTTGTGAAACTTAAGGGGCTAAAGTACATATGTATGTTACTGATCCACCTTGTGTAGGGGGAAATAGGTAGCTGATTTCAAATCTGAGTGGATAAAGGCAGTACTCAGACTGTGATTGAATAGTGTTCCCAGTACAGTAGTTAGCTGGTTAAGAACATTACGAATGCATGATAGAAATGCCATCTGGTCCCATGGAGTCTGTGTTCCTAGTCTTGGAGAGAGCAGTGATTACTTGCTCTTTTTAGAGGGAGGTTGGAAGTGATGTTGAAGACGTGTTGTGGCAAGCTTGGGGGTGGGTGGTAGGATAATTTTTATCCAAGCATGTTTGCTAACAGATTTTCAATTTACACTGGGTCAGTGTGTGCAACACCATCCACAATTGATTCATCACACATCTGAGTTATACCTTTGATGTTGCAGTTGTAGGAGAGGAAATCCTTATGGTTATCATTGGCTATAGTTTCGATATATTTCCCATAGCTGCTTTGTAAGGACTTTATAAGGTGCCTTATTGTCTTGTTTAGGCTAGGATTTGGGATTTACACTTTTGTATTTGTAGATAGCAGCTTTGTTCACCTACTGTATAATCAAGTAATGTCAGGCATCCATCAGCATGGCTATTTTCGTAGGGATCTTTCGTTGATCCTATCAGGTATGTCTGTGTCTATACATTTGTGTAGGGCATCTGGGTATACCTTACTATAGTTGTCAATGGCCTCTGTGGAAACTAGTTTGGAAGAAGATTATACCATCCCTTAAGATGGTGTAGTTACCTTGGAAGATGTATTTTCAGTTGGCTTCTCATTTTGTAATTCTGTACCTATTACAAATTATAAGAAAACTACTTTATGATTGGATTAAAACAGTGCAGGCCCTAGGGGTTGCATTGGTCAATGCTATTTGTGATGACTAGATCTAGAATATTATAAACACTCGTGGGGTGGTGCAGTGCAGTCTTGTTTCCATAGCATATTTTATTTATTTATTTTTTATTTTTATTTTACATTTGTTTACTGGGATAGTCCAACAGGACACAGGTCCATTTTCAGCAGAGGCCCGGGGAGAAAAGCTCCAACAGATATAATACATGAGAAAAGAATTAACACCAAAAGTAGAAGTTCAAAAACACAGAGGCTAACAATAATGAAAACAGAGACAATATTTTCAAACAATTTGGAAACACATTCATATTATAACAATGGGCATGACATCATAGCAGAGATCTATAGCACGTGGTACTTGATTCTGATAACTGATGGATTTTGTTGAGTATATGATTAAAAGGTCATTGTTCTGTACATAAGATATGTACAGTAGTTAAAGTCCAAAGTGTGATCATATTTACTGTCTTGCCAGGTAAACTGGAATCCTATGAAAGTTTCCCTGTTATAATGGATTATGTTTTAACAGGGGGAGTAACATGAGCATAGCCAGTTGTTTGAGAAGTGGGTTTTCAGGAGTTTTTTTAAATTGAATAGTGGAGTTATCTGAAGTTATATGGCTAGGTAGTGTGTTCCAAATTTTAGCAATTGAGCAGCCAAAGAGAAACGTACCAGCATTATTCTTATATTTGTTGACATTTAGGAGGTACTGATTAGTAGATCTTAAGAGTCTAGTAGTAGTATAGGGTTGAATTAAGTCTTGGAATGCAGGGGTTTTGTCAGGAAGGTAGTGTAACCTGTGTGCTACGAACAACTGACTAAATATCAGAAATTGAGGCAGCTCAAGCCAATTTTGCTGCTTAAGGGATAGACAGTGGTATGACCTATATATGGCTTCAGTGGCAAGCTTGGCAATCTTGTTATAGCAAGATTCCATCTTGTTTAAATCGGCTAGGCAGAGATTAGTCAGGATTGGGGAAGCATAGAGGAGAATGGATAAGAGATGAGTCCTTGCTATTGTGGCTTTGTTATGTTTAGTGATGAAGTGTTTATTCTTGCAGAGGAGACAGAGGTTTTTTTTTACCTTTCTTGATCGTTTGATATGAGTTATCAAAGTCCAGGAATTATTGTGCAAGTGAGTGTGGCCTCATATAAGTTTCACAATCAGTTTAGTTATAGTTGAAATCATCCCTGAGTAGGTTGTTTTGTTCAACTTTAATTGTTACAAGTACTTCTAAATAGGCTGTGTGACCTTTCTTGTTCAAGGAAGGTGGCATATAGCTGGCAATAACATCAAGGGGTTTCTTAGCCACAGTAAATTGGAGTTACCTTAACTCCATAAACATATGTTGTCTAACTCCTGTAGAGGAGGAATTATCTTCAATGAAGATAAATACTCCATTTTCTGTGGTTCCCACAACTTCAAAGTTCACTGTGAATGTGTGGAAGGCATTGTAGCCTTGCAAAGTCAGGTTACTTGCTGTACCCTTGAATTGGGTTTCTATGACTACACATACATCCACCACTTCCATTGAGAACATTGGTGACAGAGATTACAGTTTCTGATGTTAACTCCTACAGTATAGCATGACCCTTTTTTTGTTGGAGTTATATATTTTCACAAAGTAACTTCTGTTTTTGTGACCTTGCCTAATAAAGACATTATGGTGGAGGCAAGTTCCTTAGCCAGCAATCAAAAGCATAGATCTACCACAAGAAGTCCATGTCTGCCAACAATGTCATCCCACACTGACAGGAACTGGAGCCACTTAGAATGCCACCAGACACATAACCAGTTTTCAGATGATCATTTCTTTATTGTTGTCTCACCCTAGGCAAACTTATAATGCTGGTCAAACATAGGGACACACATGCCTGGGGCACATATGTGGTGAGCTCAATCATGTCTGTCTCCATATATTCCCTAGAGACACATCTCAAGTTGTGCATACCAACAACAACTATGATGGATTAATAGTGGGACGTGTGGTGAGACTTGATTGCATGTATGATTTAACAACTACTTGTGCCACATAACTGACCATAAATTAAACCTTGTTTAAGCTGGAGAGTGAGGAGGGGGTATGTCTCATCATACAATCAATTATAAGGACAACATTTGCAATAGAGAACTATTGCCTTAGGCACTTTCTGGGTGAGACACTGTGCTTTGGGTTTAGTGTTAGAGGTGCCATTCATGTGTTTTAGTTGTCTCTGCTGTTTATGTAGGTTGATGGAGAGTACCTCCGCCCATGATGGTACTTCATTGATGTTGTAGCACAGGCCTGAGGCATTATCTGCACTTAGTCAATAAAACCATGTGAACTAGGCTAGAAGAAAAAGAGGAAAACTGAGAGCTCATAATTTGAGGTGTGATGCTGGTATCTGCATAGAGAATGAGAAAAGGATGGAGATATGTGATATGGTACTATTTTAGGGGGGGGGCTAACATATGGGGTGTACAGTAGGAGGTGTATCCAAAGTAGGATATATAATTCTGTTGTGGAGAGATAAAAGATGTGACATTACTGCTTAACTGACATTTGACCAGATATGTTAAATTCTTGAATATCTGGTCTGCTAGATATCATTGGCTGATTGTAATGGAAAATAATTGTATTGTTTTTTCTGCATCTACAAACAAGACCAGAGCAGCTAAGATAATGAAACACTGTTAAAGCTCAAAATGAGACAAGAAACAGTTGCCTTCAAATATATAGTCCTAGTGTACACTCCAGGCACAAGGGTACATTGGTGTTTTCTCAGAAATCATGCATCATGATGTTTACTTAGCAGTGGTTGAACTGACCTGGATTCATCCAGTGTGAATCCAATGTATATTGTGGTAACACAACTGCAATAGAATAAAAACAGTAACTGACTGTTTGTTCATAACATTACACAGGCAACAGAGTCAAAAGCAGCACAATATTTTCCAGAGTTAATAGTAGAAGTGCAAAAAAATGAATTTCTTACATAAGTAAAAGCAGTCGCTGGACATACTTGCAGGGCTTTCACTTCATAACAGTGGCTAAAAAGGCTTCTGTAAAATGTTCTCTCTGTAATATCCAGTAACCGCTCAAACACACGCACACACACACACACACACACACACACACACACACACACACACACACACACACACACACACACACACACCACCTCCCCAAGTTGACTGTATCGAGAATAGAACCCCTAAATCTAAACACAGAGTGCAGAACAAAGTATTTAAGGCATGTGGCACAACACAAGTCTGATTTTAACAGGACTTCAGGTGATCTTATAGAAGATGACATCAGCAGGCCATGTGGGGTTCAAGAGGATAGAGGGCTGCTTGAAATGGATGTTTGTGCAACCACAAAAACACTGCAAAACCAGCAAGGGAGCAAGGGAGTAGTATATATTAGTTTATGTAGTGGCTGTGATGCATTCTATGTGGGGATGACCAAACGTACCCTCATGGAATGCAGAAGAGACCAAGTGTACCCTCATGGAATGCAGAAGAGAACACATTTATAGTATTAGAACCAAGGACTCTAAAAATGCATTAGACAAGCACACTGTAGGTTGTCACAAGTGCAAAAAAATTTTGTTTTTTATACTAGAAGTTGGGGTTTTAGATCAGAGAGGTGGTGATTCCAAAAATTATTTAGAGCAAAGAGAAACACTATGGCAGATAAATTTAGAAGCAGATAAACTGCCTGGGCTGACTGAATCAATTAATATTAAATGCTTCCTGTAAAATAAGAGGCTAAACGTTAATAAAAAAATATAAGTATAAGGAATAGTGTCTTTTTAAGTAGGCTTGTTTCTTTTAATATTGATAATTGTTTAATTGTTTTATTGATGAGGGGTGGGGAAATTTATAAATGAATGGATTTTATGGTATTTTTGTTTTAGTTTTCTGATGAAGTCTGTTTAGATGAAAGCAGAGAAATAAATTATTTGTAAGCTAAAGAATGTGCTGTGCAGTATTGTGTCCTTGGAGGCCTTTATTGACCACCGAATGCTGATGTTTTTAAGTTTTACATTTGTATTCCCCTTTGGGAAAAACTCAATTCCCACGAATTAACACATCGATGGGAGCCCACTGAACACTGAAGGCATTATAAGAGATCTAGGGACACTGGTTGATGGTAACCTCTCGTTCGACCACCACATTGCTACCGTGGTCAGAAAGTCCTTCTATGTGACACATCTCATTACCACGGGTTTTGCATGCAGGAAGAAAGAGGTCATCATTTCTCTCTACTCTTCCCTCATTAGGCCAGTCATCAAGTATAATGGCCTCACTAGACACATGCAACAGTTGGAAAGGCCACAAAAGTTTCTCATGAAGAGGATCCTAGGCCTTAAACACATGTCCTACATGGACAGACTCAAAAAAACTCCAGCTATTATCTGCCTCATATCATCTACTAAGAGGTTACAAAGCCATGTCTGACCCAGCTCTATCAGAAATGCTACTTCTAAATAAATCTTAATCCCTCCACATCACATGCTCCAGAGACCTCAACCTCATTACCATAATCAACACAACATGCTGGAAGGACAGGTTCATAACCCAGAGACTGCCCATGCTCTGGAATAGACTGCCCATACATGTCAAGCAGAAAACCTCACTGGTCCTCTTCAAGAGAAATCTTGATGAGTGGATGGGTAATAGAAAGTTCACCCCAGGGATCACTCCAGTGGCTCTACTTGATAGAGGCACTGGGAACTAACGTCGGGTGGCACAATGCCAGGGCACTTCTATGGGCTAGGCTTGTAAAGGCTCCAGGGCCATTAGTCTAGTACACACCTATAAACCTATGAACATATGAACATTATATACTGTACGTTGTATTGTAGTCGATATAGGTGTGAAAAATTAAGGAGACCCCTGGGTTGTATTGATAGTTGGTGTGGTTGGTGTTGGGGAAACAAATGGGTGATGGATTGTAAATATACATACATATAGTTATATTTTGCACTCAGTTTGCAATGTTTCCACTTTTAGTTTTAGGTCAGACAAAGGAATTGAGAAATAAGGAGCAATAAGAACATCCACCCAATTACAATCCTTAAGAACCAGCCACAGACAAGGGAGTATCACTCAGCCAAAAATATTTTTTATTATGTTAAAATTGAAATACATTAGAAAAACAAAAAAATACATGGGATTAAGCACTTTTGTCTTTTTCACCAGACTTCATCAGTATCTGAATACAGTCTATATCATTCATTTAAATATCCCACCCTATAAAACACATAACCGTGCTCAACCAATCCAGTTTTGAGAAGTTTATACAAACAGGCAGACCATCCTATACCATGTAAGATTTTAACCTAAGGATACAACCAATCGAAACATGCTCATTCAAACTGGGTGGGACCATGGCATTTAGTCTTTGTTGCCACCGCAACTCACTAGGTTCAATCAAATTTTGCCAAGCCCCCCTCCCCCGGATCCTTCATAATATGATCTAAACCAAAAAATAGAAAATTATGTTCAAAGGAAACTCACATTATGTTTTGCCAAATAATTGCTCAGGTTCTTCTTTCTTATGTCATCTACTGTATATCTCTACTAATTGATTTTTAATATATTTTTGTACTTGGCTCATTCCTGAAAAGAATCAGACGAACAGCACACCTACCCAGTGATGAAAATGTAAAATAAAAAAAAATAAATAAATGCTGTTGTTTGTCTTTCGGCTTTTCCCAGTTAGGGGTCGCCACAGCGGAACTCCGGTCCGCTAATGATTGGCAGTAGATTTTCACAAACGCCGAGGTGCCAGCTCAACATCCAACCTTCAACGAAGGCATGCCCATTTACGCTGTCTTTTGAACACCCACTCAACCGCAGGGAAGACATGCAGACTCCACACAGAAGGCACTCCCCACACTCCAGCCAATAATCGAACAGGAGAACCTCTTGCTGTGAGACAACAATGCTACAGCTGAATCACCACGGAAGAATAAAAATTATAATACAGGTGTAATAATATGTTACATCCAGTTCCACAACTGAACTCTGAATGTCAAAAACCCTACTTTCCACAATGAAAAAAACTAATGCCTGAAACAAACACACAAAGGTGAAAAACTAAACTGTAAGCATTTTTGTATGGGGTTTTCCCCCAGAACCCCATGAACTTTAGAAAAATACCTAGGGTGATGCTGCTCTGGCAGGAGCAATTTATTTTCTTAAAGTAAAGAACATCAGAGTTTTTTAAATTAAAATAAATAAATAAACAAATACATTGCATGCAACATCCCTATGTGAAGCCATGGAAGTTGCAGTACCCTAGGGAGAAGTGTAGCTCACCTTTTTGGACACCTGCTCCATGCTGCCCATGATCTACCTAGACAATGAATCAGATAGATTGTAGCTGGGGCAAAGCAAACAGAAAGCTGTGCATTTAAGTTACCTGTAACACATTGCATTTAAGGTACCTGGCACTTGCTCACTAAAGCAATTATATAAGTCAGCACTAAAAAATTAAAAGCACTACACCCTCACAAACTCCCCTTGAGTACCTTGATCCCCATTGGCCCTTTTTTTTCAATTATAAAGGAATTCCCAATACTATTCTAGCATGTCCAAAGGTCAGTTGTCAATCTCCTCTCCGGTCCAGCTGGTGAATCTGGGAATCTTGAGGCAATGTTACAACTGCCTCATGTACACAGACAACCCTCTCCTCCTCCCAACAAATTCCAACACATGTGAGAGATGCATCCATATAGCCAAACTGAAGGCTAAGCTCTCTCAACTCAGTACTGGTGTAACCAGTCAGGAGGAGAAGGAAACCACACTCACTACAATTCCAGTCTCACATAGACCTACCACGACAGCAAACCAAACACATAAACACACAAAAACATACTCGGAGGCTCTAAATAAAAATCTGCCTAAGCAGCAGAGACCTCCAAAGCAGACACCCAAGCAACCGCTACCCCAAAACAAAACACATGCAACACATAGCTCACAAAGCCAGCGTGCCGAACAGTCACAGCCCTTAAGGCTAAATAACACACCTGATATACTTGTAATAGGTGACTCTATCATCAGGCACACTGACGTCCCGCTCACCAGGCTGAACAAGGAGAAGGTCATGGTGAGCTCCCTGTTGGGCGCTACGATCCGCCACATAAAACAAGCACTCAGGTCACTCCAAGGCAAGTACAAATATGACTCAGTCATTGTCCATGCTGGTGTGAATGACCTGAGACGTACCTCCCTGGACTACATGAAAAGACACATAGAGGAGCTCTCTGAGCATGTGGCCCAGGCCGGTATGACCCTGACCTTGAGTAGCATCTTACCCTCACTAAGAATGATGCCACAATATGAAGACAAGATGATCAATTTCAACAATTGGCTTAACTATTGGTGTCATTCAAAGGGGATCCAATGCCTGTCAGCCTGGGATGACATGATCAACAAGCCACGATGCTTCGCTATGGACGGCTTGCACTTGTCACCCCTGGGCTTTCGGATATTGGCAAAGGCTCTTGCTACCCCCATAGTGCCTTTTTTAGGCAAGGCTCAAAAGACAAACCCACCTCCATAGGTATCACAAGGGATAAGAAACTAAGAGTAATGCTACTCAACGCCAGAAGTCTAAACCTCAAGATGCACGCACTCTAAACTCTCCTTAGCATGGAGAACATTGATATCTGTGCAGTAACAGAAACCTGGTTCAAGGCTCCCGAGAGCACCCCAGCACTACCAGGTTATACCTCATACCATGCTTTTCGGCCCCAAAACTTGGACCGAACCACAAAAGGAGGGGGAGTATCAATATTCGTCAAAGACACCCACACCTCCAGGTTGGTGGCACAGCACGAAGCATCAGAGACTATCCATGTGCAACTAACAGTGGGTAAAACTGCCTTCCAGTTTATAGCCTGCTACAGACCACCCTCCCAAACCCAGGAACCCCACTCGGCCTTCCTGAGAACACTGGAAAATATGAAGGTCTCTCCAAACACCATTATATTGGGTGACTTCAACTACCCAAACATAGACTGGAAGCATTACTCTAGCTCCAACACCCTAGCCCAAAGGTTCCTAGAATTTATAAACTCAAATGCTATGGAACAACTTGTTACCACTCCCACAAGAGGAAAACATACTGGACCTGATCATCACCAACATGGGGACTCTATGCTCCAGACCAGAAGTGTATCCCTCACTGGTAAGATCAGACCATAAACAAATCTCACTGGATATTCACATCCCGACCCCACCTCCTGCCCAGAAAACCACAGTGAAAAACTTCTCTAAAGCAAATTTCACACTCCTCAAAACCGAGGTGGAATCCTTCAAAGCCCCCGGGCCTGTGGAAAATACGGCCCAGACCGCAGAATCCTTTATAAATGCATTCTATGAACACCTTCAGGAATGCATGGATCATGCAATCCCAAATAAAACCAAGACCCAATCCTCCAAAGGCAGATGTCCTGTCTGGTGGACCCCAGCCATAAACAAACTATACAATAGAAGGAGGATGCTACTAAATGATAGAGCAAAATCCCAAAAAGGGAAGGCATCTCTGATCAGTATTAGCAAAAAACTATGGGCACTCATAAAATCGTCTAAGGCCAGCTTTGAGAGAAAAATTGCACAGGAAACTAAGGATAATCACAAGGCTTTCTTTAGTTATGTTAGGAACCTGGGTGGGAATTCCCAGATATGCTCAGAATTAGTCCAAAATGATAAAAAATACACCGGACCCACAGACATTGCCAACATCCTAGCTGACAGGTTCAGCGCAAACTTCTCCCCCCCATCCCCACCAATAGGGCAAATATCTATCCCAGCAGAGTGCTGCCCCCTGACATCTCAGATGCTCAGGTAAGAGCCGCCCTCTCCAAAGCAAAAAACACAGCATCAATGGGACCAGACGGTGTTACATGAACTCCAAGAAGAGCTAAATCCAAACATAAAACTACTGTTCAATCTCAGCCTTACTACAGGATATGTACCCAAAGAGTGGCGTACAGCAACAGTGGTCCCTCTCCACAAAGGTGGTGCCTCAACGGATCCTGGAAACTATTGCCCCATAAGCCTGACTAGCTTGGTCTGCAAAGCTATGGAAAGGATCATCATGGACCTCATAAATAAAGATATTGGGGACCTACAGACACTGGATCCTACCCAGTTCGGCTTTGTTAAGGGCAGATCCTGCCTCTTAAACCTGATTGATTTCTTTTAAACAGTCACCAAGGCCATTGATGAGGGGAAGATGGTTCACACAGCCTACCTGGACCTCGCAAAAGCCTTTGATACAATACCCCACTTGGGCATTATAGATAAGCTCACCAGCTTAAATATAAACCCCTATGTCAATAGATGGGTTGCAAACTGGCTCAAGGACAGAACCCACATGGTTAGAATTGCTGGAGCCATGTCAGACTCCAAACCAGTTACAAGTGGCGTCTCACAAGGCTCAGTCCTGGGACCTCTCTTGTTCAGTATATATTTCTCGGAGGTACAGGCCAACACGGAAGGACTGTGGCTGACCAAGTTCGCAGATGACTGTAAACTGGGCACCATAATTGACTCTCCAGCCAACACAAGCATCCTCCAAAAGGGCCTCATAGAAACAGACAACTGGTGCCAGAGCCATGGCCTCAAGCTAAACGCCAAAAAGTGTATAGTCATCCCCTTTGGCAAAAACAAAGTGCCCACAAATTACCACATAGGTGGTAATCTATTAAGTACAGAAGAAGTAATTAGGGACCTGGGGACCCAAGTTGATAGCAGTCTCTCATTTGACAACCACGTGGCCAAAGTGGTTAGAAAAACATTTTATATAGCCCACCTAATCATGAAGGGATTCACATCTAGATCAGGGAGGTCATTGTGCCTCTTTACTCATCCCTCATCAGGCCCATAATTGAGTACAATGCCCCTTTTGGGATGTAACTTACCAGACACCTGCAGCAACTGGAAAGACCCCAAAAGTACCTCACCAAGAGGATCAAAGGGCTCAAACAGATGCCATATGCTGCCCGGTTAAAGAAACTCCAGCTCTACTCAGTGGCATACCGCCTGTTCAGGGGCGATCTGTGCCTGACGTATAAAGCCATGTCCAACCCGGAATTATTGGACATGCTGCACCTCAAAAAATCCAAATCCCATTGAGCTACGCACTCGAGAGACTTGAACCTCAGCACTGAAATAAATAGGACATGCTGGAGGGACAGATTCATAACCCAGAGGCTCTCTTTACTCTGGAATAAAATCCCTTTCAAGGTTAGGCAGAGTCCCTCATTGACTCTCTTCAAGAGGAATCTTGATGAGTGGATGGGAGATCATAGGTTTAGCCCGGGTATCACTTCTGTGTCACTGTTAGACAGAGGCACAGTATACTAACCTCGAAAAAGGGCATAGCAAAATTAATTTAAAATGGGTGGTGAAAGCCAAACACATTCTGGCTAGGCTTATAAATGCCCTAGGGCAGATAGCCTAGTATGAACCTATGAACCTATGAACCTATAATCTGTGATACTGTTAGGAAAGGTTTTTTTTTCTTATATGTTCATAGGTTCATAGGTAGGTACTTGGCTATCTGCCCAAAGGCATTTATAAGCCTAGCCGGAATGTGTTGGCTTTCGTTGCTCCCTTAGATTAGTTCCCTGTACCTCTGTCCAGTAAAGCCATTGAAGTGATTCCTGGGGTAAACTTTCTCTTTCCCATCCACTCGTCAAGGTTTGTTTTGAAGAGGGTTAGCGAGGAGCTCTGCCTAATGTAGATTGGAATCTTGTTTCAGAGCATGGGAAGTCTCTGGGACAGGAATCTCTCCCTCCAGCACATCCTATTTAGTGTTGTGGTGAGGGTTAGATCCCTGGAGTGTGTGGCTTGAGGGGATATGGTGTTCTTTAGGTGGAGCATGACCATCAATTCTGGGTTGAACATGGCCTTGTACGTCAGGCAGAGATCACTTCTGAGTAAGTGGTATGCAACTGAGTACAGCTGAGTTTCTTCAGTCAAGCTGCATAGGACATCTGCTTGAGGCCAGTGATCATCTTGGTGAGGTACTTCTGTGGTCTCTCCAGTTGTTGCAGGCATCTTGTAAGGTACATCCCCAAATGGGCATTGTACTCTATGATGGGTCTGATGAGTGATGTGTAGAGGGGCCCAATGACATCTTTCAATCTGGATGCAAACCCTTTTGTGATTAGGTGGGCCACATAGAAGGATTTTCTAACCACTTTGGCAATGTGATCATCAAAGGAGAGGTTACTATCTACTTGTGTCCCCAGATCCCTTATTACATCTTCTGTATTTAGGGGGATACCACCTATGTGGTAGTTTGTGGGTACTTTGTTTTTTACAAAGGAGATGACTATGCATTTTTTGGCATTTAGCTTGAGGCCGTGGTTTTGACACCAGGTATCTGTCTCAGTGAGACCCTTTTGGAGGATGTTTGTGTCAGCTGGAGAGTCAATTATAGCCCCTAGTTTGCAGTCATCTGCGAACTTGGTCAGCCATAGTCCTCCTGTGCTTGCCTGTACCTCTGAGATGCATATGCTAAACAGGAGGGGTCCTAGGACTGAGCCCTGGGGAACACCACTTGTAACCGGTTTAGAGTCAGACCTAGCTCCCGCAACTCTTACCATGTGGGTTCTGTCCATTAGCCAGTTGGCAACTCATCTCATGACATAGGGGTTTATGTTCAGGCTGGTGAGTTTGTCTGTAATACCTGAGTGGGGAATGGTGTAGAAGGCCTTTGCGAGGTCTAGGTAGGCTGTGTGGACCACCTTTCCCTCATCTATTGCCTTGGTAACTGTCTCAAAGAAGTCCACCAGGTTTAGGAGGCATGATCTGCCCTTAACAAAGCTGGACTGGGTAGGGTCCAGTGTTTGAGGTTTCCTATGTCTCTGGTAATGGGATCCATGATGATGTGCTCCATAGCTTTGCAGACCAAGCTAGTCAGGCTTATAGGGCGATAGTACCCAGGGTCCGTTGTGGCTCCAACTTTGTGGAGTGGAATAACTGTTGCTGTGCGCCACTCTGTGAGGCACATAGCCTGTGGAGAGGCTGAGTTTAAACAGTGTGTTTAGGTGAAGGGTTAGTTCATCTTTGAGCTTGTGTATGATGCAGCCTGGGACACCGTCTGGTCCCACTGATGCTGTGTTTTTGGCTTTGGAGAAGGCTATTTTGACCTGAGTGTCTCTGATTTCAGGGGCACTACATTCTTCTGGTATAGTTATGGGCCCTTTTGGGGGTGAGAGAGGGGTGAAGTTTGCACTGAACCTGTCTGCCAGGATGTTGGCTATATCAGTCGGTTTAGTGTATTTTGGGCCATTCTGCACTAACTCTGAGCAGATCTGAGAATTGCCACTTAGATTATTGACATAGCTAAAGAATGCCTTGTGGTTATCTTTGGAGTCTATGGCAATTTTTCTTTCACAGCTAGCCTTGGTTGATTTTATGAGGGAACATAGATTCTTGCTGATACTGATCAGGGATGTCTTTCCTTCTTGGGATTTTACTCTTTTCTGTACTAATTTCCTCATTCTATTGTATAGCTTGTTTATGACAGGGGTCCACCAGACTGGTTTCCTTTTCTTGGAGGAGTGAGTCTTGGTTTTGTTTGGGATAGCACGATCCATGCATTCTTGTAGGTGCCCGTAGAGTGCATTAATAAAGAATTTTGCAGCTTGGACAGCGTTATCCTTTAGCATGGGGGCTTTGAAACTTCCCACCTCTGTCTTAAGTAATGTGAAGTTTGCTTTTGAAAAGTTTTTCACAGTGGTTTCTTTGAATGGGGGTGGTGGCGGAATGTGGATATCCAGAGTGATTAGTTTATGGTCAGATCTAACCAGCGAGGGGTTGACCTTGGGTGTGGAACACCAGTCACCCATGTTGGTGATGATCTGGTCCAATATGTTGTTCATAGGTTCATAGGTTCATACTACGCTATCTGCCCTAGGGCATTTATAAGCCTAGCCAGAGTGTGTGTGGCTTTCGCCACCCCTTGGGATGAGAATACTACACCCATTTAGGGTTTAGTTTACTGTGCCTCTGTCTAGTAGTGACACAGAGATGACCCCCGGGGTAAACCTACGATCTCCCATCCACTCGTCAAGATTTCTCTTGAAGAGAGCTAGTGAGGGGCTCTGCCTAACGTGGACTGGGATCCTGTTCCAGAGTGTAGGGAGCCTCTGGGTTATGAATCTGTTCCCCTCCAGCACGTCCTATTTATTTCTGTGTTGAGGTTCAAATCTCTTGCTCTCGTGGCTCTGATGGATTTGGATTTTCTAAGGTGGAGCATGTCCATTAATTCCGGATTGGACATGGCCTTGTACATCAGGCATAGATCACCTCTGAGTAGGCGGTATGCGACTGAATAGAGCTGGAGTTTCTTCAGCCGGGAAGCATATGATATATGTTTGAGACCCTTTATCCTCTTGGTGAGGAACTTTTGGGGTCTTTCCAACTGCTGCAGGTGTCAGGTAAGATACATCCCAAATGGGGCATTGTACTCAGTCATGGGCCTGATAAGAGAAGAGTACAGGGGCACAATGACCTCTCTTTATCTGGATGTGAATCCCTTCATGATAAGGTGGGCAATATAGAAGGTCTTCCTAACCACCTTGGCAATGTGAGTGTCAAATGAGAGGTTACTGTCAACTTGGGTCCCTAGGTCCCTGATTACCTCTTCCGTACTTAATGGGTTACCACCTATGTGGTAATTTGTGGGTACCTTGTTTTTCCCAAAGGTTATGACTATACATTTTTTGGCGTTCAGTTTAAGGCCATGGCTCTGGCACCAATTATCTGTTTCTATGAGGCCTCTCTGAAGGATGCTTGTGTCCGCTGGAGTATCAATTATGGCACCCAGTTTGCAGTCATCTGCGAACTTTGTCAGCCACAATCCTCTTATGTTTGCTTGCACCTCGGAAAAATAAATGCCGAATAAGAGGGGTCCCAGGACTGAGCCCTGTGGGACACCGCTTGTGACTGGCTTAGAGTCTGACATGGCTCCAGCAATTCTGACCTTGTGGGTTCTGTCCTTGAGCCAGTTTGCAACCCATCTTGTGACATATGGGTTTACATTTAAGCTGGTGAGTTTGTCTATGATGCCCGAGTGGGGTATTGTGTCGAAGGCTTTTGCAAGGTCAAGGTAGGCTGTGTGAACTGCCTTACCCTCATCAATGGCCTTAGTGACTGTTTCAAAAAAGTCAACCAAGTTCAAAAGGCATGATCTGCCCTTGACAAAGCCAAATTGGGTAGGATCCAATGTCTGTAGGTCCCCAATGTCTTTGTTTATGAGTTCCATAATGATCCTTTCCATTGCTTTGCAGACCAGGCTCGTCAAGCTTATGGGGCGGTAATTTCCAGGGTCCGTAGAAGCACCGCCTTTGTGGAGTGGGACCACTGTTGCTGTATGCCACTCTTTGGGTATGTATTCTGTAGTAAGGCTAAGATTAAACAGCACCCTTATGTGTGGATTTTGTTCCTCTTGGAGTTCATGTAGCACGCAGCTCGGGACACCGTCTGGTCCCACTGATGCTGTGTTTTTAGCTTTGGAGAGGGTGGTTCTCACCTGGGCATCTGAGATGTTAGGGAGGCTACACTCTGCTGGGATAGATATTTCTCCTTTTGGGGGGGGGCGGAGAAATTTGCACTGAACCTGTCTGCCAGAATGTTGGCAATGTCTGTGGGTTCAGTGTATTTTGTGTCATTTTGGACTAACTCTGAGCATATCTGGGAGTTTCCACCCAGGTTTCTAACATAGCTAAAGAAGGCCTTGTGATTGTCTTTTGTGCCTTTTGCGATTTTTCTCTCAAAGTTGGCCTTGGATGATTTTATGAGTGATCGTAGTTTTTTGCTAGTACTGATCAGAGATGCCTTCCCTTTTAGGGATTTTGCTCTGTCATGTAGTAGCTTCCTCCTCCTGTTGTAAAGTTTGTTAATGGCTGGGGTCCACCAGACAGGGCACCTGCCTTTGGGGGAATGGGTCTTGGTTTTATTAGGGATTGCATGATCCATGCATTCTTGAAGGTGCCCGTAGAAGGCATTTATAAAGGATTCAGCAGTGTGGGTTTTGGTTTCCACTGGCCCAGGGGCCTTGAAGGATACCACTTCAGTCTTAAGGAGTGTGAAGTCGGCTTTTGAGAAGTTCTTCACTGTGGTCTTTTGTGCAGGGGGTGGGGGCGGGATGTGGATTTCCAGTGAGATTAATTTATGGTCTGATCTCACCAATGAGGGGTATACTTCCGGTGTGGAGCATTTTGTCCCCATGTTTGTGATGATCAGGTCTAGTATATTATCTCCTCTTGTGGGAGTGGTGACTAGTTGTTCCATCGCATTTGAGTTTATGAATTCTAGGAACTTTTGGGCTAGGGTGTTGGGGCTTGAGTAATGTTCCCAGTCTATGTTTGGGTAGTTGAAGTCTCCCAATATGATGGTATTTGGTGAGACATTCATACTCTCCAGTGTCTTCAGGAAGGCTGAGTGGGGTTCCTGAGTTTGAGAGGGTGGTCTCTAGCATGCTACAACCTGTAGGGCAGTTTTCCTATGGTTAGTTGCACCTGGATGGTCTCCGATGCTTCGTGCGTTGACACTAACCTGGGGGTGTGGGTATCTTTGATGAATAGGGATACTCCCCATCCTTTTGTGGTTCGGTCCAAGTTTTGGGGCCGGAAAGCATGATATGAGGTAAAACCTGGTAGTGCTGGGGTGCACTCAGGAGCCTTGAACCAGGTAATGGTTCACCTCTGGTGGGGGTGTTGACCAGTTGATCCAGGGCGTTTGAGTTTATAAATTCTAGGAAATGTTGGGCAAAGGAGTTTACTTGAGTAGTTCTCCCAGTTAATGTTTTGGTAATTGAAATCACCCAATATCAGGGTGTTTGGTAGGACCTTTATGTTTCCCAGTGTTATCAGGAATGTGGAGTGGGGGTCCTGGGACATGGTGGGTGATCTGTAGCAAGCTATAATTTGAATAGCAGTTTTGCCTGTTGTTAGTTGCACATGGATGATCTCTGAAGCATCTTGCTATGCCACTAACCTGGAGGTGTGGGTATCCTTTATGAATATGGATACTCCCCCACCTTTTGTATTTCGGTCAAGGTTTTGTGGCCGAAATGTATGATATTTGTTGTAGCCTGGTAGTGCTGGGATGCTCTCTGGAGCCTTAAACCAGGTGTCTGTTACTGCACATATATTGATTTTCTCCATACTGAGGAGTGCCTCGAGTGCGTGCATTTTGAGGTTTAGACTTCTGGCATTGAGTAGCATTACCGTCAGTTTTTTGTTACTTGTGCTATTTACGGCGGTGGGTTTGTCTTTTTCTAAATACACTTACTGGCAGGTAACCAGAAATTTTGGATCAGCTATCTTTGATTTTCTAAAACTACCCCATTTCAGGCAATATGATTCCCATGTTCTCCCTCACATTTTTTTAGTTATTTTCTCATAAACCCCTGGGGACTGTAGTCAGTCAAAAATGCCAGACATAAGAGTTCCATCCTTATTATTCTACAGAAAATTCTTGTCTATCAAAACATGCCATTCTATTAATTAATTGAATTAGACAGAAAAATATGGCCTGTCTGTGGGGGAATGTGACTAATGAGCCTTCTTTGCTCATTTGTCTGACTTTGGTTGTTTAATTTGATTTGTATTATGGAACTACCATACCTCTGAACTGTCCAGAATTTTGCAGGATATCCAGATTTCTGCCTCATATTTTTGGTCTATTCCTCATACAGTTTGTGTTTTTCAGGCAGATCATTGAGGATTTAATTCATTAAATAATGAGAGACTCGAGTTTCACACTAGTTATACTTTGATAAATGTGTGCTAATGCAAAACCTTTTATTCAGCAACTTTCAAAGTTTATAAGAACAATGCATCTGTTCCTGATTTGGGGTCTTTGCCCCCCAATGATTCTGGCTTATTGAATAACTGCTCTGCTTTAATTTGTGGCCATTTTCCTTTAGAACTAAGCCGATGACTGTCATTTTTATTGCAATTAGATGTATGAAGTGCATAGAGAAGCAGTGCTTGGTGGGGGAGGGGAACTATCTGTACAAAGTAAATGAGTCTCTTATTTTCTCAAGTTTAAACAGTCACTAACTGATTTTATAGGAGATGTGTGCATTTGCAGTATTAATGTGATTTGTATGTAGCAACCTGTAATACTTTACTGTATGGCAATAGTTTGTGTGGAGAGATGTGAACTGCACGGATGTTTCTGTCTAGTAACTGCTTAGTTTAAAGTCATCAGAGGTATGCATAGAATACCACAGTACCTTGTAAGAGGACTGTGGAAGATGTCTTTAAGTTTTTTTTCTAATTTTCATCCAAAACCTCAGAATTATGGATATGTCACTACAGCTTGTATTGGGCTGGAAGCAGTGTGGTAATTATTTTTAAACCTTCCTCACAAACTTCATGGTCATACAAAATAGCTTGTAAGGCAGCAATGCACTGTCTAAGAGTCAAAAGTTGGAAACATTAATTTGATCTTTTTTTTTTTCTTGCACTTTCCAAACAATCAGTTATCAGATGCAAATATGTTGGTTACATCTTGGAGAAGGTAGGGAGACATTTTCTTTCAAATGTCTCACAGCAGCTGGCTGAAATATATTAATTGTTTTATTTGTTGTTTTTTTATTTTTTTCTAGCTTTGTTTCAATCTGATAGAAAGATACACGGATAACGACTGTGGTTTGGCATGTTTTGGTAGGAGTAAGGAGGCATGTTATTTATATATATATATATATATATATATATATATATATATATATATATATATATATATGTGTGTGTGTGTGTGTGTGTGTGGGTGTGTGTATATATATATATATATATATATATATATATATATATATATATATATATATATATATATATATATATATATATATATATATATATATACACACACACACATATATATATATATATATATATATATATATATATATATATACACACATATATAGGACCATGTCAGATGATAGAGTTTTCAGAAACTTTAAATTCTTATGGTCAAGACTATAAGATAGAGTTTCTGAAAACTCAAACCTAAAAATAACCCACACAAATCTACCTTTCTTACATTTTTGCAGGGGGCCCACAACCCTTGCAAATTATATATACCAATTCCGAGATCACACTACAGTGAGGAAAAGGGTACATTTCCCGATCCTCGCTCTACCTAACTCTCCATTCAAAAATTTTGAGTTTTCAAAAACTTGATCATATGGTCTCGACCTTATAAATTTCGAGTTTCTGGAAACGTGAACAACTGATACAGACCCAGATACACACACACACACATATATATATATATATATATATATATATATATATATATATATATATATATATATATATATATATTATAGGAGCGCTACAAAATCCTGAGACCAAAATCTTGAAAGTTCAAAATACTGAAAACTCAAAATACTGAATCTCATAATACTGAGAACACACAGGATAACAACACTTACTGTATTTCAGCACAAGTACATACAGAAACAAATAAAAGACAAACCATATTACTCTTCTCAAAGTATAAAAGGGGGGCAAGCCCTCCTTCACCCCCCATGTGGGGGCTGTGCCCCCACACCTCCTGCTACTTAAATATATCAGCTCTGAGACTGCACTTAGTGTATTGAAGTGCAATCTCGGAGTTGGTATATTTAAGTAGGAGGGAGTATGGGGGGCCACAGCCTCCCACATTGGGGTTGCAGGGGGGTCTTTTCCCCCTGCTTATAGTTGAAGGGTAACATGTTTCTGTATGTACTTGTGCTGGAATATTGTAAGTGTTGGTATCCTGTGTGTTTTCAGTATTATGAGATTCAGTATTTTGAGTTTTCAGTATTTTGAACTTTCAAGATTTTGGTCTCAGGATTTAGAGTTTTAGGATTTTGTAGTGCCCCATAATATATATATATATATATATATATATATATATATATATATATATATATATATATATATATATATATATATGTAGGTCCACTTCAGAAACCCAAACGCTCACTGACCCGACTTCTAAAACTCCAAGATGATAAGGCAGTCGACCGCACAATACTGACATCCCAGAACACTGACATTCCACTCCAGGTTAGTAACAAATTTCTTAATGCATTTGGACTTGCAATAATCTATTAGCCCTGCACCTTAACCACCATAACATTATAGGATATATCCTAAACAAATGACATTGTACAACATAACTTGATTGAAAGGTAACAATTAATTTACAGTCTGCTACACTGATGGCAACACTCACATATCTAATAATAAAATGCTACTCTGGAAATGTAATAATGTGGCAACCCTTGGGAAAACCCATATGTATCCTAACCACTGGTGTGGCAATTGATTGAATTGTTAGCATGTAAAAAATGCATACATGTAAAAGGTACACTCACACTGGCTTCCTCCTGTGCATTTTCTTCAATTTGTTCAGGGGCTACGGAGAAAGAAGTTGTAGTCCATTAGACAATGCATGGCAGACAGTGGCAGTTTGCATGTGAAGATTTAAGCTATGGCTTACTTACAGTATGTAGTTTTTTGAAGCTCACTCACCTCAGCTTCCTATTGGCCCAGGAGATTTGGCTTTTTATGTTTAAGATCATTGTAATGGTGGTGGCACAGCTCAACATTACATGGTATGCCTGTGCCTGGCCGCTCCATGCCTCTGCCTTTTATTGTGTCCCTTGATACTCTTCATCCAGTAGTCTTGGCCTGGAATGCTGCAGGAGCATGTAGAGAACATTTTTTGATTCTTTAGGACACCATTTTTGCAATCTAAACTTTCTTTCTAAATGTATATATGGCACCGTAATAGCTTGAAAAGAGAAATGTTTAAACATTTGCAATCATACTTATTTTTGTATGTACCAGCTGTCAGACAGAAGATGGGCATCTCATTTGCACAGCTGGTGGCAGTAAAATCCTATTTAAGTGGTGTAGGATAACAGGTGAACATAGCAGTCTGAGGTGTGAAATATGTCAGCCTAGCTGCTTGCTATATGATAACAGCAGCAGTGCTCATCAGCTGTGCATGCACATTGAAGATGCTCTGCACAGTCTTACAGAAACAGCAGCAAAAGGAGAAATTATTGGAAAACTTAAATGAACATAAGTCCGGTGTCTTCATCTGTTTTTAGACCAGAGGAGTTTCTTCTTGTGGACAATTTAGGCATCTAACCTCCTGTCGATAATCTCCCCTGCTATGTCTGCCAGCTACCCAATAGTGATGAAGCTGTGTCCTGTAAAGGTGTTGCTACATTTGGGTACCACAGTATCAGCATCTGGTGCAGTGTTACCTGTAGTGGGTGGTTCAGATAAGGTGGGAAATGTAGAGGTGGTCATGACAGGCTGGAACACAGATATTGTGGGTGCTTCTTCCAGTGTTGCTAGCTCTATTGCTGCCAAATGTGGAAGGCTAATAGGTATTCCCTGAGGGATGGTAGCAGGTCTGGATGCTGCTGCATATAATAATAAAATAAATGGAGAGAAACAAAATAATAAATGGAATAAATGTATGTAACAAAAAGAAATGGCAACAAAGGGCATGGGAGAGAGAAGTACAGACATGACGAAAAAATAAAGATGATATATATTCTTACTATACTTGAAGTAACAACAAACACACATTTCAATTTACTGAGGCTAAAGCCAGACATAATTGTAAACAGGACTTGATCTCCCAGCTATCATCACCTGCATTCTAAAAGACAAAGCCTTAATGCATTGATCTACTTGGACATCTCAACTGAAAAGGTGGAGCCCAGTACATATTAATGTGGAGTCTTGGACAAATGTATATATACAGCAGAAAAATGCTACTCAGACATACATTTCTCTTGTAGGGTTACTTACCAAATGATACCCAACCAAGGGCTGCAATCAAACTTCGATACATTATCATACTCATTCCACAAGGTGCAGCTTTAATATACTGAGTGACATCTACAATAGGGGCACACAGACAGTAGTACCAGACCAGTCTTAACAAGGACTGTTCCTCAGTCTCAGGACCCTCATAGAATCCTCCTGTAGCTGTGTGCTTGGTAAATACGTCCTCTAATGTATCTAGTGCCTCTCCCCAAAATAAATAAATAAAAATAAATAAAATAAAACACCCAAAGGAAAAAGAACTGAATGAACTCCTAAAAGACATTGGTGTTGCATTACAAATCCACTGCCAAAACAGCACGCCAAGGATACAGGAACTGAGGGTACTTCTTAAGACATCTACGCCATGTAGATAAACTGATTATAACCACTATAAATCTACTAACCCCCCAAAAAATAAATAAATAAAGCACCCAATGGAATAAGAACTGAATGAACTCCTAAAAGACACTGGCATCACATTACAAATCTACTGCCAATACAGCACCACAAAGATAATACGTCTTAAGACATCTAAGTCACATAGCCAAATTAAATATAACCACTAGTAGGGATGCTATATTTTCCTGCTTGGTTATCATTGTAACATTGTAATATCCACTGTATACCCAATACATTACTTACAGTGAAGCGATTAAACTTCTAAGTGAGTTATTTAAACTTTTTCTTTATTCAATCCATGAATTAAATTACTTGCTTGCTCTCTGGCATGCACGCAGCATGCGAACTCCCCCCCAGTAACATGGCTGCTTTGTAACTTTTTCTAGGAAACTAACTATCTAAAATTGGCTAACCCTATTATACTGTTGCAATATGGACCATATTAACCTTCCTTTCTACAAAGTGCCCGGGTTCCAGTTCAACTAAGCTTACATTTTTCTAAAAAAAAAAATAAATAAATTAAAAAAAAAATAAAGTGAGTCTTAACAGGGACAGCATTTAAAACATCTCCTTTACTGAAAATATATAATTACCTTACGTTCTTACTGACTGTTTTCTTTGCTAACCCCTATTGTGGGTAGCCCACCCCTTTGAATTGACTTAATTGCTATAAACTTCCAAACACCAACTATAGCAAGGACTGTCCAATAATCCTTTGTGCCATTTAAAAACCTGCAACTGAAAACAATATCCTTTACTAAGTAGCCTCCAGCAGGATAGATCTCCCTCATAGGCTGCCCCTCTAGCTGTGTGCATGCCTACGTACTTCTTCTAATGCAGTAAGTGAATTACTGGTCACTGTTTTATGCAATTGTTCTCATTTTTTGGCTATTTTCCTGCATAACGCATTGTCAAGGAAAAAGTTCATAGTTTCATACTTTCTGGATAGAGTAAGATGACTAAGATATTGCAACTACCTGCAAAACTCTGCTTAACATGTTATGTCTGCATTATATCTTTTAGCAATGCACATTACTTGCATGAACCATAGTTACTACTAGACAGGGTTAGAGAGAGAATTCATAATCATTCACTGAGGCAGCTTAAGCATTGTATCATGTAATTTTTCTGTAATGGTATATACCAAAGTAGCCTGGTTCTGAAATGTATTTTACTTGAGATGTGTTATATTGTTGCATTTTACTTTTTCTGTTAAAGTTCTACTGTTAAAGTTGTTGCATTGTGACATTTTATTTTTTCTTTTAGAGTTTTACTGTTAGAGTTGCAGTACTTACATTGGTACATTTTATTTTACTGTTAGAGTACTGTTTTCCATTAAGTTCTACTTCTAAATGACATCAGCGTCACATTACAAATCCACTGCCAAAACAACACCTCAAGGGTAAGGGAACTGAGAGTACTTCTTATGAGATCTATGTTGCATAGCCATGCTAAATACACCCACTCTAAAGTAGAGATGCTATATTTTCTTGCTTGGTTATCATTGTACCAAAGACGTTGTCCTGTTTGATTCTCAGCTAAAGCATCTTCTATGTGGAGACATGCGTGAATGGGCATACCTTCGTTGAAGGTTGTGCATCAGAGCTGGCAACTCGGCAAGTAAAAAATCTACTGCCAATCATTAGCGGACCAGAGTTCAGCTGTGGCGACCCCTAACCGGGAAAAGCCGAAAGACAACAACAACCTGATACACTACTTATAGTGAAGCAGTGAAACTTCTAAGTGAAGCTTAAACTTTTCTTTATTCAATCTATCAATTAAATTACTTGCTTGGTCTCTGGCATAGACTCAGCATGAGGAGACCCCCCCCCCCCACCAGTAGTAGCATGGCTGCTTTGTAACTTTTTCTAGGAAACTACATATCTAAAATTGGCTAATCCTATTATACTATTGCAATTTGGACTATATTAACCTTCCATTCCACAAAGTGGAAGGGTTCCCATTGAACTAAGCTTAATTTTTTTCCTAAAAAACAAAAAATAAATAAATAAATACAAAATAAATAGACTCTTAACAGGGACAGAATTTAAAGCATCTCTTGTATTGATAATGCATACGTACCTTAAGTTCTTGCCGATTGTTTTTCTTTGCTACCCCACTATTGAGAGTCAGCCTACTCCGTTCACCTACTCAAATCCATCCACCCCCAGTGCATCTAAATTTATACCCACTTAACTCCACCCCACTATCTCCATCCAATCAGAATATCCAACTAATTACTCTTTCTAATCAAATCACCTACTTACCACCCCTCCTACTATCTCCCTAAGCCCTGTACATTAACTTCCAGCCCAGACAAGTAATACTGTCTCCCACAAAGACTAATCTTACACTCTCTTTCTTGCACCAAGCCCCCACATAAATATTAACTTATCTAATAATACTTGTAATATCCTGTCTCACCACTGCTAATACTCCTCACACATGCTACATCACTACCAGCTCTAACTCCAACATATTACTCCTCCACAGTTACCTCCACCCCCTCATATCTGTCTCAGAATATCTCCACTCAACTAATTCACAATACTCTACTATACCACTCGACTCCTAAAATCCTAACCACTCCCATTATTAAACCACACTTTAAACAACTTACAGCTGCTGCTACAAAAACTATAATACTTCATGCAGCTATCTTATCTCAATATTACAACAATGTGGAGACATCCACCCAAATCCTCATCCCTTCCCTAATATACACATTAAAACATGTCCTAAAAGCCTAAATATAATAGCACTTAACTTTATAAGCTTATGAAACAAAATAGCCCCCTTCCATGCCTGGATTGACCAGTGCTAACTGGATATCCCAGCCCTAACTGAAACATGGCTCAATTCTCATGTAATAGACTCAGAAATCATAACCTCCAAATTTTGCATTGCTAGACTTGATAGAATACATAAGAAAGGTGGCAGAGTAGCCCTACTTTACCCTGATACCTTTGATATAACTCCTTTTCCTAACACCATCCCCACGTTTGTGAATGCAGAGATACAGTGCTAATATCCTTTCTAAATCTTAATAGCACTAAACGTATCTTTGGCATAGTACTATATATTCCCCAGGCCAAAATATACCCCTAACTGAAGACATACTATCTTGGATCTCACAATTAACAATGAGATGATCATTTTAGATGATGTCAACATCAATTGACTAACACTCTCTTCACAATATGCAACCAATACCATTAACCTCTATAGCATTACTCAAATCATCAATTGTCCTACTCCATACAGTAAAAACTATACCCAGAAGAGACTTCCCATACTCTGGAACAGACTACCTATCTATGTCAAACAGAGTTCCTCATTAGCACTCTTCAAGAAAAATCTTGATGATTGGATGGGAAATGGGAAATTCACCCCAGGGATCACTTCTGTGGCTCTGATCGACAGGGGCACAGGAAAATAATTTTCTTGGGTGGCGAAAGTCAGGGTACATTTTTTGGCTAGGCTTGTATGGGCTAGGGCTGATAGCCTAGTACCTACCTATGAACCTATGAACCAACAATCTACTAGTCCGGATTCTTGCATCCCATCCTGTTAATTTTTCTACTACAGGCACACTTCCCAATACCCTAAGTGGTCACCTACCCATGTACACCCTCAAAACTACCTATTACCTACTGAAAAAACACAGTCTGAAAAGTGTCTGCAACCTAACTAACTTTTCTCAAGATAAATTCAATGACCTACTCAAGAATATAAATTGATCAATTCTGAAACATCTTCCTCTAGACACAGCAGCACAGTATTTTAACACTATTTTTCTAGGTATACTTAATGCCTTTGCTCCAATGTGCACAAAAAGAATCAGAAACAATACTGCTCTTTGGTTAACAAAGCATGTAAAAATCTCATGAAAAAAGGGACATAGTCTGGGATCACTGGAAAAAAAATAAAAATGAAGTAAATCTACATGTATTCAGACAACTCAGCAATCAAGTGAAGAAGCAAGTTAACAAGGAAAAACAATTGTATTACATCCACATCCAACATGAGCATAGATCTATCCCCAAAACATTCTGCTCCTCTATCTCATTTCTACTTAACCCTGGGACCAAAAGAGACTATGCCCATGCCAGGATGCCCCACCTCTACAAATAGCTAATGACTTCAACACTCGTTTAATACAATGTATCACTTCTCTAATCTCAAATTCCACCAAACCCAGCTTGTCTTCTTCTTCAACTGCTGTCAATTCTGCCTCATCTTCCTTTCCTGATCATCACCATGATAACCCCCCTATTTCCCTTTCCAATAACTCAGCCAAATTCTCCCTGCAGCCCGTCCCTACAAGTCTCATAAAAATTGTTAGGAAAACTTAAACCTTGCTCTACCTCAGCAGATAACCTCCCACCAGAGTACCTTAAATTAGCTGCTGACTCTACTGCGTAACCCATCAACAGATTCATGTCTGAATCTAAAGTTCCCAATGCCTGAAAAATGTCACATATTATTCCTATCCATAAAGGGGGAAGCTCTGCTGAGATAACGAACGTCTGGCCTATAGCCATCCTATCTCCCATCTCCAAAATATTGGAAAACTGCATTCACCAGCAGCTTATGCAGTTTTAACTACATAACAACCTACTTACCCATGGAATCCCACAACCGAGATTTGCAACAGACCAAGTAACACCAAAACCATAAAACCAGGAAGCAGAACAGCCAACGAGTAGTTGATGAAAAACAAATTCTTTATTTCAGTTAAATAAGCCTTAACCTACTTACCCATACCCAACATGGTTTCTGTGCAGGCCACATCACCTCCACTGCCCTTCTATCCTTCACTGACACTTTAAATAGGGTTAGAAACACAGGTAACTTTATATCAGCATTATTTCTTGACCTATCGAAAGCGTTTGACACTGTCTCACACACCATACTCCTAGCTAGGCTCTCCAACCTAGGACTAACACCTTCCTCTATACAGTGGTTTCATAGCTACCTAAACAATAAAAAAACAAGCTGTAAAATAATTAAACACCATCTCTTTATTTCTTCACACCCCACAGCAGTTCCATCCTTAGCCCTTTACTCTTTAATATTTTTACTAAAAACCTGTACAATTCCTCATCCCTAGGAACACTTATACAATATGCAGATGACTCTACTATTATGTGCACCTCTTCCACAGTTCCTCAACTGCACTCTGTCACACAGCAAACCTTTACCTCCAGTGAAACCTGGCTCACTAACTCTCAACTCTTTCTTAACCTTTAAAAATAACAAACTCCTTCTCTTTATGCCAAAAAAAAACTTTCTCTCTCAGGACATAAATCAATTCAAAATCCTTTCTGCAAACAATACTGTTATTGAAATAATCCTCCACACTAAACTATTAGGAGTCATTATAGACAATCAACTTAAGTTTGATCTCCATATCCAGCATAACATTAAGAAAACCTACCAGAAAATAGGTATCCTTTATAAGAATAAACACTTCCTGAACACAGCAACCAGAGTCACTCTTGACAAAACCTTTCTGCTGCCCTCCCTACTACCATATTTCCCCAAAAATAAGACCGGGTCTTATACTCTTTCCCCCGCTGAAATACGCATTAGGGCTTATTATCAGGGGATGTCTTATTTACCCCCACCATACAACAATCTACATTTATTCATTTATTTATGTACAAAAATCAACATTTATTCATGAACACAAATCAGCATTTATTCATGTACAAAAATTGACATTTATTCATGTACACAAATTGACATTTATTTGGTACTTTACTGATATTGGACAACAGTTCTAAGTAACGCATTAGTTGTGTGAGAATTCTACATAAACAGTGCAACACACATTTCAACTTCAGAATTTCTTCACCTTGGCTTTCACAGTGTAATATTTCATGCTTAACAGAAAGTGCAGAAAAATCTTAATACATGTGTATTGGAGGAGGGGAATAAAACTGAAAGCAGAAGCAATCCATTCTGTTGCCCCGATAATGGAAAAGTTATTCAAATACAGTCATGTCATCTTCTTCTGGAACATTGTCATAAGTCTCCAACACCCGAATTCTGGCCTGAATTTCTTGCGACTCCATTTCCTGTAGAACCATTGGCCCCAATCTGTCATGCCTAGCAATAGAGCTCTCCTTAAATGAGCACTGCTTGTCCAAGTAGTCTGCTCATAGTGCATTGGCAATACAACTGTCAGTGATTTTATCCCATGAATTTTTCACAAAAGTTACGACCTCTTGCAGGCTAGGCTTCACAAAGTTTCCATGCTGATTTCTCTCCATTCTATTTTCAATGTAGTCATTGAGTTCCATGCACAAATGGTCCCTGAATGGCTTGTTTATTGCAATATCAAGAGTCTGGAGATGGGCAGTTATTCCTGCGGGAATCATTATTTGATCTATTTTTCTCCGTCCAAGGAATTTCTTCATTTCTTTAGCGCAGTGAGTGCTAGCTGAATCCCAGACTATTAGACCTCTTTCGCCACCTGGCAAAACAAGTGGCAGCATTACATTGACCCACTTCCTTATAACTGCTTTTGTGCACCAGGCTTTTTTGTTTTCAAGAATGTAAATGCCTGAAACACATTAAATCTTATCTTTCTTGCCCTTACTAATGATTAAAGGTTGGATTTTCTTTCCATCGAGACAAATTGCCAAAATACAGGTAACACTCTCATAACCAGTGGAGGGAATGTAGTCTGATGAGGCAAACCTCTGATCAATTGTTTAAGATATTTGGCCCATAAACACTGCAGTTTCATCCATAGCAATCATGTTGAGTGATGCCATCAACAAAGGACTTGAATGCAAGTGCCCATTTAATAACTTCAGTATCTTCCAGCTTGAACAGTGTTGTCTATCTTCTTAGAGACAGTTCATATCACTGAGGGAAGCCATCCAGCCAATGTTGTGATGCTCTGAATTTTTCTGGCGATATTTCTAACTGTGGTGCCATTGCAAGGGCAAATGCTTGAATATCAGTCCTGTGCACAACCAAAGCCTTTGCTCTCCTGTTAGCAATCCATTCACAGATGATGTCTTCCAGCTCAGGAAATAATGGTTGCTGACCTGATCCACATTTTCACTTCTTAGCATTTCCCTCGTTGGCCTGTTGACTGAGGTTATCGTATGCTGCACACCATTTTCAGACCATTCGGATATCTAACTTCTCTTTGCAAAAAGCAGTCAGATTCTTTCCCTGGGAGTCCTCCATGATTCCTTTCTTGTACTCGATGGAATAGCTCTTTCTTTTTGCACTCATCTTGTTGGGGGGGGGGGTTAATTGAAGACTTATGAGACCAGAGTGGCAACATAAAATGGCACCAGTTAAGAAGAGAAGACACAGCCAGAGCCGTTTGTTATCAAGTGCCACATTTTACTCACTTTGTCTATACTTTGACCAATCAAAGTCCACCTGCCAGTGTTTATGGGCCAAGGATCTTAACTGTCAAGTGTGAGTGATGATTAGGGTTACAGTAAGAATCGTGGAGGACTCCCAGGGAAAAAAATCTTATGATTTTCTGCAAAGAGAAGAAATTGGGTGTCTGAATGGTTCAAAAATGGCGAGCAGAGTATGATAACCTCAGTCAACGGGTGAAAATAATATTATTTTATAATTCAACATGTCCATCATGTGTTGTTGACGATCTTAACTGCGGCTTATTTTTGGGGTAGGGCTTATATCATGACCAACCTGGAAAACCATGCTAGGCCTTAATCTCTGGTTAGGTCTTATTTACAAAGAAATACTGTATATGGTGCCACAATTCTCATTAACTTACACTCCACCATCAAATTTAAAATAGAATGTTGCTACAAAAAAGTTGCCAAGTTTGCCACTATCAGAACACATCATTGCAAAGCATTACATATGCTACAATGGCTTGAACTCCCTAACCACCTCCATTAGGTTCAGCTCTTAATCTTATACAACATCATTTATAAACCTTTAACATGCTCAGCCCTTAGTTATATAGTGAATCCATACACCCCCAAAAGAGCCCTGATGTCTGAAGATAAAAAAAAAATCCGACCTGTTTCTAATCCTTCAAAAGTATCTGGACAAAGCTTATATTCTTACTCAGTAGCCAAAGTATGGAATTCTCTCCCCCCTAACCACAAG
>NC_056727.1:10860645-10865645 GCF_019279795.1 Protopterus annectens | reverse complement strand
AGTACACATATACTACATAGCATGATTGTGCCTGTATGATTTTAAGATTTTAATAAGGATAGCCGTGTTTGTTTGTGTTTATATATACCCTGTATGCAGCAGAATCTGCACGCAGCCTCTCTTTTTCAAACTTGAACAGGGGAAGAGCTTACGACAAAAGTGATTCATGTAGCCGTTCTTAGTTCAATGCAGTATAAAACATATATCTCCTATGTTTACTTCATCGCACTACTGCCCTCTATGTTAAGTGACACTGGTGTTTATTAATCGCAGTACAGCCTTATATCCTAGTAGAACTGATGTATTTGACTTGATGCATTTTTCCAGTTGTCCTGTACTGTTGAAGCCAAATGTGATGAACTAGGCAGTACTTCATTACATGCTGTATTTGCTTCTACCTAACACTATACTGCTAACTGCCTTGGTTTCCCAGTATTACATGACTTTATTTAGTTGAACTTAGCAGATAGTAGTCATACTCTGATATGTTTTCCTAGCCAGTTTTGGGTTACACTACTTTGAATTACTCTCTCTCTCATTGTTAAACTTTATTTGGTATGTGAATCAGCCTGGTGACCTAAAGCGGTGGTTACTGTTACATTTCAGACCTAGGCATTTGCTATTTTACTAGATATGTGTATTTAGCATTATCACTGAAATGTCTGTGTATCTTTTTTTTAACCTACTTATGTAATTACAACATTGAATAACTGTTTTTTTTCCACTACTTTGTTTCTTTCTTTCTCTAACCAGCTTAGCTTTCCAACCACCCAGCCCACAGTAAGATTTGTGAAACTAGCTGCCTGGTCATTAAGGACCCTTTCAAGCTTTCTCAGCCATCTCAGTCCTCTAAGTAATGGATTCAGGCCACCCTACTTCAGAACCCTGCCATCAAAGAAGCAAGATAGTACATTATCCTAGACCTAGCTGTAAAGCTACATGAGTTTTAAATAACCTGCGTGTGTGTTTAAGACATGCTACTTAGCCAGGATACCCAGCAGCCATATTCCCCTCTACCCCTTAGATAGCAAACCCTTATTTTTCCTTAGTATTTCCTTCCATATAAGCTATCCGTGTCTTTCATCACTCTTTAATAGCTTTCACCATTCTCTAGCTTCTGCTGCTATATACTTTAGCCCACTTAGTGGCGCCCTAAACTAGGCTTGTCCTGCACTCTCTATTCCCCTCTCTCTAATAGCATATCACTTACTTCTTTTTCCCCAGTGTCAGACTGCTCCAAGCTTTCACTCTATTTACCTTAATTCTCATTCTCCCAGCTAATTTCCTCTGTTTTCCACTCTGTTTCCCCATACTATCCCTACCACTTACCTGTGTCTACTGAGGTATCCTCAGTAGTCAGCTGTTCACTGATTGTTCTCTCAGCATTCTCCTCATTTACTTGTCTGTCCCGCTCCATTCACCCTGTGGGCTCACTCCACTCCCCTACCCTGCCCCCAATTTCCCACCCGCCCCCACTACTTCATTTATTCTCACTGGTTAACTCCTCTCCTTTTTCTTAACCAATCCTCTCACAACACATCCCTCCCACCAATTTACTAACTCCTCTCCAACCAACCCCAAAGCCTTCTCTTCTTAACCCATACTCTTCAGTTTTTCCCTCTCTAACATACTCTCATCTCTTTGTTTATTCCTACTTTCTTACCTTACACCAATCAACCATGTCCCATCATCTTACACGAATCCTTCTCACCTCCTGTTTAACCATATTGTTCCTAATTCCTCTTTTCCATGCTACCCCATATACATCCTACGAACTCCCTTCCTCCTTCCTACCCCCACTCCACCACTCATCTCTATCTCCACCCATCCAAATCTCACTTTCATTATATATCCCCCTCAATATTTCAAACTAATACACTCCACTACTTTAAACTAAAACTTACATTTTGCTCCTTCAAGTGGCACTCACCCAAATCACTCACTAACCTCCCACAATCAACTAAGCCCAAAAGACAACTACTGTTTACCTCCTCTTACTGCCTTTCCCTAGCAGGAGATATTCACCCCAGCCCTGGTCCTAAAACTATTACCAACTCCACTTCCCCTGTCACAACCAATAGCACCATTACCACTCCTCCTACCTCATCCAACATTACTAACCAAAAATTCCTAAAAATTCTAAATGCCCAGAGTCTAAAAAACAAAACTGCTCTCTTCCATGCTTGGCTTTACCATACCCTGCCAGACATAGTAGCAGTCTCTGAGACTTGGCTAAAACCCCATATTTCCAACTCTGAAATCCTACCACCAGGTTTTCAGGCTCTTAGATGTGACCACCCAAACAAAAAAGGTGGAGGAGTAGCCTTAATTTACTCAAATCTACACTCCATCTCTCCTTACCAAAACCCCATTCCTCAATTCAATAATGCAGAATTAGTCATGGGGATAATCAAACTGAATAACTTCAAAAGCATATGTCTCATAGCCCTTTATACCCCCCCCCCGGTAACAACACTACCACCCTAGAAGACATTCTTCTATGGGCTTTAACTAATATTAAGCTCGAGATGTGCATATTAAGTGATGTGAACATCGACTGGAACAAAATCAATGGCACCAATCCATCTATATCTATTAATCTTTTAAATTTCACTCAACTAACTAATAGCATCACAAGACCCAATAAAAAGAACCCCTCAGGTTCTACTCTGGACTGGATTCTAGCCTCCCACCCAAATAAGATCTTATACTCAGGTATCTTACCAGACACCATAAGTGACCACTACCCTGCCCTTATCCATCGAGCAACACACTCGAAGCCACACCCTCACCAATATATCCATACTTGCAACCTCACTAATTTTAATATTTCAGGTTTCTCTAACACCCTCAAATTAATAAACTGAGATAATCTAAAACCACTTTCGCTAGATAATGCTGTAAATTTTCTCAATACTACCTTTTTAGATATCTTAAATTCCCATGCCCCACCTAGAACTAAATGAATGAAATCCAACCCTGCCCCCTGGCTATCTAAGGATACTAAAAATCTTATGCTACAAAGAGACAAGATCTGAAAACTGGATCACCAACACCAACTCCCTGAAATGCTTCTTAAATATAAGCAACTCCGTAACCTAACCAAAAAACATAGCATAAGAGATAAAAAGTCTTACTACACTAAACTCCAAACCAATCACTTTAAAAACCCTAAACAGTTCTGGACCTCCATCAATTCTCTACTAAATCCTGGTACAAAAAGAAGCCCTTGTCCTGATATCAGTAAAACTGACACAGAATTAGCCACCCTATTCAACTCCTTCTTTACCAACTCCATATCTGAACTCACCAAGACCTTCCCCAATCACAACTCCTCCTCTCTCCTCAAACCCACATCCCCCACATCCTCCCAACCTCCCAATCCTAACTGCCCCTCCACATTTCACCTAAAGCCCATCTCCACATCCTACATAAAAAAAACTTCTCGCTAGACATAAGCCATTCTCCCCAGCCCCAGACAGATCCCCTCTCTCTATCTAAAGCTCGCTGCTTATGGCATTGCAATCCCCATCAGCATTCTCATCAATAGATCCATACAGGTGTCTTATGTTCCCAAACTGTGGCATGCTTCCTTTATCCTTCACCTCCATAAAGGAGGTAAAAATAATACTATCTCTAACTTCCGTCCAATAGCCATTCTCTCCCCAATCTCAAAAATACTTGAAAAATGCATCCACCTCAAGCTCATGCCTTACCTTACTGATAATCACCTCCTCACCTCTACACAACATGGTTTTCATCCTGGACATAGTACAATAACTGCTCTTCTCTCTTTCTTAGACTTAGTAAATCATGCCCGTGATTCTGGAGAAATTCTATCCACTATCCTTCTAGATCTTTCCAAAGCATTCGACACTGTTTCACATACCCACCTTCTAAATCATCTTTCTAATCTTAATCTCTCACAGAACACCCTATTATGGTTTAACAGCTACCTTTCTAATAGATCCCAAGCTGTGAAATGGCAAACTGACACTTCAATCTTCCTACCCACCCCAACTGTAGTTCCCCGGGGATCTATACCTGGCCCACTGCTCTTCAATGTATTTATTAATGATTTTTATGCTGCCATTCCTACTATTAAAATAGTGCAATACGCAGACAACTCAGCATTAGTTTGCTCTGCTTCTAATCTCCCTGACCTCCTAGCAGAAACTCAATAGGCCTTTTCTACAACTGAAAACTGGATGGTTCAGAATCATCTCTCCCTAAATGCTAATAAATCAAAAATTCTTCTTTTCTCCCCCTCAAAAACCCACCAGCTTGACAAACAATCTTTCAGTATCTTTAGCAATACTAACTCCACTATAGAAATTGTCCCTTCTGCTAAACTATTTGGAGTTACCATAGATGAACACCTCAAATTTGACACATATGTTTAGATAAACATTAAAAAAACTCGCCAGAAACTTAGCATGCTATATAGACACTCCCAATTCCTCTCTTCATCTACCAGACAAGCTCTTGCCACCACCTACTTACTACCTTCTCTTCTATATGGTGCTCCCCTACTTACCAACTTATCCTCTTCCATCTCCTCAAAACTAGAAACATGTTACAACAAAATTGCTATATTCCCAACTAAAGCTAATTACTCCTCTCACCATTGCACACCTCTCCACCTGCTAAACTGGCTAGAACTTCCCAATCAACTCAACTTCCTTCAACTCACTACTGCCCACAGACTAATCTTCAAACCAACTCTATGCCCTGCTTTAGCAAATATCTTACCCTTTTACACCCCCCACAGAGCCCTGAGATCTGCACACCAGAATCTCCTTTCTGTATACAATCCTAAACGTCCTGCTGGTCACCTTCTACTCTCTTCTTCCCTAGCCAAAAGATGGAATTCCCTCCCTTCTTATCTTAGAATTTATGAAAACTATGAATACTTTAAAACTCAGCTTCATTCCTACCTTACACAGCACTGGAAATGTAACTGTATTCTCCCTACTTAACCTACTTACTCTCTTCTATGT
>NC_056727.1:10613145-10855645 GCF_019279795.1 Protopterus annectens | reverse complement strand
GTGGCAGATCAGAGGTACTTTGAAAATGCACACTGGAATGGAATTGCTAAAGAAAATCAGATGCATGCAATTGCGTTAATGCTTGATGATGGATTCATTTTGCATGTTTATGGTTGAACAGTATTGCAACGTGTGGAGCTCTATGATTATGATCATGGAATAAAAAAACATAATCTTGTCGTACAGTCAGGTTCATAAACTGGAACCTTGTTATAATGAGCTTGATATAATCATGCTCTTAAGTGAAAACCTCAGTGTTATAAAATTAAGTAAATCTCATGTTGTAACAAAGATTGTAGATACCACAAAACTGAATTGTGAGCAAATTATAATTTTTAGGGCTGTTAACACATCTCAAGCTGGAGAAACATGCACAGCTAACCAACAAACAACTTTAAAGATTTTTCACACCCTGTGCTATCATATGACCTTTTTGGAATCCATCTCTCAACACATAATCAGCTTGTAGTGCATGGAGTGACATGATTACCCTCGAAAAACAATCAAATTGCAACCTGGTTCAGTTCTGATATAGCATGCAGACACAGCCTTAACAATCCCTAGGGGCTGCTAACAATGATTACGTACCCCTCTAAGAGTTGTTACGGTCAGGTTTGCACAAAAAGCAGACAGAGTTGACCAGTAAACAGCAGCAGCATGTAGAAACTATTTTGTTTCAATTCCCATTTGTACCTGCTGTCTGCTAAACTACATGGGGCATTTTGAATTAAACAGCTTCCCTCATGCATCCTAGATGATTGTTCCAGACATTGAGGAGCAAAGGTGCAAGTTATTAATTAATTTGCTCTTCTTGTTATAACTTACAGTTGTGGGGCAACTGACTGTCCCCAAAAGTTATGTGATCAATAGGACAAAAAAACATGAAAACAGTTTCATGCTTATCAAATGATATATAAAAAATAAGTGTATATGAAGTTTATATATTGAAAATTCCACTGCAATCTGATGAAGTCCTGTTAAACAGGATGAAAGGTCTTATTCTGTTTTGTTCGCGTGAATAAAGTATTTTTTACATCATTTAAGGATAGTCTTTATGGTCTAAATATTTATCCAGCCAAACATGCAGTGGTATTATCAAGTTTTGGTTGCTCTTTACTGCATTACTGCTGGTTTATTTAGTTGAAGATTATATATTGCTCATCCTGAAGGAGGTATGGGCCTCCTCGAAATTGATTGCATGTATAGATCTGCAATCACAGGATTGCATACATATCTGCTGACTTCACCAGGTCCGAACATAGTGAAAGTTTTAAAACATGAGGAAAACAAGTCTAAGATGACATCCGTGCTTAGTTTAGCAGACGCATATTGGTGTCAAAGGGGCACAGAAATCAAACCAGAAGTAGACAAAAATCAGGCGGCAACTGAATGTGCCAAAAAAAAAGCAAAAGAAAGTATGTAAGAAGAAGAATCAGATGAGAAGGCAAGAAATGTGGAAAAGGCAAAATATATCTGCAATTGCAAAAATTCTTGAAACAACCTCATGGCAATCAGGATCTGTCGCAAAAATGATTGAAAAGAGGTGAATTTAAATCAAAAGGTGAAAGGTTAATATTGTCAGCCTAGAATAGTCAACTACGTACTTGGTGGTTTACAAAGTCCATTGAACATGTGGGAAAAAACAGACAAATGCAGGTTCTGAAACAGAACTGGAAACATTTACACATCTTGTTGCTGGATGTGATACACTAATAGCAGATGGCCAATATACTGAAAGGCATAATAATGAGAAAAGACTACTGCAGTGGGGATTGTGTAAAGATTGTAATAACGAAGTTTCGGAGAAGCATTGGAAACATGTACCACAAAACATTATAGAGAATGAGTACGGTTCCAGTCTCTTATGTACAGAGAGACACAAAGTCATAAAATGCCAGGATATGCAGGCAGAAATGAAGGCCATGTGGAAAAAGGATACCTGGACAGTTCCAAAAGTAGTAGAAACAATGGGTCTCATAAAAAAGAATTTACAGTCATGTTTAGACATGCTACCAGTATATGCAACTGTGTATGATCTGTAGAAGGAATCAATTCTGGGCACATTGCAGGTACTGAGAAAAGCACTTTTGTCTAACATCAAAGACTAAACAATACTTTAATCATACTTTGACTTAGGAATCTGATCCATTCCCATTACAGTATTAGAAATCCAAAAGACTTGGAGAAATTAAACCTTGGGAATGCATAAGGATGTCAACCATTCCTCCACTGCTTTACCAGTTTTAAAACCAACACAACACAGTGTGTTTTTTATTACATTTTACCTTATATTGATTTAATTTATATATTTTTTAATTTTTTGTTTTATTTTTTAATTAATTTGTAGTACTTGGAGAATATAAATTTCAATGAAATACAAGTAATTGTGCTTGGGTCTCTGTAACTACATATGTATCTTGTCAGGGTTATCAAGATTCACCACACAAGCTTCACTCTTGGAGTGAATTTCTTGGCATCTGTGTCTTAAATACATAATAAGTAAGTAACAATGAGTGACCTCATCATATTCCTCTGTATGACTGCTGAACCAGTCATCTGTGTTCTTTCTTACTGCAGTCATTCTCAAGTTAGAGAACAACTGAGCATGTTAACAGTCTAGCAACACATTCAGAAGAAATTCTAAAAGGTGTGAAAGCAACACATTTAAATATAAGTTATGCAACATAGTAATGCATACATTTCAAAAGGCAGACATTTTATATATATATATATATATATATATATATATATATATATATATATATATATATATATATATATATATATATATATATATATATATATATATATATATATATATATTTAGACCCTGTGTGCCACATGTTATAATTGACCAAAATTAGTACACCAGAATAAACACTTCAACCAGCAAAACCACAATATTAAACCACAGCACATTTTCTTTTGTCTTAGAATTACTATACAAAAAATTTCCAACGTGTTAAAATGTGATTTGTAGATTGCAAATCTGAGAGACTTTTTTCAGCTATAAAAAAAATGATTTAGTCCCAAGGTGATATGTTTGTTACCAGCTCCATCTTTACTTTTTACAGTTGCAGCACACACAATGTATTCCATGACCATATGCATCCTGGTATTTTACATTGGAAATAACAAAGGCATTTGGAAAATATCAGAATTTTCATCTCTCTTTTTCAGACAAAAATAAAATTGACATTTGGCTGTACAGGTATATGGATAAACAAAAAAATATTATCAAGACATTTGACTATAGATGTAGGTAAATAAGTGTTGTATATTAAATCTTATGAATATAAATGTGTTGAACTTGTGCAGAAACATGTAGTTTCCATAACAAAATCACTTTATTGCTATTAAACAGCAAAAAAAATAGAATTCTATAGATAAAATTAGACTAAGATTTTAATGAAATCACTAATGCTCACTGGCAATCTGACCTTTTAATCTGTTTACCACTTCTAGAATACTTAATGATGGGAATTCAATAAAGCCTACACAGAGTGATTTTCCATGTAGGCATAGCGGCATAGAGCTTACACAGATGTAAGCAGCCATGTGATCCAGTAAACAGATCAGAGGGGCATGCATGAGAGTACGGACACTGAAGTGTCCGTGGCATGCAAATCACCTCATAAGCAGGTGAATTGCATGCAAATGAGGGTGCTGGAGTAATCCATCAAACAGAGAGGCAGTCCTGCAGACCTCGTGTTGGTGTCTGAAATGTACACAGAAAATGTCCATGTACAAGAAAGAAAAAATTGAACAGGAGCTGCAAAAGCCCATTTAGAAGGTCAGAAAATGCACAGTAGGCACAGATATGTGCAAAACTATGTCCTGTGTGTCCAAAACATAATGCAAAATAATATGTTTTTTTTTTAATACCCATATTATGTTTGCATGGTGCACAGCAGTGCGGAAACATGGCATTATGCAAATATATATATATATATATATATATATATATATATATATATATATATATATATACATATATATATATTAAAACATTTAAAAACTAGAAATAAGAAATATGTGAGAATAATGCATTATAGGGCCCTGTATGGAGTATATACAATGATAGATTTCATTTGTTGCAAAAGAGGTAGGCCCTGGAATAGTGTAGTATCCAGATTTTCTCACAGCCTCGGAATCACCAATGAGTGTACGACCACCTCTAGTTTCAAAAAGAATGTATTCATTCCACAATAACGAATAAAAACCACAAGTAGTATACACACTAAAAGTTAAGAGCTTTCACCGACAGCACAGTGGGCTTCATCAGAACATAGTAATTACACTGAATTCAACCTATATTTAAAATTTGGCTCCAAAATACAGCTGATATTGAGCTTTTAAACTTTTAAACTTTTAAAGCGGTACCTACGTGATTATTGGTACCAGCTGTCACACTCTAATCTGCCATATCCATACAAGGCACCACATAAAAATATCAATGGATGTATTTTTTCTAAAAATATAACCCCTTTCAAAAACCTAAAAACGAGGTATATAATATACTGTATATGTACATGTGTATATGTGTGTGGGGTTGTACGAATGTGCACACTAACACACAGAATGCTGGGGTTATCTGCACTTACACACACAACAGTTGTCTGATTGTAACACACCAAGGCTGCATAACGACATAATCCACCCAACTACAGAACCCTGTGTCTGTGGAATGTCACCCTGTAGACAGACAATGGTGTCCTGGTGGTATAATGTGCAAAGGCTTCAATGCACAACTTGGACAGGTCATATTGTCACTGGCCAATTGTCCACCTAGCAAACTGCAACCAGCCAGAAATGGTGATACTGTCAACTGTATACATATAGCAGGGGTATTAACAGGTACCCCACTGCTAGGACAGTAGATACAATAACAGCATAAAGCAGGTCCACTCTGCAGACCACACGTGCTGTGTAATACAAGGCCACTTTGTGTAGCCTACAAGTATTATTGCAACAACCCCATGTACACCAGATGTAACTGGTGACACGTGCAATAAGTACTGTGAGCTCTAGTGTGTAATAGTAGGTAGGTAATGGTTCTAATCTCACATCAGCCAGCTTATGTGTGTGTCTGTGTGTGTGTAGATATTTCCCTTACAACAGTGCAGACATGCCCATCTGGCCTATGTCTGTGCAATGATCAATCATGTTATGGCCCTGTGACTAGCTTCCTCCTCCCTGTCAACACCTGTTGATATCATCCACCTTAACAGCACTGGCTTACAATCTCAAAATAGTTAAGCTCTGTGGTGCATGCAATAAGTACTTTGTGCTATAGTGTATGCTAATACATAGGTAGGAGTTCTAGTCTTGCAACTGTGTTTGTGTGTAAAATATATCCCCTTGCAGCAGTGTAAACATGCCTATCTCTTTGCAATGGTTATACATTTTAAGGCCCTGTGACAACCTGACAACCTCCCCAGTGGCCTCCTTTACAAGGCCTGCTGATGTCATCCACCTTAACAGCACTGGCTTACAATCACAACACAGATAAGCTCTGTGATGCATGCAATAAATACATAGTGCTCTACTGTATAGTAATAGATAGGTGGAGGTTGTAATCTCAATATGGGCAACTCTGTGTGTGTGAGTGTAAAAATATATTCCCATGCAGCAGTACACATGTGTGTGTACTTTTCATTCATTTTACTGCCCTGTCAGTAGCTGCAGGCTCTAAATAGCCCTCATCTACCTAGGCATAAATGCTATCTGCCACCACCTACATTTGTATGTACAGAACACCCAGGTGACACATATCAAGGGAAGCAGGTCTTGTCACAGGGTATGGGTGCATAATCACACTGACTGCTCCCATTGTCCCTGACACACTGTTCTACAGATATGCACCTAGGTAACCACGTACATATACAGCCATACCTTGCTGATGTCATATGTGTCATATGTCTGCTGTGCTACCATGCCATCCTGTGCCACTGTATTGCTGCCAAGGCTCCATAGCTTAGCCACTCAGTCCTCTGGAATGGAAACATACACAGTTCTGTGAGACACCTGTCATTCTGCAACACTACCACCAATGTAACATCATGCAATGAAGGTGCACAAAGTTTGATGTGTACTCATGACACATGCCAGCATACAACACCTGTCATGGCATAACACTACCACACTACAAAACTACATGTAATGCATTATAGTCACCCTGTGCATCAGACACAAATGTGCATGCTCCTACATTGATGCTATGGATGGCAGGGATGTAGCACAGGTATCATCATATGTACGTTGTGGTGTGGGTGTGCCAGAGGCCTCGGCTGTGCCAAACAGTTGACAACATGTGTGTGAGTCAGGAAGGGGAGCTGGCTAGCTGGGACATAGAGAGGTGCCCTGCGTGTCTGTTGGTGACCTGCTTGTTACAGTGATGTTTGAGTGTGTGCATGCACACAGTCAAGCCCAGTGTTAGCCCTACACATGTGTATGTTGAACAGCTGTTGACTGTACATGGCAGAGTGGACAGTTCACTGTATCTGGCCATGAACACAGGAACTGGACCCATGCCCAGGCTCAAATACGGTGCTAGTAACTGACAGTGACTGGTGTATGCTGGGCCCCTGTCCCCATGGGACTGCCCAGGACAACATGCCCATGGCCTGCAACATCATTGTGTGGACAGCACACTCCCATCTATAGTGCTGGAGGTAAAGCCACTACAGGAGCATGACTGTGCACAGCCACGTGGACTCTCAGCAGATGGTGTTGCTGATCTACATCCATGTGTCCGATGTCAGACTCCAACCAGATGCTCCAGCACAGACAAAATGCACTCAACGGCTGAAAATGTCTCACCCCACCATCTATCCACGACATTAGTGGAATGTTCCATAGCATCACCAATGTGGTGGAGGGAGTCACGGATGTCAGACTGTGCTACATCCATAATCTTGAGCATCTATCTGGTGTTGCTTTCAGAACGTGCCTGTGCCTCCATGATGGACTGAAACATGATGTGAGTGATGTGGTGTGACCCCTTTGACAAGTGGTGGATGGGCAGGAGTCTGCATGTCAATCTACCTGTGTGGGACCTCACCAGCCGTCTGGCTATGGCCAGTGTCTACACAGACTGATGCCATAGTTGCCACACTATCCTGATCAATGTTGCCACACTCTGGCTGTCTGATATCTGTGGCCTAAGGGGATTGGGTATGTGTGGGGATACTGACTGTGTGCGGGGACAATGGGGGAGGAAGTGACATGTTAACCCATGGGACAGATTCAGCCCCCAACAACCCTACCTGTGCCTCAGTATGGCCACCATCATCATCAGAGTCTGATGAGACACTGGCATCAGGTTGTGAGGGGGGCAGACTCCAACCCCCTGTGAGGAAGAAGACAAAATAAGTACATTACTACCTGCACTATTATGTATTGTAATCCACACACACACTTACAGCTGATGTACCACAACTGCATTACAGATACCACATCTTATGTCTGACCCCATTCACAACATACAGACTACAACATGCACAGACAAGACAGGCCCTTATAACATGCACTGCAGCTACAGTTGACAGTACTATGCACCTGTGCAGTAAGCAATATGTCAGTTTATCTAATAGATCTACACCTAAAATGTAGTGCACCCATCTTTAGCATATTATGCTAGCTATTGTATCACTGCCTCCATGTTGTGTATGAACAGATATCTGTAAGTGATTGGCTCCTGTATAGCAGACTGCATAAACCTTCTCAACAATAAGTGCAAATGTGTTACTGCTCCTGCAAATACACAACTGTGATTACTATTCAATGCATTTCAGTTAACCCCTCCAAAATAGAACATAAAAGTATTGTACTCTGGCTAAGCAAAACAGTTGTGCCCAGGTAAAAAATGGCAGTGCTTAACATTCTAAGGGTATATATGATCCATAACACAACAGTATCACACTTAACCAGGTACAGGACCTTGGACTCCGGCCACACCTAACATACCTATGGAAATATGAGGGAGAGGCATTCCCAGCAATACCAAATGTGGCATTGTTACAGGGTAATATGTGGGTATACCAACATGTACAGTAGCTAACATGATACTGCCTACATTGCTGAAATTCTGAGTATGTGTGCAAAACTGTGTGTTAAAACAAACCCACTCCCCCAAACCAGATAGACCTGACACTTGTGTACTGGTATGCTGAGGCTTCCACAGTGATTGATACAGTATAACAGTGATGAACAACACAGGGAGCCTACCTGGATGCTCCTCTGATGTGGATGCTGTGCACACACCTCCACAATGTCTGTGATGATGGATGGTTGGGAGCCAGTGAATGAACCCAGGTTTGCCAGGAAGTACTCTGTAGCTGAAAGTGGTCATTCTGTTGCAGACCCTCCATCTGTGGAAGCATTGTCCCTGGCCACAGCAGCAGCCCTTTGGTGTGCAGCATTGACTATATCTGTTGCCTGGTGTCGGACCTGCTTGTAGGTTTTGTCCTATAGGCCTAATTGCTTGACAGCTGTGACAAGGTCAGCCCACAGTGCTGTACATCATTCATGATCTTGAACAAAATGTTATGATGCAGTCAGAGGCCATCCAGGATAACATTGTTTTCAGCATCTGAAAATGGTAGGTGCCACCTTCGATACATCCGTCCTGAAAGATATCAAGAGGGGAACACATCACAGGACCAGATACGTAGATATCCACTTTTTACAGACCCTGCACAACCAAAGTGGCCTGCACTATCCACTGCTTCCTCCCACATCATACCCCACAGTCTACCAACACACAATGTATGTGGCTATCAACAACATAGTAGCAATACCCGTATGTCCCAGTGGGCCGTGACAGAGTGTGCTGTATGTCACCACACCCATCAATGTCATCTACTGTGGTGTGTCCCCTATGGGCAAAGTCCCACTACTATGTCATGCAGCCACTGTCAGACACAGGTGTGTATTACATGTATATGGGGACAGTCCTGCGACCCCAGTGTGCCACACAAACAGCAATGCAAACCTTCATCATACCTGTCCATTACACAGATGTTTGCGGTATGATGTGTATATGTGCCTGATATATGCGGTCCTGTTGGCACAGACATGTGGATGTCTGGCAAACGGTTGGCCAATAACTGCTGGTTGCTGTCAATATACAGAGAATCTGGCTGTCACATACCAGTACCCCCAGTAAAAGCTTATGCTACAGTAATATCTGTTACTGTATTCATACTCTTGCTTTGTATGACTAATATGTACACTCTGTCACTGAAGGTGGGCCTGTGTTCCCTCACTAATAATGGTTATAACCAATATTCCTGCCATAGGGGTTTGCCAGGTATGTTACCCATAGCTGTCAAACAGTGAGATACAAATGTCGACAAAACAGTGACATAGTCAGAGTATGTCAGGAACACCTATACAATGTCTGAACTATTCCTGTGTGACATTCACAGAAGGAGAGGAGCTGAATGACAGTACATCATGTGATAAGAGAGCCGTGTTCACCCTTAGGTGCTGACAATATGTGTAACTCACAATCCAGTAGCTTTTGTACAGGAGCCATTGTAGGCGGGAGTGAGAGGGCCAGAGCTGTGATCCCATTCACAGCTGGCATAGTTGAGAGGCATGCCTGTAGCTGTTGGATAGCAGAGTATCACCAACTTGTCACTCCCAGAGATGTAGTACAGGCCTACTGTTGTAATCCCCATTCCTCATAACTGCATCCTCCCATCTGCATCCGATTATATGTGGGCATGTGTATCATACCTGGTAGAGTGACGTAATCCATATTTGAACAAATCCTCTTGAAAACAGCTTGCTAACTCATACTCTGTCTTGGTAAAGCAACTTACAGAGCTATGTCTCATAGGTAATTGCTTGACTTTTGTAGGTCATGCTCATAAACAGGTAATTGCCTGTGCACCAATCAGTGGCAAAAACCTGCTAATTGCATCCAACACAACTGGACTGGACTTTCATTAGCCAATGACATGGCACCACAGTGCAATACTTAAGGCCTTCATGTAGGCTTTGGCCCCTTTCTTTGTCTTTGAGATGGACTTTAGTGAGATGTGGAGACTGCAGCATCACAGAGGGTAGGTATAATTACTGTCCACTGCTGAGATTTATGAGGTATGTCCACAGTTTTGCATGCTATATTTGGCCATTGTCAAATGACATTGCGATTATCTGGCAGTTCAGTGGTAAACATTGTGGGTTGCGGTCAGTAAGGAGTTAGAGACATGTGAGTGTCAGACGTCATACCCAGCTGCTAGTGTATCAGCACATTATGTTTGTAAGTACAAAGTGTGAAACATGTTCCTTTTACTAGAACTTTGCCCCCCCCCCCATTATGTATGGATGTTGTCTGAATCCCTTGTTCTAGGGGGGGTGTAAGGTATGGTAGGTCTGTAGCAGGTAGCTTAACATACAGCTACATATGTTGCAAGCTGCAGCTACTGCTGCAGTCTAGGACACATAGGATGAAGTATGAACACTTTGGAGGACAGCAAGGTGGATGTGTCACTGAGGGTACAATGTCAGCTCTGTCATTACAGCAGAGCCAGGGTGAGGGTACCCATAGCAGTCCAGTCAAAGCATGTGCTTAAGGTTAATCTGTATGTAACAGTGTCAATTAGAGAGTAGTAGGTGACATATAAGTAAGCTATACGAATATGTGTAGTGTGATCCTCACCTACAGGCCTTTGACTTGCAAACATGGGTGGCAGTTAAATCAGTGTCAGCAACCTGTTTTCGTTAAAATTGCATTCACAAGAATGCAATTGAAATGCAACACACTGGATTCGAACTCAGGACTGTGGGTGGCAAAATGTAATGAAAGCAAGGCATTTAACAGATGAGCTACTGAGTCAGTGCTTGTGCAGGTGTATTTGCAAGATATATGTGCATGCATAGAGTCTGTGACACAGGATTTGCATTAGCATTTGTTTTGTGAAAGGTATGAAGTGTAACACTCAAATGTCTGTGCTGATTTTCTAACCTCAGTCTTTCATGACTTGCCAGTACTTTACCAGACACATATATTTTTCAGAATACCATGCAAATACTAGGGGGCATAAACGTGGACATTCTGCAACAGTCTGTACAATTGACAGCTATACCAGGCTGCACGTACATCCATTATTATATATTTGGCCGTATAGTGTAGTGTCTGTATCACAGTCACAAGTACACTCCCATTTTTCCCATTATATGTACTTGCAGTGTGTCAGTGGCAATCAGTATATGTTGGTGGGAACACCTGCTTTAATGCAGAGCTGAGTAGCCTAGTGGACTAATGCACTGTTCTGTAGTTGGCAGTTCTGGGTTTGAGACGTGGCAGGGGATAGTATTTTGCAAGATGTGTCTAACACTGTGAGAAACATATAAGATGATTAAGGCACTTTTAAGCAGTTGTAAGTGGGTTTGCATGAATTGCCGCATCATGTCACTTAGCTCTGCTTTAACCCACCCTAAAAATAAAACAAGAAAAGAAAAAGGGGGTGACAGGAAACTGGTGAAATGGGAGCAGCAGGGGGAAACATATTGCAAGGCAGTTAGGGTTGTGCAGGAAGATGTAGGAAAAAACATAGCTTTCCATTTCTTCTACAGCAACAGTTGTGCAGGTTTTACAGAATTTGAAATTTGGAGCCTCACACCCCAAGAGAGGGGTAAGGGCAACATAAATGTGTTCATTAATTAATATAATAATTAGTTCTGTCCAATGGACATGTGCAAAATGGAGAGCTATGTATGGGGCAATATTTATTTGTGGAACAGGAGCCCCACCCCCTTTAAGGACAGAATGGAATGTTGGGGAAGGGATACAGGTACATGTTAGGAGGTAGGTTGGCTAGGAGAGGTTGCATTTGTGGACAGACAAGACAGCATATAGGGGTGATGTGTGACACATCAGGGGGCAAACACCTTGGATGGGGAGATGTTGTGGAATAAGAGGTCTATGTGCCCCAGATGGCAGCATTGTGTTTGAGCTCCCCACCCATGGGCAGTCAACAATGCTCCTTCACTGCACCAAAGGTGGCTGTGCTGGAGGCTGGGCCGAGGCCACCAACCCCCTCCAGGTTGGTGAATTTGCCCTCAATCTAGCACAGGCATTGCTCAAACCATGATGAACTATCCTGCACAGCATCACCGGTAGCTGATCCTGGGTGACAACCCCCCACCACCCCCACTCCCAGGGGGGGATGGGTCCCATCCCCTGAGGCAGTTCAACCAGTAGGTGGTACAGGGCCAGAGTAGGGGGCAGCACTGGTATGGGTCCCAGATGTGCTGGGATCTGGTGCCACAGCTGGCTGAGGTAGGGAAGGTGGATCACCAGGAGCCAGCCTACCCAGTCGAGCTGTGATGTTGAGGTATTTCAATGTGTATAGATTAATGATGAACAAAACATTTAGTTCTTATAATAGCATGCCAGAACATTGCAAATTACCCATGAACATAACAATGCATAATATATGGAACACAACAATAAGTAAGATAACAGTCAGTATAGTAACAGCATGCAAGTAATAGTTATTGCATAAGGCCAACAACATAGGTAATTCAACAAGATATGTTAGTATGCAACCATTGTAATACATAGCAATAATAAAACACAAGGGCCAACATAACGTATAGAGAACAACATATGTTAATAGTAAATCATAACCAATGTATAACAATAATAAATTATGATGAAGATAAGGGGTGGGAGGAGAAAGAAATACAGTCTATTACTATCAGTATTGGCTATATACTGTAGTTTGCAACAGTACTGTTATATACGCTGCCGGTCTGTCCTTCCTTTATGTATAACAGTGCCCTATAGCTGCTTTAGCATGTACATACCTCTCAAGCTACCCACATGGGACAGTATGGGCTAAGCAGTAACACCTACAAGTACTCAACTACAGAGGAGTATTATATGTCAGGTGTACCTATATAACTACCAAGATGCACTGTGGACTGATGTAGTGTGACTGTGCTATTGACATAATCATGTCAATGATACATCTGTGATAGAGGTTAGGCAACGGTGAGTACAGTCCATGACAGTGTGACACTTGAGAGGCATGCATTTTGTACAGTACAGAGAGTAAACAACTATCATGCTGTCCTTGGCAGGCATGGGGTTAGACCGTCAGCAAATGTTCAGAGACACACCAGGCATACAGCCATACCAAGATTATACATTTTATATTTATTGTATTATTTTTTTATTACTATTGTACTCATTGCCTTTATTTTATGACATCATATCACATTCCTAATCAATGCTGTTAACAGTCTGTTACATCTGAACACACAAATTATTAACCCGTAACAAGGGCTACTGCATCCTTTTACCTGTAATTCCTGTGGGGAGAACATCTGTTAACAGTACATAACTGATTCAGTAATATTTATTAGTACTTGTCACTGCATTCAAACTCTGGTCTCTGTGTGACAAAATGTACATCAGACACAGCATTTAAAAAACTGAGTGAGTGAGCCACTGTTGACTGACTGATATTTGCCTAGAGCTCACCTGAAAACCAAATATGACCTGCTAATAGTAGTACAATTTTACACAAGACTGCAGTGACAGTTGAACACACATGGATGAGATTCATGCATGACAGAGATACTAGGTAAATTCTAAGTGGGTGGAAATATCTGTGATGTGTATAAACTATATCGGAGTGCTGGTTTGACTAGGTCACCCATATACAGTTGCAAATAGTATATTTGCAGTCTACAGCTATTACAGTTTCATACTTGTCTGCAGCATCGTACCTCAGAGTAGGAATGTATATACCTGAAATGAAGTGGTTAACATGAGACAATCCTGATATACACAATATACCTTGGGTGTTCCTGGTATTGCTTCAGATGTTAGTGCAGTACAAATGTCATAATGCACATATCTTGCAGCACAGCTCTAAATCTATACGTTAGCATAACACTCTTTTTAGGTAAACCTTGAGTCAGTTAATGGTATTCTTTGTGCTTTTATTTCAGAGCAGATGTCATACTCAGTTTCATGAATAACAGCCCTATTTACACATATATTGCACAACACAGCTTTCTTAGGGGTACCTTGATGCAGTTATTGGTATATTTTTTATTTATTTATTTATTTATTTATTTGCAGTTGGTTTACCAGGATAGTCCATTGGGCCAAAAGAACCCGTTTTCAATGGAGTCCTGGGTAGAAAAGCTCCAATACAGACAAAAACAGGTACATACAAAAATTACAATAATACTTATACAGAGTAAAAGATAAAACATTTAACACATTTAGGCTCAAAAATTCAAGAAGCATTCAAAACAATATAATCTGATGTGGATTAAATGTCAGGAGAATAAGTTAAAAGAGTAATGTGTTATGCATTCAAAGAAGTTGTTCAGAAGAAAACATAGACTTGCATTACAGGGTAGGTATTCTGAGGGAACATAAGCTTAGATAGGAAGAGTTATGTATCATATATGGGGCGAAGGATGGGATAACATAGAATTATGAGGGGAGGGAGCAAGAACAATCCCATTGGGATCTTAGATATGTATGAAGAGATTTTTTGAACATGTACTGGTTAGAGGTGGTACGAATGGATGGTGGAAGTGAGTTCCAGAGACGAGCAAGATTAAAAGATAATAGGTGTTTACCTGGGGGATGAGATGGTTTATGTACTTGTAGTAGGTTTTGATTGTTAGATCTTAAGACTCTGTTAGGTAGGTGCATTCTGAAGGCGGAAGACAGGGAGGGACAGAGAGAGGGGCTAAGGATGAGCTTGTGAGCGAAAGTCAGCTGTATATATATGAGTTGATTAGGTAATTCGAGCCAGTTTAGTTTATGGAGAGAGGAACAGTGATGAGTAGTGGACCTATGGTTGTTGGCGAATTTGGCAATTTTGTTATAGCAGGAGGAAAGCTGTTTTTTTAGAGAAGTCTGAAGACTGGTCAATAATGGAGCCCCATAGAGAAGGGAGGGGATGAGAAAAGAGGAAGCGAGTGTGATTTTGGAAGAGCTTGTAAGGTATTGATTCTGATGGTATAGCATTCCTAGTTTTTGATGGGTTTTTTTAATATTTAGTTGAAGATGGGAGTTGTAACTAAGCCGATTGTCAATCTGTACACCAAGTAGCTTAGTTTCGGACACTAGTTCAAGGGATGAGTTATTTTGGCTGGTAATTGAGAATGAGTTCATGTCGAAGGAAGTGGATTTTGAGGGGGTGAATACCATAAGTTTTGTTTTGGAGGCATTGAGTGCTAAGTGATTTGATTTCATCCAATGTTCAGTAATTGAAAAAGCTTCCTGAGTAAGTTTTTGGAGCAGAGAGGGGGAGGTGGCAGAGCAGATGATGGTTGAATCATCTGCATATTGGATGATGTTTGCAAATGGGATATATTTGTGATAATCATTGATAAATATATTAAAGAGGAGGGGACCAAGAATAGATCCTTGAGGAACTCCAGTAAGGGTACTAAGGAATGGGGAAGTGGCCTTTTTCCATAATACAGCTTGGTATCTATTTGCTAGATAGCTGGAGAACCAGTTTATGGTAGAGGGAGAGAGGTTAAGTTTTGACAGTTTGGTTAAGAGCAAGTTATGTGAAATGGTGTCGAAGGCTTTGGAGAGGTCAAGTAGTAAGGTGGAGACAATGTGACCGGAATCACGTGCTGTGTTAACAGTCTCAAGAAAGGACAACAGGGCTGTCATAGTGCTATGATTTGGCCTGAATCCGTGTTGTGTAGGGGTTAGCAGGTTGTTATCTAAGAGATGTGGCAGAAGTTGAAGGTGTATACACTTTTCAAGAAGTTTAGAAATGGGGGACAGAATAGCAATGGGACGAAAGTTACTGATGTTGCAATTGTTGCCTCCTTTATGTAGGGGGATTATGAATGCTTGCTTCCACAATTGGGGTACAATGCATTCATGGATGGAACGATTGATTAAGATGCTAATAGGATAAGCAATTGCATCTGCTGCTATACGTAGGAAGTAGGAGGGAATGTTGTCAGGGGCATTAGTACATGGCTTCAGTTTCTGAAGGAATTTCTTTATAGTGGCAGTGGGTATAGGTTTTAGTGAAAATAGAGAAGGATGGAGAGAGGGAGAATTAGAGGGGGGTACAGGTGGAGGGGGGTTGAATAGTGGTTAAGGTGGAAGATAGGCAGAGTGAAGTAGAATTGGGGATAGGGTTATTTGCAGTAGAGGGAAGGGGTGTCTTAGAAGGTGAGGTGGGGCCTGTAAAGGAGGAGGTGAGTTTGTTAATGGAGTCGATAAAAAAGGAGTTGAACTGTGTAGCTAAATCCAAGTCTGGGATATTTGGATCTGGGGTTGGGGTATGAGGTTTGCTAGGGTTAAGAAGGGTGGAGATCCCCTTCCAGAATCTCTGGGGGTTAGTTTTGTTATTGTTTTGGAGTGAGAAGAAGTATTGTTGTTTATCAGAGATAATTAGCTTTTTAACTTTATTTCGAAGGGTTTTATATGCAATATGTTGTTCTGGGGTCTTATTTCTCAGGTAGAGTCCCCAGGCTTTGTCTCTAAGGCGCATAGCTGATAATGTGGTTTTGGTTAGCCAGGGGGCAGATTTTATTTTTATTCTTTTTGTTCTTAGTGGGGCTTGGCAATCAAGTATTCCTAAGAAGGTGGAGTTAAAGTGGGCAACTGCTTCTTCTAAGGGCAGTGTCTTTAGATTGTTCCAATTAACTGCTTTTAGGGAATCTATGAAGATTGATGGGTTGAAGCTTTTGTTATTGCGGGTAGTGATGTAGTTGTGGGTGCAATTGGAGATGCAGGGGAGTCGGTGAGTGAAAGTAGGCAGATGATCACTAAGAGGGTCAGGTAGTGTACCGCTATCAGAAAAGTAGTGGGGGTGTGACACTAGAATCCAGTCAAGGATGGTGCCACTGGAGGGGTCCTTTGATGGGTGGGTTATGGTGTTGATTAGCTGGGAAAAGTTATAAAGATTGATGTTAAGATGGTTGGTTGGAGACTGGATGGAGGTCCAATTAATGTTTACATCTCCTAGGAATATGGTTTCATTGCTAATATTATCAGAGAGCCAAGAGAGAATGTTTTCGAGTGTAGAAATATTGTCCCCTGGGGGGATGTAGAGGGATGCTAGGCATATGTGTTTGTGCTTGTTAACTTGTAGGAGAGAAAGGAGTATTTCAGCATTATTAAATGTAGGAATAGGTTTGTCATATGGGGTGACTAGCAAGGAAGACGGGTATAGGAGAGCAACTCCACCGCCTTTCTTTTGGGTCCTGTCTTTTCTGATGATTGAATAGGTGGGTGGAGTTATTTCAGAGTCTTTTATAGAGGGTTTTAACCATGTTTCTGAGATAGATAGTATGTCAGGTTTGTTATACCTGAGCCATGCATGGAGGATTGGGACTTTATTCACTATACTTTGTGAGTTAATGGAAGTAAAGAATATAGGCTTGTGTGAGGAGGAAGATGAGGAGGGCGGGTTGGGATGGATATCACCAGATAAAAGACTGGTAATGAAATGAAAGATGGGGTTCAAAAGATAGTTGAGAGGAGTGAAAAAATGATTTGTGTCTGCTGTGATGGCCAAGGGGTGTATAGTTACTAAGGGGATATAATTTTTCTGAGAGGTGAAAACTTTGAATGAGAAGGTGTAGAGCTGTGTTATTGGGTAAAGATGGGGGGAGATAGGAGTGTGTGATTGTGGTAGTGGGGAGTTCAGGTGGTTGGTTGAATGATAAGGTTGTGAAAGGTAAAGAGTATGTGGTTGGGTGAGGTGATAAAGATATGATAGTTTAAGAGAAAGTAATAGTCTTTATTGCACAACAGTTGTCTTTATTGCACAACAGTTGTCATAATGCAAGTGTTGCAATACAGCTGTAATTCCACAATTATTGCAGTAGAAACTTTATTTCATTAACATTATCAGGTTTACTACATTAATCATTATTGCACTATAGTTGGCAGTAGTCAGTTACTGCAGTACAGGCCTATGTCCACATTCATGGCAATACACAAATCTGTACTGTATGTACCTACTGGCAGTCAATGAGTTACTCTAGCTTGTGTATTTGACTATAGATTGAAAATGAATCTGCACTCACCACACTCACAGCACAGCCTGGCCAGGTACCCTGCATAGGCCTCTAGGTTGCGAGCTGTCTCCTTTACAGCTGTAAAGAGAGAAGCACACCATTATGCGTACCTTTCTCATACCTCTCAACCGTACCAAATTTCTCAGTAAATACTGGTTTTGAGGACAAAATATTGGGGTTCCATCAATTCCCGCGTGGCCCCTTTAATTTCTAAATTCCCTGTGTTTTTTTGTTTTTTTTTTTAAATTTTTACTCCTGATGTCATCATCACATGCAGGGCGTGCACGATGACATCAGCTTCTGCAGGACAGTCTATGTTCAAGCAGTGCACAGACAGCACATCTTTCATCCCCCAGCTCCTCCTCTCCAGGTAAAAACACTATGTAGTTACCTTTTACTTAACTGTATGCATTTGTGTGTGATAATCACACACAAATGCCTGCTGTTAAGTAAAAGTTAAGAACATAGTACCTAATGCCTGCAGCTGTTATGTAATCTCCAAGTCCTCTCTAAAATGTAATCAGACCGTCATTGAATATTCTAAATCACACTGTGATTACATTTTAGAGAAACGGCAGGAGATTACTTTTAACTGCTGCAGGCATTAGGTACTATGTTTTTAACTTTTACTTAACAGTAGGCATTTATGCATTTTAGAGAAACTTTAGGTGCTTAGCTTTTATTTAAAAGCAGGAGAAACTGTGATTTTATACTTTGAAGCTGTTCTTAATGGCAGACAGCAGAAAAACAGTGCTTTTACTTGTGTGATTACTTTTAACTGTTCACAGCAGCGTAACGTGATTACTAAAGATAATTGAAACTGTGTGCATTTTAACTGCCAAGCTTGAAACTGTACATTTTTAACAAACTGTGTTTTTACTTAATGGCAGAGAAACTGTGCTTTTATTTGTATGATTACTTTTTACTGTTCACAGCAGCCATTAAAGGTGACTACTCCCAAGAATTTAAACTGTGCATTTTAACTGGTAAAACTGTGCTTTTACTTGTGTGATTACTTTTAACTGTTTACAGTGCCATTAAATGTGCTCCGTGAATAGAAACTGTGCATTTTAACTGCCGAGCTTGCTTGAAACCACAGCCATTAAAGGTCATTTCTGCCAAGAATTGAAACTGTGCATTTTAACTGGTCAAACTGTTAACTAGCTTTTCTGCTTTTTCAAGTGTGTGTATGTATTTGTGTGTGAAATGCCCCACTTACATGTGGCTGTTTGTTAGAGGTACACAGACTCAAACCCTGTACCTTGAGTACAGGAAGCATGTGCTTAAATTCTCTACCCATTCCACCAGAATGTTTGCCTCATAATTTTGGTCTGTTCTGAAAACTTGTGGTTTTCTGGCAAATCAGTGAGAACTTAATTCACTAAATAATGATAGCCATTTAAGTTTCAGTCTTCCTATCTTTCAGGAAAGGCATGGTAACACAAAACATTTTATTCTAGCAAATTTTCTAAGATTATACAAGCAATGTTTAAAATGTGTCCCTGGTTTTGCCCCCCCCCCAATAAATTTTGGCTTTTTCCAGATTTCTTGTGCTGCATAGTTCTTCTGGTGAAGAGAAGTTTAGTGCTGCTTATGTAGTAGCACAACAAATGCATTACTTGCTCTTGGTAGAGAAGGCTGTCGGTTCTACTCCCACAGTATGCTATTGATTGCTGATACTGTACTCTGTTGCACTTTTAAATGAGGTGGATGCTGCAGTCCTGAGAATGTCCTCTTTGGTGAAGATACATAGTAACTATGAACCTGTTATCAGTTTGCCATCCATTCCCTATTGCAATATTGCTAGGTTAGAATTTTTTAATGTAGCATAGGCAATTTATTGTTCAAGGGCAATAGGTACTTTATTTGTAGATGAAACTATGAAATATAAAGTTGTTTGCTAGCAGCAACCTCTTCATTAGTTACAGTCTAGATCTCTTTAATGTGGAATTATGTAAACTACTTTTACTTCTACAGAGATTTTGCATATTTACATATACTTTTGGATTGCAGAAGTTTGAGTAGACTTTTATGATGGAAATGTTCTGAATTGGGCAATGTTGTCATTACTGGTTCATGCATTTGTTTCATTGCTTACTGAAAAAATGCTCAAAACAAATTTAAAATGCACTCTAGCAAGTTTGCTGTATTAGACAAGGAATATAATTTAATAAAATCTGGAAGGTGTATCAAAGAACACATGCATGTTTCGTGTGCAAGAGGCTTATGATTTGAAAAGATCCCAAAGGTAATCTTTATCTGCCACTGGCCAGATGCATTTTCTTTGAATGTGGGTTTTAATGCTGTTTCAAAGAATGTGAGTTTCAAGGGCAGAGAAGTTTTAATGTTAAGTAAGTCTATTTTCATTGTGAAACTGTATTGTTTTGTTTAGCAGATGTCTGTTAGTGTTTGTGCTATAAAATGTATAATACGTTTTAAATTAAATCCAAATCATTGCAGAAGTAAAGCAGTATCCACATTACAGTGTTTATGGTAAATGGGGTGAACTAGCCAAGTAATAGGACATTAAAATGGCTGCAGGGGGGAGGGCTGTGTAAGGGGGGCATTCAACCATGATTCTGTGAGAGGGGAAGGGCAGCAAACTCAAAGACAGCCCCGGGCATCACAAACTCTAGCTGCACCACTGTCTGATTAGTAGGCCATGGAGAATGAAATTTGGAGATCTTAGGAAACTATAAAATTCTTTTGATAAGATTAGAATATTGACTACCATTAAATGTCCTACTTTTACCACAAAACCCACATACTGCAAGTCAAGTCACCAAAAACAAAATCCTAACATTTATCGTCATTTCTCTTCCCAGTGAATATCATTGCTGCACATTTAAAAAAATGGTTGCTATTTACTATAGTATCTGGGACCATATTTTGGTTGTCTCTTCTTCAGTTTGCATTTGAAAGTTGGTATCCCACAATTCCATTGGAGTGGGTGGGGATATGTAATTATGTATGCAAATTTTATATTAATCAGAAAACAGATTTGTACCTATTTTTCATGGGCCTTTATCCAGATTTTTGATGTTTCCAGGTTGAGAGGTATGGTACCTGTCTATACACATTCAGGTATTGGTAAAACAATGCTAACAGTGCTTACAAACTTGTGGGGCATTCCCATCGAGAGAATCCTGGACTCAGGTGGTCAGATGTCCCCCCATCTGACACTTCAGATCATCATAGTGTTGATGGACCTGCTTACTAGTGTGGGGCATACCTTTAGCACTGGTGAGATTGCATGCCAGCTGGTCTGAGGCCTCCACCTTGATCCCTGGAACTGGCCCTGCAGCAGCCAGTCTTTTACTAGGAGTCCAACCATGACCCTGGACTGCAGAATGCCCCCCTGCTGTGCCCAGAAGTGTGCACTCTCTCCAAAGCCTGCCATAGTTCCTGCACAGTTCAGACTCCAACTGGTTATGCTGTATTTCTGTCTGTTACACTTAATATAGCCTGTTTTCCCACCCTAATACCATTGGACCACTTTTAAAAATGCAGTGCCTTGCTTAGCACCATGCAAACCAGCTTAGCTGACCTAAGCAGTGCTTAAACTGGCAATGCTTAGCAGTGCACAAACCAGCTAAGCCCAGTCAAGCTGTCCATAAACAGAGATTGTTTTAGCAGTGCTTATCATGACTTAGGTAGTCTTAGCAGAGCTTAGCTGAGTATAGCAGATCATGATTTAAAAATAATTGGCATAATTTATCTTGCAAAAATAATTGCTTAATTTCTCTTCCATGTATTCCAACCCCACTCCTACTGCACAGGAGGCTGTAACTCTATCCACTTAGTGACATGGATATGTAGACTGCTGCTATAATTTTACATATACTTCTCAGCTACATTTAAGCACTGCTAAGCACCGCGCCACACAAACCCACTCAGTTTTGCTTAGACTTGACCTTTAAATCATAAATTAAATGCATCTTGTTTCTATTTTTAGATGTCTGGCACGTGTCAATTGCTGTGGGCTGCATCGTGCCCTGCAAACTTAAAAAAAAATATTATAACATTGAATTTATTGCTATTAGGAACTGGGACAGTGCAGGGGGTGTGTTACTCCATCTATGGACACAGTTAATAACACACTCCCTACACTGATTCAATACCACTTTCTCCAGCTCTCCCTTAGTAAAGTACCTTCATTAATACGAGTATAATATTGAGAATAATATTGGAACCTTTTGCCTACTGATCTAACTTTAGTACCCTCCCTTCTGCTCTTTAAACAAAGGCTCAAGAAACATCTTAGAACATGCTGGCATTGCCCCTGTAGCAATCCTGATTAATCTTTTGATTTTGTTTTTCCTGTCTCTTTACTGTCTGCTTTCACCAGTCACTACTGCTTACCCTCTGCAGGTAGTGACTGTATCAACCTTATTTAAATGACTTGGGAGATGATATCAGTCATTGAATGTTTCTGTACTTTATCTCAGATATTTTACTGTAAATTTTTTTGCCCTAGCTGTTCTGTATCATATTATGCGTAATGTAACTTAGATGTATGCTCTCTGTATAGTATTGTAACATCCATTCTTTATATTTGTATATGATAAATTTCTGTCTTACTACTTGGAACTTTTCTCCCCAGGCCTCCACTGAAAATGGAAATATATCCAGTTAGACTAGCCCGGTAAACAAATGTAAAATAAATAAAATAAAAATAAAATATGCATGGCGTGCTACCAAGGGGGGGGGGGGTGGCATACATGGCCATGGTACTTTCCATGTAGGCTCAACACTATGCCTACACAGATTTTATTAAATCATGGGGAATGTTTTGAGATACGGACCCATCAGAAGTACATGAACCTGTAACATTATTAGAAGGTGATAGTTTCACAGTAGGCCTTTTGACCTAATAGTGTCATAATTATGCATGTCATGCACTATAGCTTCTGGAAAAGACTATTGCTTGTCATCAATAAATATTTCTTATGGGGCGTGGCCAAGATGGTGACAGGCTAATAGCTTAGTCCCTCTGCTCTGCTATTTAAATTATATTTCTTACAGGAATTGTAAAGTATATGACTTATTAAACATGTAATTTTTGTGGGATTATCTTCTTTTCAAGATTCCGGAGGATACTATCTGGATTTTACATCTTTAACTATCTTAATTCCTGTCACTATTTAAACAAAAGAGGTATCTGATTATTTATTCAGAATGACTTACTCAAAAGGTAATTCACAATATTTGTCATTAAAGAAAGAACTACAATCAGTTCTTATAAACATACAAGAACTTGTAATAAAATTGGATAAAATGGACAATAAACTAGATAATTTTAAGGAAAAATGCACTAAAGAAATGGACAAATTACATGAAATAATAAAACATCAAAAACATCAGATTTCCATTATGGAAAATGGTCTAAATGATACAGAAGGAAGGGTATTAGAAAAAGAACATAATATTGAAATTTTATTAAAACAAACACTGTTTTGCTAAACAAAATAGATGACCTTAAAACAGATGTAGAAGGATCAGCATTCACATCTATGTTTTACTTGAAAAAACAGAATGCAACAATGTGGTTAATTTTATCACATCTTGGCTCCCAAAGACTTTGAACTTAACTGAGTCTTTGTCTTTCATTATCAAAAGAGCACATGGGCCACTAGTGGTCCCTTCATTATCAAAAAATAGAAATCCAAGATCCATAATTGTAAGATTCTTTCCTGTCAGGAGAAGGAACTGATATTAAAAACTGCTTGGTCAAATTCTCTGATTAAAATAGATGAGAATGCAATAAAAAAAAAAAATCTTGGCCAAGTGGAGAAGGAACAAAGCCATACATATTGAAAGCCCCCTGACTAATCTAAACATGCAGCTAAGAGGGTTAATTAATACTTCAAAGGCAAAATTTGAAGAAAAAATAAGTTCTTAGACAAATGACAATTACAAAGCTTTCTATGGCTATGTCAGTAACCTTAGAGGAAATATACAACAATGTGCAAAACTTATTGTAAATGTCATCACCCATACTGAACTGGAGGCCATTGCCAGACTTTTGGCTGACAAGTTCAGCTTAAATTTCTCCCTCCACTCCCCCAGTAGTCCAAAGGCAATAGCACATAACACAGTCCCCCCAAACATTACTACAGAACAGGTCATTAATGCATTTTCCCAGGCCAAAAACACTGCATTGATGGGCCCCAATAACATCCCAGGATGTTTAATAAATTGAATGACACATGACCTCTCTGGTCCACTTGAATCATTTTTCAATCGGAGTCTTCAATCAGGTTTTGTGTCCAAGGAATGGAAAATGGCTACCAGCCTCATACATAAGGCCATGGAAAGAATCATACATAAGGCCATGGAAACAATCATCACGGACATGATAAATAAGGACATAGGTAACCTGCAAATGCTGGACCCATCACAGTTTGGTTTTGTTAAAGGAAGGTCATGCCTATTAAATCTGATGGATTTTTTTGAGATGGTCAATGAAGCATTGGATGAAAGTAAGACTGTGCACACAGCTTACCTCAACCTGGCCAAGGATTTTGATTAAGTTCACTAATTTAGGTATAAACACTTTTATCACTCACTGGATAGCCAACTGTCTCTCTGATTGGATCCAGGAGGTTGAAATTGGTAAGGTCACCTCCACCAAGAAGCCAGTCACTAGCAGAGTCCCCCAGGGCTCGGTATTGGGCTCACTCCTTTCTGGCATCTATTTATCTGAAATGGAGGCAAATGCTAAAGGTTTATGGCTGACTAAGTTTGCAGATGATTGCAAATTGTGGGTTGTCATCAACTCCCCTGCAGACACTAACATTCTTCAGGAAGGTCTATTTCTGACTAATAAATACTGCCAAAGCCATGGTCTTAAACTCAATGCTAAGAAATGCATAACTGTACCCTTTGGGAAATCAATAATTCTGGCTAATTACCATGTTGATAATGCACCCCTTACAGTTGATCCAGTGGTCAGGGATCTGGGTATGCACATAGACAGTAGCCTTACCTTCTACCACCACATGGCCACAGCAGTGAGGAAATCATTTAAGGTTGCGCAACTTATAAGTAAGGGCATGACATCTAGATCCAAAGAGGTCATTATCCTACTCTACTCCACCCTTATCAGACCAATTATAGAGTACAATGTTCCCTTTGGTATGTACTTGACCATGCATATGTAGCAACTAGAGCAATCTCAAAGGTTCCTTACAAAAGAAATACAAGGTGTAACAAACCTACTTTATGCCTTAAAGCCTTTTCTCTCTACTCAGTCTCCTACAGATTGCTGAGGGGTGATCTAAGTCTGGCTTACAAGGCATCCACAACCCCCACACTTCTGAATCTCCTACATATTTATAAGTCAAAAAGTGCCAGAAATACAAGGTGTAGGGATCTGAATTTTGTCTGTACATTACACAGAATATGCTGGAGAGACAGATGTGTCCCAAAGACTGCTCCTTCTATGGAACAGGCTTCCCAACCATGTGCATCTGAGTTTCTCTATTACCCAGTTTAAGCAAAACCTAGACTAGTGGATAGGGAAAAGAAATTTACACTGGGGTTGGTAGCCATGTCCCTTATGAACAGAGGTAGCTTATAAATACCTGGTGCTCAGTGTCCTATTTGGATGCAGGACATCATTATTCTTTTGGGAAAACATGGCTAGGCTTAGAAAGGCCCCTTGGGTCATTAGCCTAGTAAAAGTCTATGAATCTGCAAATCTATGAATCCATGAAGAAGGTTTGATGATGACTAGTCAACTTCAGTAAAATCAAAAAAGAAAATAATTCCTTCCTTTGATAAAAGAACTGAGAAATAGACAGAGTAAAGTGTATTTATTATTCCCAGCTAGACTTATAGATGGAACTATAAAATATTTGAAACCTTGAAATCAGTTATGACTTTTTTAAAAACAACAAAGATTCTATATCAAACAGACGAAACAGATTAGAATAACAGTTTTCTGAAGAGTTATACAGAAAAAATGAATAGAAAACTGAGAAGAAAAAAATTAAATGTCAAATTTGTGTTTTTTTTTTTTTTTTCTGGTTTAACCTAAACAATAATATCACAGCATACAAGTATATATGTTTGACACTACTATTCTACATGTAACAAATGCTCTACCTGAATCAAGTTGGAAAAAAGAAAATATAGTTGTATAACATATAGAGTAATTTAAATTATTACTTTATAACATTTAATACTTTAAGTTACTTAGAGTAAACTAATATTTAACTTTTGTTATCATCTAATATACTCCACCTGATACAAATATGATCCTTAATATTCGGTTGCCTTTTCCTTCTTCCCTTTATTTCTTTTCTTCCTTTTACTTTCTCTTTTTCTTCTACAGTTCTTTTGTTCCAACAAATAAGCATTAACTATATATAAGCATATATATATTATTTCCTGAAATGCTGATAAAGTGTTTTAAGTAACAGAAAATATTACATAGATAAAAGGTGTTAAAAACTAAATACATTTCTGAACCTCATATTATCTCAAATGTCATTACATATTTCTCTACATTACAACTTAGTAATTGTTATATAGTTTTATATGGGCTGTTTATATTCACACTTTAATAAAATATAACATTTTCTTTATTAAATTTAAGTATACAAATATAATGATTTCTTATAGCAACAATAGGCAATTAAATGGATTGAAATTGCTTACCAGCATTGCCTTCTAAATCAATTATAATTATTAAAGGCACTAAACAAGGGTGTCCTTTGTCACAGTTATTATTTGCTTAGGTCATAGACCCATTTGCTAATTATATTAGATCTAATACTAATATTAAGGGTATACAATTCAATAATCACTTAAATTCTAAAAAAAATCAACTATTTGCATATGATATTTTATTAACTTTGAATGATTATAGTTGTTCTCTATAAGCTTTATTTAAGACAATGGAAGTCATGCAAAATATATCTGGACTTAAATTTAATGATAATAAAACTCATATATTATCTATAAATTTAAAACACATAATATAAATAAGAAATTCTTCAAATATATAGTTCTAGATAATAAAATTAAGTACCTAGGGATTATTTTATCAGATAATATTAATGATATATTAACAAATAATTATACTAACATTTTAAAGAAACTAAAACATCTCATAAATAAATTGAACTTTTTTTACAATGGAAGGAATATTTTCTTTAATTAAAATGATTATTCTTTCAAAAATGCTATATTATATACATGCCATATCACTGTCCCTTTGTAAAGAACATAAAAGACAATTTAATACATTAATATTGAACTTTCTATGGTTTCCTAATAAACCTAGACCTGCATTAAATCATCACGTAAAGGATTGGAGAGTTGGTGGTATAAGACTTTCAGATATAGAAATATATGCACTTTCATCAATTATTAAGACAATAATGTTATTGTTAAACTCTATTCTGATAAATGGAAAACACAGGAAATAATCTGGCTAAAGTCAAATTACTCAATACCATTTCAATACAGCAAAATATTAACTAATAATTTTTTTTGGTTGGTAAGGGAATACATTTTGGAGAGCAAAAATAAACCAGTGTGTTCATGGTACATAACCAATACATTAAATATATTCAAAATGTTATGAATAGAAATCCAGGATTTAAAACATGGTCATTCCTATTATTTCCTATAGCTTGTACACAAAATAATTGTAGCACTTTTAATGTCCAAAAAATTGCTGAACACCGAGAAAAAATGTAATATATAGGAATCAATTAATTAATTCTGTGATAGTACTCTCTATGGATTGTATTATGAATAAATATGATATAAATAGTGAAATGTGATTAGAAATACAAACTTTTAGACAATTTATTATTAATAAACTTGAATTAATGCATTTAACTATTAAAGATTAGGTTCCAAAAATTATAGAATTTATGATTTTATGGAAACAAAACTGCTATAAGAAAAGGGTACTTATCTAAAATATATAAAGTAGTCAAAATATGCAATTATATTATAAAGATCATTTTTCCAAATATTGTAGATTAATAATCAACTTTCTAGTGAGGAAGATAAAAAATAATAATGTTAATAGTTCCAAAACAAACTAGCCTTTCACTGCAGTAGAGGTTATTTTCCTGGAAATTTATGCATAGAAGATTTATTACTCCTCATAAATGGAACTAATGTTTAAAACACATTTTGCATGCTGGTGATGTAAATTAAAGTTAAAAGTGGATTGGCAACATATGTTTTATGAATGTATATTACTCAATTAATTCTGCAAAAATCTGAATTATTTGTCAAGCTATTTTCAATGAAAATTTTAATTTAACTAAATATTTCTTGTTTTAATGTTCTGATACCTAATTGTGTTGCCAGATCAAAATATTCTCTCTAATGGAGTTTGCTAGCTACTGCACATAAAGTAATTACTATGAACTGGAAAAAGAAGATGTATCCTTCATTGAAAGAGTTCAAGTATATTGCAGTTAATGTTTCTCAACTAGAATTATCTGCTATCAAGATGATAACAAATAGAGTCACTTCATATTACAATTCTCTGTTAAAAATTTAGAGAAGTACTAGGAAAATTGAAAATAATATGACACAAAATCACATCCACATGTTAAATGATTAGTAATTGCCTTTGTTAAGTAGACAACTTTTGTAAATACTTTTTTTTTTACTTGCTGCTGTAAAGTTTCTTTTTTTATTATAATAGTTACTTTTGTTCTAAAACATTGCTTTCTGTTTGGGATTGTTAGATGTTTTAAACTTTAATAAAAATATTTGACTAATAAATGTTTCTTATTTCTTCTGCACTTGTTTCCATTGGTAGACAACAAATAAGCTTGGTAGCTTATATTTCTAGATCATAAATACTGGCTGCATTGAAAGACCTCTATGAATTCTGATATTCTTGATTTCCTTCAGCTTTGAAAGAATGTTGGTCTGATATCCAAAACAATGCTTTTGTCTGCGCTGAGTTTGCTTCAGGCTCCTTTGAGCTGAAGTAGTTTTCTCTGAAGTTAATAACACAGTAGTTCAGTGCTTGATAGTTTGAACATTTTGTTCAACCTGTCCATTAGACTTTGTATAACATTTACTCAATGTAATATTTCTCAAAAAAAAAATAAATTCTGCACTTACATATTAAGAACCACTTGGCTGATGTCAGCACAACAGAAATGTCATTGTTTGAAAAAATAGACCTCAGTGCACTAAAAAACATTTAATTTTGTAGTATTACTCAATTTAATACTTTCTGAAAATGTCATATAATAGTCAACTAATATCAAACAGAGGGTACCTCAATTCTGGGCTGTGATTTCCCTGGAACTGCTTGCAACATCATAAGCTTTCTCCATTTACTATTTTGGTGTGAGTTACACACAGTAATCTTCAACATCATTTACATTGCAGGTCAAACCATTTTGTGACACTGAACTAAAAGGTAAATATTGCATTGTATTCCAAATTTGTAATCCCTGTGATGATATATAATTAATTTGCTTGCTTTGAATAACACACCATAGATACCATATTTTCATTTCTGAATTCCCTGTAAGGAAATATATATATTGTTTTCAATTTCTCTTTTCTCTATGACCAAGCAGCCAAAGAAAAGTTTTTCAAGACCTTTATTTCCAGATCTTCAACAAACTTTTGAAATTCTTTGCCATATGTAACTAAGGAATAGACCTGTAATTTGCATACCATAGCCTAAGAAGTTCTTATTTTGCAGCTAAAAATAGAACTGACTCAGCAAATCTTTTATGCGTATTTCTTCTTATAGAGTACAAATAACTTAAAGATATTAATTTTGCAAACCTAACAATATTTCTGCAACTCAGGAGAAGCTTAACACAATGGTGTCTTAAAGATACTCATCAATGACTTAATACTACTCTAAACATGAATGTCTGCTATTAGCAAAAGGGTGAAACTTCACACAGTTATAGAACATATAAAGTAATTATTTCATAACCTGCATATGCATTTTCTGACAACCATTGAGCATTCTGGGATAATATACCTTAGGCTTTCCTTGCTGCAAAATAGCAATTCATATTATCAGCACTACTATCAATTGATAACATGGCAGGGTTCTTCTGATCAGAATTTTTTACTATATCACTATAGATACTCTTATGACCAATGTTTGCTAACAACCTGAACTTTTGATCTATTTATCACTTCTATGATACTTAATGTTTTAAGATGCAGGCCCATCAGAAGTACATGAACTTGCAATATTATTAGAAGGTGATAGTTTCACAACCGCCCTCTTGACCAGTGTAAATCTTAATCATATTCAAGTAGCTATCTCAAATGAATATTGCATCCACCAAGATAAGAATACATTTCAAAGGTCCTTGACAAACCTGAGATAGTATGAAATGAGTCATTCTGTGCCTTAAGCCACACAATCTCTGAAATAAATCATTCATACCTTTCAGAAGGAAACATTTGTTTTAGCAGAGAAAACTGAATACTGTTTTGAGAAATGATTACCTTCCCCAATGATGTACAAATGTGGAGTAGGTATAATTAAGCTTTGGGGGATGCTTTTCATGTGGCAGTTGCATAGGAAAGTCCCTGCAAAAAAAGGCTTGTTTTGAGCTGTCCCATTGCATTCAATTTAACAGGCAGCTTCTGAAACAGCAGGTGACGAGCATTTGCAATGTGAGGGATCAAGTTATGTAGCAGAATCTGTATTAGAATAGCTTGTCAATATTATCTTATAAATGATACCTTAAATGCACTTATTTTTATAACAGAGGTCCTTCACCTTGATAAATTAAGAGTGAGTGATACACACAGAAAAGTAATTTAAGCAAGTGTGGGGAATTATTCCACAAACTCCTTAATGTGTTATTCCACATCAAGGTCAGTGCACCTCTGAAAAGGAACAATATCTGACAGGTAATATAAGACCTACCAAATTCTTTCTTCAAGATTTTATAAGATTGGGTCATCTACTAAGCTCTGGCATATCAGTGCTATGATCTCACTATTATGTGATATGAGGAACAACTATGATTGTATCAAAGTATTTGCATCCCAAACTCTGATATTCTGAACCTATGACTCTAAGCTTAATTTCAAAACGTATTATAGCATATCCAATAATTTGATTATTGCATTTTTCATAGGTTCATAGGTTGGTACTAGGCTATCAGCCCTAGGGTCTATACAAGTCTAGCCATAACAATTCCCTGGCTATTTCTTCCCACACTATTTACTTCCCTGGACCCCTGTCTAGCAGGGCAACTGACGTGATCCCCGGGGTGAATTTTCTTTCTCCCATCCAATCGTCAAGGTTCCTTTTGAAGAGGGCCAAAGAGGCACTCTGCTTGACATGTATGGGCAATCTATTCCAGAGATTTCCCAATAAAGGTAACTACAGGATAGCTCTGCATCCTCTGACTTCAAGTTTTTCAAAGTCAGCACATGGTAAAAATCTCCCTTCTTTAGTTCTGATCTTCTTGTATTCAGTTTCAGATTACATTGTCTTACTCCTTTCAACAGCTAAATAATTCTTAAACCATAAGTACTAGATGCAGGAATATAGTAACCTATACTAAATACATAATGTGCCTATTTATTTATGTACTTTTAATTAATTAATTAGTTTATTTATTTATTTGTTTATTCTTGCATTTACTTCTATGCTCTTCATATATGTTTATTTAAACATTTGCTAATGGCATGGCACTTGAATAACCATTTCAGCCCCCATTCTGGCAAAATGCATACAATACACCTATAAGACAGTTCCATTAATTTATAATGTAAATAAATAATAAAGTATATCACATTGGATAGACACTTTCATTTAAATGAACATACATTATGTTTGCACATATATTGCAAACGGGTAATACACAGGCTGAACAGAGATTGTTAGAAATGAAACTCTGTACAGTGTTATCCAACACAAATGTTATTAAAAGTGTGTCTAAGACGGGTCTATATCATAAGAGCAAAGGTTCAAAAGAACGAACGCTGAAATATTGAAAAAACACAAACATCGAGCTTTATATTGTGGCGGTCTGCGCCCCCCCACAGCCCCCGCTAAATATGGGTTCACTACACATTACCGAAAGCCCACAATACCGATGCCAATACACCTCAGACCAAATACCCAAAAGACTACAAGACCGACGGACCACAAGCGCGAAATTCGAAATCGCGAACGTTTGAAACACATACAGTACACACATACACAAACACACAGCTTCCCCCCACAATCAAACAAATAAACCTACACTATATTTAAGCAGGGGGCAAGCCCCCCTACACCCCCCATACCCCCTACTTTAATATTCTAACTCCGAGATCGCACAAACACACACACAAGACAAACTCACAACCACACATTACAGTCCCTCACACACACACACCACAGTCACAACACACACTAAAGCCCCTCACAAACACACTTACACACACATACTTACCTGAACCACAACACCAGAGGCACTAACTCAGAATCTCAGAACATTTATGAAATTCGCGCTTCTGGTCTTGCGATCATGTCTTTCGGTGTTCTGGTCTCGGGATTCCGAGTGTCGGTAATATGGTTGTTCGGTCTTCATAATTAACCCCTAAAAATATATTCCAACTCCAAGGTTGCACTACAGTTAGGAAAGGGCAAATATTCCTATCCTCACTGTATTGCGACCCCAGAAAAAGTGTTTCGATGTCTGGCATTTTCAATCATAAGAGCGTTCGTTCTTTTGAACCTTCGCTCATTTAATATGGCCCAGTCTAAGACTATATGCTAGACAGCAAGGAATGTTGGTGTTAAGATAGATGATTGAAACATTTGTATTGTGAAGAACAGAATATGTGGAATTTGAGAGAGATTTGAAAGCTGGGTTGTGACAGACTCCATTCAGAAGAGATTTACAAACAGCAGGAGTTGTTCTAGCTATTCTTACATTGAAACAAGTCATTGTAATGTGAGAGCATCAGACACAGTACTACAGAAAGAACAGGAAGTATTGGTAAAGTTTGTCAGAGACAATGCAGAGGACAAAAGTTCAGTAAGGGCAGCTTATAGAGAGTGAAGGAGAAAAAGGAATGTTGTCCAAAAAGTGAAAGGTGGAGTCGTTGTTCTTAGGGTTTCTGGAATTTTGTATGGCTGTAAGCAATAGTGTGCATTCAGGGTTTGTGATAAACATTCTTAGCTAAGGAGTATCTCTGTTAGTGTTTCTAGAATTTTGTATGGCTGTAAGCAACAGTGTGCATTCAGGTTGTGTAACAAACATATTTTTAGCTACGGAGTATCCTGTTTCAACTCAGGTTGTGTAACAAACATATTTTTAGCTACGGAGTATCCTGTTTCAACTAGAAGAAGAAGAAGAAGACTGGTTAACTGAAAAGAAAGCAAAGATGACTAAGGACATTTTCAATGACAGAATTAATGTCCAGATATAACTTAGTAAGTGGTCTTGTATGGCGCCAATGTACTTTACAGGAATTCCAAGAGGCTCAAATGCAGGGAGATGTGAGACAGCATATTAGGAATTCCAAAGACTATGATTATAGATTTGCAGAAGCTAATTGCAGACCTTGTAGACCATTACCTTCTTTTAAGAAGCATGCTAGATATCGAAATCTGCCCAGAATTATGCTTATGGTTTATAAGGACTTGCTAAAGGGTAGACACTTTAGAGCCACAGTAGCCTCATTTCTTTCAGACTATGTACTTATCCCTATCCTTAAATGTGTCCCATAAGGCCACATTATTCCTCCCTTACTCTTTACAAACTTCTGCATGAGCTTTTTTGTATTCTAGTGATCCTGCATGCTGATGATGTGGTCATTCTCAGTTCTGCCCCCTTTCACTTAGTCAATAAGACACAACTTCGAAATGGCCTTCATTCAAGTAACACGTGGTTAAAACAACATAAAACTTCTACTCAGCTCCAACAAAATACAATTATGTTTTTGGTACCAGTCAAAAACTGTCTAAATGTCCTTCATCTCATGACATTAAAAACAATGAAAACACCCTAATCAAAACTTCATCAGCTTTCAAATATCTAGATACCTGACCAGACAAGAACTTCAAGTTCTAAATCCATATATGAAAAAAAGCAAAATAGATAAAACTTTTTTTTTGGGGGGGCAGGAAAATTTCACCATACCTGTGATAGCCAACAAGAGTAGCAATCAACAAGAGAGACTGCTTTGAGCCCAACTTGAATATAGCCTTCCTATCATACCCATCATAGCTGCTGCCTCCTACAAGAACATGGACACATTATAAACTATCACAAATAAAATATGTGAATTTATTACACACTGTCCTGCTAAATGACACCACTGTTTCACTTCCATTAAAGTCAACAGGTTAGCAGTAAAGCAGAAAGCAGATGTCTTACTCAGCTTACTTGTCTTCACACTCCTCCATCTCAAAACATACTGTCCCCTTGTAGTGAGTCTCAGCACACAGACCTCCTCCTCTAACCTAAGAGCTCATCGCCGCACTGGTCTCGCTCCGCATCTCCATAAACTCAAGCTATATTGTACTAACCATACATTTTCAGTTCTAGTGCCTAAACAATTGGAATTTTTCCATCTCTCTTCCCATTCCAAATTTAGACCACAGTTGAAAGCACATCACCTGAAATAAGCAAAATGTATATGCTTTGACACCAGCTGCATAACCCAACCATAATTACCCTCACACGTATTCCTTTACCCGACCATCTACCTCTTCTTCATCTCTTTATTACTGATAAGAATTACTCAGAAATACTATGCTTATACAATATAATTCTTTTCTGATTATGATTTGAATGTAGGACCTTTTATTTGTAGCTACCATTTAAAAAGTACTGATATTGCCAACATCCTGGCAGATAGATTCAGTGCAAACTTCACCCCCCTCTCACCTCCAAAAGAGCCCACAACAATACAGGAAAAGTGTAGTGTCCCAAAAATCACAGATGCACAGGTGAAAACAGCCCTTTCAAAAGCCAAAAACACAGCATCAATGGGACCAGATGGTGTCCCAGGCTGCATCTTGCACGAACTACAGAACGAATTAACCCCCTACCTAAACACACTGTTCAACTTCAGTCTCTTCACATGCCCATAGAATGGTGCACAGCAACGGTTATTCCTCTCCACAAAGGAGGGGCCACAACTGACCTTGGTAACTATCGCCCCATAAGCCTGAATAGCCTGGTCTGCAAGGCTATGGATTGCATCATCATGGAACTCATTAACAAAGACATTGGGAACCTCCAAACACTTGACCCGACCCAGTTCGGCATTGTTAAGGGCAGATCATGCCTACTAAACCTGGTTGACTTCTTTGAGACAGTCAACAAGGCCATAGATGAGGGAAAGGTGGTTCACACAGCCTACCCTGATCTCGGCAAGGCTTTTAACACCATTCCCCACTCAGGTATTACAGAAAAACTCACCAGCCTGAACATAAACCCCTACGTCATGAGATGGTTTGCCAACTGGCTTACAGACAGAACACACACAGTAAGAATAGCGGGTTCCAGGTCCGACTCTAAACCAGTCAGAAGTGGTGTCCCACAAAGCTCAGTCCTGGGACCCCTACTGTTTGGCATATACTTCTCAGAAGTACAGGCAAACACAGGAGGACTATGGCTAACCAAGTTCACCGATGACTGCAAACTGGGAGCCATAATTGACAGTCCGTCTGACACGGACATCCTCCAAAAGGGCCTTACTGAGATGGCCACCTGGTGTCAAAGTCATGGCCTCAAGCTAAATGCCAAAAAATGCATAGTCATCCCATTTGGGAAAAACAAAACACCCAAGAATTACCACATAGGTGGCAGCCCCCTTAATACAGAAGAGTGAATAAGAGATCTGGGGACCCAGGTAGATAGTAATCTCTCCTTAGACAATCATATTGCCAAAGTAGTTAGGAAATCCTTCTATGTGGCCCATCTAATTTCCAAAGGGTTCACATCTAGAAATAAAGAGGTTATAGTGCTCCTCTACTCGTCACTCATTAGACCCATCATAGAGTACAATGCCCCATTTGGGATGTACCTCACAAGACACTTTCAACAGCTGGAAATATCACAAAAGTACCTCACCAAGAGGATTTCTGGCCTCAAACATATGTCCTATGCAGCCCAACTGAAAAAACTCCGGCTGTACTCAGTGGCATATCGCTTACTCAGAGGTGATCTCTGCCTGACTTACAAAGCCATGTCCAACTCAGAATTGATGGACATGCTCCACCTAAAGAAAATCAATTCACTGCAAGCCACGTGCTCTAGTGAGCTAAACCTCGCCACAAGAATAAATTGAACATGCTGGAGGGATCGATTCCTGTCACAGAGACTCCCTATGCTTTGGAACAAAATTCCAAATTACATCAGGCAGAGCCCCTCACTAACACTCTTCAAGAGAATCCTTGACGAGTGGATGGGTAACAGAAAATACACCCCTGGGATCACTTCATTGGCTCTGCTTGACAGAGGATCAGTAAATTAATCAATTGGGGGGTGAAAGCCGACACACTCTGGCTAGGCTTATAAATTCCCTCGGGCAGATAACCTAGCACTTATTTATGAACCTATGTGAAGATTGTTGTTTTTAGGTGACGTTACATCAAAAACTGATTTCTGATATATTGGCTGTTGTTTTTATTCATCTCTGTAAAATAGTTTTTCCTGGTTGTAATCACTCAGGCTGTGCCTGAAATTGGTTCTTTGAGTTGTAGCCCTGGTAAACAAACTCACATAAATAAAATACATACATTTCTGTGTGTTTTAGGGTACTCTGAACCTGTGAGCAATATGAGGTCAACAGCATAAAGTACTGTATTTATGTGACGATGGTCACATGGGAGAAATTCAATAAACAAAGAGAGTTTAGGTTGAGTATGGACTCTTGAGGTGCTCCAGAAGACAAAATGGGTCAGGGAATGTTGGGCTTGACCTTGATTTATTTTTTCTGGTAGCAAGTGGCAAACCCTTTCAAGGTGCTGGGGGCAAAGTTCATATGGTTGAGATGTCTAAATATAAAGTTATGGCCATCTTGGTTGAAACTTGAAAACATTTTATAAGTCTACAAAACAGCTACAGCCAGAAGTCAATGGACCCAACATATTTGTGAATACTGGGTCAGTTGCTTGAATGAGAACAGGAGACATATTAACATCTAATAAGAAGCCTTGTTGTTTTGATGATAGAATAATGTGTTTTTTCCATGAGGTAAATATAACTGCATGCCTTTTTATGAATGTTAGGTGAAAGGTGAATAAAGAGAAGGAAAACTTGTAGAGATTTTCACAAGGAAGGTTGAAGTGAAGTGAGGCAAAGTAAGGTCCTTGAGGTAAGAAGTCCAGAATTAGGGAGTTATTTAGGTTAACTGTTACTTTTAGCTAGGAAAAGAAGTCCTTAAATAGCTCAGCTGATCTACATGGAAAAGGGATATTGTTATCTGAGTCAGCAAGTGGGAGTGATAAATTGTGCTTGGATTGTATTCTGAGTTTCTAAATCTCAGACCAATGCAGTTTTGGGTTCCTAGGAGGACTTTTTGCTGGGACATACAGTAAGTAGATATTAATGCTCTGATAAGTGTTTAAGTTTGAATTCTGAGATATTTGAATATATTCAGACAGATTATGCTTGAATTTCCATTTGGCTCAAGCATTTCAGTACTTGTACATTTGATTTTTGAGGTCTAGGATGTGACAAGGGTGGTGGTTGCCCCTTTTCTTGTCTCTTTTCTGCTATCTTTATTCTCTTCATGCAGCTGACCCCTATGGATTCCAGTGCTTCGCTGCATTGCCTGGTCTGCCTACCCCACTTTATTTACTAATGGTCTTTCTCAGACTGGGTTGGGACTGATGTGGAGCTGTAAGGTGTCTTGAGACCACATGCCAGTCTGCTTACATGGGAACATTTCTACGTTTAGCCTTTTCAGTTTACCCCACTCATGGTGTCTGCACATAATATGCTGATGGGGACATGCAATGGATCTGATATTGGAAATCCGATCTGCTGACCCTACAGAAAGCACTTTATAATTGGCCCTCCAGTTCCTGACAGTTTCTTGTTGCTTAGTGTGCCCCCCCCCACGCACGCACACACACACACACACACACACACACACACACACACACACACACACACACACACACACACGCACACACACACACACACACTTATCTCAGGATGATGCTCCTGTCTTCCCTGCAAGCCCTTTAGTTAGCCAAGTTGCTAAGCCCTTTATGCAACCAAGTTGCTAACTGAACCTGGTTTATCTAGACCATAGTAAGGGCTTTGGTAGCACTGGATATTTTTCCTGTGATTTTCTTATATATATATGTATATATATATATATATATATATATATATATATATATATATATATATATATATATATAATAGAGTCATGGCTGAAAGGGGAATGTGAAAGAATAGAAATCCTGAGGGGCAATTGAAGGCAGTTATGCAGCAGAGAAAGGCCCAGTCAATAAAAATGCAAATTATTTTTTTCTTATGGTAGGCTGTCAACAGTTAAGGAGAAATTAGACTATTCTGGGCTCTCTACATAAAAGAAATAAAAGGGAGAAGAACAGGCAAGGAGTTACTAAGGAAAAGAGATATCTGTGAAGAGACTTAGTAAGGAGAAGATGTGACTGAACACTGTGGGGGATTAATGAAGTAAAAGTTCAGTACGGATGTGAAGATTAGCAGAACATGCATTCGAATTTCATTGGTATCTGAGATAGTGAAGGTTGAAGTCTTTTAAAATAATAACATTTTTACTAGCAATACAGAGAAAGAGGATGTCCAAAAGTGTTTTGAAATTTAGAAGGGTGGCAGGTGAGAGGGTATAGACCAAGGCTTCATATATACTTGTATATTGTCATCAAGAGTAGCTTTAGACAAAAACTAGTTTAGGTCACTTGAAACAGTGTCAGTGAATGGTTGGAGGTATTTCAGTACTTTTAATAATAAATGCACACCCACCTCATTTTTATGGTAGATTGTTTTACAGGATCAGCAGATGACATTTAGGAAAGGGAAAAATAATAAGACTATTCTTTCATCCTTGTTTCTACATGAAACAAAGTATGTCAGATTGATATTGAATTTCACAAACTTCAATGGTTACATTGAGTGATATGGATTAACATAAGACAGAAAACAGATATACAGTAGGAGATGGATGTGTATCTTTTTTCAATATTTCCCCCTGTCAGAAATTCATGGAGGATGATGAAAACTTTACACAGTGTTGAATTTAGAAATTAATTTTGATTATTCGTTAAGTCTGTATGGTAAATATTGAGGTTAATTAACCTTTTGGTTGAGTATGCAGGATGTTTTAACTACCAAAAACAAAATAATTGATAAATGTGTTTGTAATATGTGCAGGGGGTGATGATGAATGAACCTTTTGTATGAGGCTGCATATAAAGGCAATTTTTGGACTGATGCATTTATTTAATTATTTGAAGTTTGTTACCTGAGTGACAGGACTGGTACAAGGCCATTTTCAGCCTCATCGCAAGCCCCAAAGTGATACAGAACATAAAACAGAAAAGAAAAGAATCATAGTGAAGCATTACATAAATATGAGAGGTACATTTTAGCAAAAATAATATGATACTCACACATAATATACACAACAATATAGTACAAGTTGCTAGTAATGTAACAAAAGAGAAATCACTCACAAGCATTGTCTTTCAAACAGCTGTATTTGTATTTTTTCATAAGTTAATTATAATGATTGGAGGAATGAAGATGCTAGGGACTGACAGAGAAACATAGAATACAAAGGGCAAACTAAAACCAAAAATGTAATTAAGGTTGGTTATAATATAAAAAATAATAAAACACGCCAAAAATCACAGAATGGGGCCAAGAGAACACTGGTTTAAAAGAATAATTTAATTTTCAATAATGTTACTGATCAGTGCTTTGAATGTATATGGATGAGCAATAAATAAGTGAATGAAGTTAATTAATAATGCATGATATAAGAAGGTCTGATGAAGAATGCTTCGCTAACAGAAATGCATATTAATTTCAAAAGATGGATAAGATAAAAAATAGTACTGGAGAAGTAATAAGTGGTTAGGATGAAACATGTTATGAAGTAATAAAATATATCATTTAGTTTGGGGAACCTAGTAGTGTAAGAGAGTGAAGAAATGGGATGGTCTAAACAGAAAACTATGGAAAGCACTTCAAAACTAAATAATGACAAATAGTAGGGCTCAATGGCATATACCATATACCACTGCTGAAATAAGTGAAATGTTGGTAGGCATTTCTAATGTAATACAGGATATATATATAGGAATTAAGAATACTGTTTCATGGGTAATGATACCAAGGCAATGGGATTAAAAATTACTTGCACTGCAATGGAGATAATGAATGTCGATTATAATCTAATATGAGCAATGTCTCCTGAACAAGCTGTCCTCATGACTATGTCCAAGGCCATGACCCCATGGCATCTACATCTGGGTGTGGACACTGCAGTCACTGATGGAACAGTGGATGTGTTGTCACTATGGGAGTGGGATCTTGCACAGCCATATCTGATAACAACAGACATTGTAGAGGCTCTCCAACCACTTGGTTGCCCACCCTCCCACAAAATACATTCTTTCACAGACACTGCCTGTCAAGTGTGTTGTTCATCTTATCTAAAGAGTTCCCCACACAGTCCAGGTAGTCACTCACATCAGAAAGCATGGTATTTAGTAGTCACACAATGTATTCCAAGGCCCTGGTGGAACATGCCTGTGCCTCCATTATAGCCCTAAACTTATGTCTGGTGGCTGCTAATGATATGCATGCATCAGCAGCAGAGTATACAGCAGGCCTCCTCCGAGTACCCTGACCAGCCCTCCTGTGTGGCACCATGCCCACACGATGGCTAACAGGAGAGGCAACTATTTCTGTAATTGGAGTAATTATACTAGACTGATTAACTGTGTTACCCCCTACCTGTCTTATGTCAGAGGTCTCTTTGTCATGTGCATGTATAGGAATACCAACTGTGTCCAAAATATGGACAGGGGATGATTTAACCACAACCTCAGTGTTAGCCTGAGCCTCTGCACTCTCCAACTTTGCCTCACCATCATCATCAGAGGCTACTGATACTCTGACATCAGGAGGTAGCAATTCTACAGTACCACATTCAGCATCATCTATGATAGCAAGCAATAAACACAACAAAAAAAAGGGAGAATAAAACTGATCACATATTTTCCTTATACAAAAGGTATGTCAAACTGTAAGAAATGGTAAAACAACAGAAACATTACTCTGATATAGACCTGAATCTACCTTTTATACAGTAGTAACAATAACCAAATGTGTGCTTACTATTTGCAGGTGGACTGGCAGCCTGCAATTCAGAAGTGCCTGTATGTGAGAATGTAATAAAAGAAGTCTGCTAAATATTACAATGCTAATGAAACAGTCCCCTTCAAAAGTGCAGATTAAAAATGTTCTCATACAAAAATGTAGTGAGCAGTTAGACTCCCCCTACCCCCAAAGCCACCTTCACTATTTCTGTATGACTGTAGTATGACTCACAGTTATTTGTTTACGAGCGTGTACTCCCTATCTATATATATATATATATATATATATATATATATGTATATATATATATATATATATATATATATATGTGTGTGTGTGTGTGTGTGTGTGTGTGTGTGTGTATATATATATATATATATATATATATATATATTATATATATATATATATATATATATATATATAAATATATATATATATATATATATATATATATATATATATATATATATATATATATATAAATATGACATTTTACATATATGCATATAAAGATATAACAATGACACTTGCATATTGCATACCTGGAAGGTCTGCTTGTGACACTCTGGGTCTGTCTTCCACATCTGTGCCAATGTCAAGGATTTTGTGGGAACCCTCTGTTGAGCTGTCTGAATCTGTGACAGTAGATAGGAACTTCACTGTTTCATTTAATGGTGGTATGGTGGCAGGACCATGCCCCCCCCCATAACTGTTTGTTCCCAGGAAATTTCAGCCATCCTACACTGCACAGAGGTTATCGTGTCACTTAGCCCCTGCCATATCTGGGAGTAGGTTCTCCCATGCCCACCAACAGCATTAATGTCATTCACTACCTGATACCAAACCCTGTATCAGGCAGATTGGTCACCTCAACCTCTCCTTAACAGAAAAGCTCCCTGGCAATGTAAGGTCAGGATGATGACTGCATTTGCTGCATCACTATATAGTGGCTTGTGAGGTACAGATTTTATCTTGGGTGCCATATACCTGTATGAAATGAAACAGAAAATAGAAAATGGTTGTGGTGGTGCAGTGGTTAGCATTGCCGCCTCACAGCAAGAGGTTCTCCGGTTTGATTCTTGGCTGGGGTGCCTTCTGTGTGGAGTCTGCATGTCCTCGCTGTGGTTGCATGGGTTTCCTCCATGTGCTCCAGTTGCCTCCCACATCCCAAAGACATGCTGTAAGTGGATTGGACACTCTAAATTGGCCCTAGGTGTGAGTGTGTGCCTTCTGTGGAAGGTTGGGCACTGGGCTTGCAACTTGACACTGTAAAACTCCACTGCCAATCATGAGTGGACAGGTGATCCACTGTGGCGACCCCTAACTAGGAAAAGCCGAAAGAAGAAGATTACATATATAATACATAGACATGATGGTTGTGAGTTCAATAATTTGGGACTCCATGCCTCCAACATGCACAAATCAAATTGCTGCATATGACTACAGCCTTGTTAGGACACCCCCCCAAAGAAAAATAGATATTTCAAAATAAAACATCAACAGAGATATCTACCACTGTTGTAATGGAGATAACACACAGGTTTAACTTTGTAATACATTGCCCTATAACAATTGAAAATGTAACAGTAGAAATGTAAGACAAAACTATTATAACCAATATATTCACTGCTGTGGAGGTCAGTCAGGTAGAAATCCACACACTCAACACATTTTTCTTTTTCTGGTAGCACAGGTAAAAATGATGCCAGACCTTCATACAGAGTTACTATACAGTCATCTGTAGTAACTGTGCAAACATCAAATGAAATGTAAACTACTAGAAAATAGATCATGTAGCATTCTGGATATTACTGTTTGTAATGCAGACATGGCTATGCCAAATGAAAGGGATAAAAGAAAGAAACATTTAAGATAATAAAATTGCTTGTCAGCGGTCAGTGTAATTCATCCATTGATGTTAAACTAAAAGCATTATGTAAAAAATAGCAATGTACCTTGACAGTACAGCAGTGCAGAAAACAGATATTTTATCAGTATCAAGCTCTATGGATCAAAACTGTCCCCAGTAGGATATAAGGACATTAGCTACATCATTATCTTTGAGTCATGTAGAGTCAGCCCTGTCAGTATACAAATTAGGTGTTAAATCCTTAGCACTCCTGAATACCACAATGTGCATTAAAGTGTAGGGTATAAGGACCTCAGTGATTACATGCACATACTCTGGCAATACAAAGATGAGCATTGATAAATGTTCCCTGTTAATAGCTTGCAGGTGCCTATGATTACTTTGACTTCAGGAACAAACAGCTTTCATAGTCTCCCCTCTTCAATGTATACCTACTGAGAGTGTGTCAGGGAAAAGGGACTTAACAAAAATATCTGAAATTACACTGAGTGATTTAGGAAACCAACAGTGCTAACATTCAAGCCCTGGCTTTAATGACCACAGTTACTATCCCTTAGTAAGAAATGTTGCTTATAGTCAAGGTAATTCTTTATGCATTGGTAAATATAACACACGGCACTTAAACAGTGATAGACTAAGAATGCATAGGTAAGAGAATGAGGTAACATACTGAAAGAAAGGGATACAGTTTCAGTACCTGCAGTCTTTGTTTAATACTGTGTGAGTACATGGGTCTCTTAACTGTTGGCCATCCCCTAATCATCCAGGCATTTAAGGTCAAAAGAGAAAGGACAACTTTCATAACTTGTTTCGGCAGCACTTTCAATGTGACTTGATACAATGTAACATTATCATTACATTTAAACTTTTTTCTGTTTGCTGATATATGTCTTTATCTGTGTAACCTATTGAACAAACTCTTAAATGACTGTTTTGATTACCATTGTTTGAGGCTTCAAATCGATACAGGTCCCTGTTGCAAGATAAAGTTGCATAAACACATGAAAATTATTTGTCCTTGTATATTTTTTGTGCAATTTGGCATCGTCCTCCATTGACATGCAGTGGTCAGTAGTATTCAACTGCATTTCACTATCCAAGGTGAAAACTGACAAATTTTACTTGGACTATCATCATAAGCACAATGAAGACTGCATTGTTGCACTTTCCTCAGTAAGCTGAACTGTAGTGAGTAAAGACATTAAAGTTGTCACAGTCCTATTTCTGTGGCATAATATGTAAAGGTATTGAGCTTAGGGAAACAGTATAGGTGATGCAGGTATCAAAATATGTTCCCAGATCATTTTACTGAGGGAGGTCATGCTAAAATCTTGACATTTATTTTGTTGTATGAACGTGCTGATGTGGGAAACTTAAGTAAGGCATGTATTAAATAAAAGTGTCAGACACATAAGTCATTTGAAATGATGTAAATATTAATTGTGTGTGTGTTCTATGAACAATAAAAGCATTTCTGCTGTTCCCTGCACCTTTCTCCATTCCAATGGCATTATCTAAAGTCCTGATAATGTAAGGCATACATGTAAGTAGTGATATTACCGTGAGATTTGAGACGGATGAATGTATCACTTTAATGCAGTAATAGCTGTGTTCATTGCTATGCATACAGTAATGATTCAAGTTCTTATTTCTGAAAAGCTATTTGAATGTTTCTGATAAATATTGTATTCTGCATTTGTATTTATTTACTTTTTATTTATTTTACATTTGTTGACTGGGAAAGTCCGACTGGATATATGTCCATTTTCTGCAGAGGCCCGGGGAGAAAATTTTCAAAAATGCAGACAATAAAATTACAATTAAAACATTGGACTTGGCTTATGAACTATAGTATATAATCATATGCTATGTCTTTTTAACTGCTTTTGAAAGATTAATTACGCATGGGTATCACTATAAAAGCTTGATTTGGCGTTTTTTTTAAATAACCTCTGAGGAAGCTGTAGCTTGGACTTCAGCGAAAACGCTTTTATTTTATTGTTTAATAAATTTTGCATTAAGGTTTTGTTCAGGTTTCACTTATTTGTACGGTGCGCTTTTATTTGGTGTCGGTATGTGTCTTTTCGCTCATGGAAATACCTGCAAAAGGAGCTAGAGTTTTAACATAACAAAATTATTGGATTATCCTTCACAGACTTGTTCTTTGAGGTGTCTGCCTTTTAGTGTTTTTTTCATTTGTTCTCAGTGTTCATGTTTTCTGATATAATCATATACAGTCAACAACCCAGTAGATTAATAAGGTGCAACTGAACAGTAAGGCTTGGGTTACAGACTCTGGTAAATAATAACATACACAAAATAGGGAGGCAAAAGTGCTACAGTCTATCCTGGATAATATGGCATAGTGTAATTCAGGATAATATGACATATAGTGTAATTCAGTATTGTATATAGTGCTGTTAAGTATACCACTGAAAAGAAGAAAAAGTGAGTTATACTAAAGAGTGGTAGGTAAAAAGAGGCACTGGAAGTATTAGAGGGTGGATTAAGTAGAGGGGTAAGTAAGGGTATGGTCAAGGGTCAAGGAATAGAGGGATAGAGAGTATTGACGGCTTATAGAGAGATAATGGATAGTGTCAGGTTGTAGAACTGGGTAGCAGAGGGATCAATCTGGGTTGGAGCAAGGACATAGCCAGTGGGTGGTAAGATACCCTTTGAGACTTTTTTGAATTTGGTTGGTGAGAGTTTTAAGGTTAGGTCAGCGGGAATTGAGTTCCAAATTCTGCCAACATAGTTAGAAAACAGCAAGTCTCCAGCTGAGTTATTAGATTTGAGTGTTTGAACAAGGAGTTTGTTGTATGTTTGTAGTGCCCTTTACTGTAAGAATTAATAAGGTTTTTTTAGTCCAGGAGTTTTGTCAGGTCGATTGAGGACTTTGTAGGTGGCTGTAAGCTGGTTGTAATGAAGTAAATTGAGGAATTCTAGCCACCCTAGTTGAATAAGGTTTAGGCAGTGATGAGTGTGATATGCAGAACCAGTAGCACATCTGACAATGTGGTTGTAACAGCTTGAAAGTCTGCTCAGATCAGATTTATTCAAGTGGGTTAGAATAGGAGAGACATATAGAAGGGTTGAGAGTAGGTGAGTATGGGCAATGGCAGTCTTTGCAAATGGGGTTAGGAAATGTTTACTTCTGTATAGAGAGCCTCATTTTTTATTAATAGTTTTGATAGGTTGGTTGACCTGCATATCAAATTTGAGCTGCTCATCTACAACTACCTCTAGGAGTTTTGTATGCGCATCGGGGGAAATAATGGTGCCATTGTTGGATTTTATAGTAAAGGAGAGTTGGGTGGATCTGTAAGTGAGGGAGAAGATTAGTAGCTTAGTTTTGTTAGGGTTCAGAATCAAGTGATGGTTAGAGAGCCAATTTTCTACTGAACTGAATGTTTTATGGATTAAGGTCACCAAGTCGGATGGGGAGGTCTCTGAGCAGATCAAAGTAGACTCATCAACATATTGGATACATGTCATGTCTGGGATGATAGTACAGAGGTCGTTAATAAAGATAGAGAATAGAAGGTGACCTAAAATAAAGCCCTGGAGAACTCCTAGGGTGACAGGTAGCTGAGTGTATAGTTTGTTCTGCCACAGGACAGCTTGACATCTACCACTGAGATAGGAACTGAACCATTGAATAGCTTGGTCATCCAGTGATATGTTTTTTAGAGTATGGATGAGTAGTTGGTGGTTAACCATATCAAATGCCTTAGGTCAAGAAAGAGGGCTGAGGATAATTTATTGGTATTTCTGTTGAGGTTTATGGTGTTAGAGAAAGAAAGGAGAGCAGAGGTGGTACTGTGAATGATCTAAAGCCACGTTGAGATTTCGCCAATAGATTATTCTGGATGAAAAGTTGTTTATGGATGCACTTCTCCATTATTCTGGCCAGAGGGGAAAGAATGGCAATTGGCCTGTAATTAGATAGTTCAGTGAAGCTGTCCCCTTTATGGAGTGGTATAACATGGCTATACTAGAAAAGCTCATCAAACTCTGCTACACTTTGCTATGAAGGAAAGGTTAGTTTGCTTTTTATTTGTTGTATTTTGTGTTACTTTATTGCTTTTTTATATTTTGAATACTGTGATTTGTTTTCTTTACTTTGTGTTTTATTGTATTCTGCTTTTATCTGCATATGAAAACTTCAAAAGAGACCACAGCACTGTCTCTTGTGAGTTAGGCAAAAATTAAAACTGATCAGTTAAGGACTCATGCATAAGATAGGAGGTCACTTAAGGTTAATCATTTGTGAACTGAGGGGGAGGAGCTATGAACTAAACCTTCTATTTAAGGGGTAAAATAAAACATGTCAGAGCTTTACTAGAAAAGCTCAACAGACTCTGCTACACTTTGCTGTGGAGGAAAGGTTAGTTTGCTTTTTATTTGTTGTATTTTGCATTACTTTATTGCATTTTTATATTTTGAATACTGTGATTTGTTTTCTTTACCTTGTGTTTTACTTGTATTCTGCTTTTAACTGCATAGTAAAACTTCAAAAGAGACCACAGCTCTGTCTCTTGTGAGTCAGGCAGAAATGTTTTCCCACCCAGCCACTTACTGTCGTGCTCTTAAATACCACTGTCTTTCTAGTTCCTGCCTCTTATGTTAATTTGACCATATATCTAATTTCCTCTCTGCTTTCACTGGCTTGTGTGAGTAAGAACGAAATTATCATTTTGTGAAATCACTCCCCTTCAACTATTTAAATTTATTGCCCATCCTACTGTATTCCATAGTGCCAGAATACAAAAGTGACCACCCTCTTTCAGTGACCATCTTCTTTCAATCTATCTTGCTGTTTTAAAAATAGTGACTCTCCACTAAAACGTAACTTTTTAGACAGGTAAAACTTACCTACTTTCACATCTAACTATCTAGTGCACACTTTAGTGTTTAAGATAAACCATTTTTTTTTCATCTTACCTTTAAGCATTCCTGTGACTAGCAGTTGCTCTAATACCTGCTGGAAAGCACTAGGAAGCCTTAAACTGATACAAGCACTCAACTCTCCTTGTTATTAAGGAGAAATTAATTGTAGGCACTAAGCCTATAACTGCAAATTACCTTGATAAGGCAAGGAAAAATAGCTCCTGTACTTTACAAAAAAAGCACCCAAGCAGGCATGTCCAAGGGTCAGCTTCCGGTGATTTCTCCTGTCCACCTGTTGAATCTAGGCATACTGGGGCAATACAGCAATAGCCTCATGTACACAGACAGCCCTCTCCTCCTACCACCCAACACTAGAACCTGTGATAGATGCACTTACATAGCCAAACTGGAAGCAAAGCTCTCTCCACCCAAGATTGTGCTAAAAGAGAAGGTTAACACCCACACTACACCTCAAGCAACACATAGCTCTTCTAAACCCACACCACCAACACCCACACATAGCGACATTAAATCCACATATGCAGAGGCCCTTAACTGTAACCTGCCCAAGCAACAAGGACCTCCGAAGCTGAAATGCAAACAAACACCAATCACAACCAAAGTGTCACATAGTGCCACCCAGCAACAGGCCCTAAGGCAAGACAGCATACATAACACTTTAGTCATAGGTGACTCTATAGTCAGGCACACTGATGTCCCACTCATCAGGCTGAACAAGGAGAAAATTACAGTCAGCTGCCTGTCGGGTGCCAGGATCCACCACATAATGCATGCACTCAAGTCACTCCACAACAAGTACAAATATGACTCTGTCATTGTCCATGTTGGAGTGAATGACTTGAGACTTACCTCCCTGGACTTCATGAAAAGAGACATGGAAGAGCTCTCAGATAATGTGGCCCAGGCAGGTATGACCCTAGCCCTGAGCAGCATCCTGCCTTCACCCAGAATAATACCACAATATAAGGACAAAATGATTGACTTCAACAATTGGCTAAGCTTCTGGTGTCATTCAAAGGGGATCTAGTATCTGTCTGCTTGGGATGACATGATTGACAGACCATGATGCTTTGCCAGAGATGGTCTGCACCTGTCACCCATGGGATTCATCTTACTGGCTAAGACTCTTGCCACCCCTATAGTACCTTTTTTTAGGCAAAGTTGAAAAGGACAAAACTACCACCTTAACAAGTACAAGCATGCAAATTCTGAAGGTAATGCTACTCAATGCTAGAAGTCTAAACCTCAAAATGCACTCTCTCGAGGCACTCCTAAAAAGGGAAAACATTGATATCTGTGCAGTAACTGAGACCTGGTTCAAGGCCCTAAAGAGCACCCCTGCAATACCAGGCTACAACTCTTACCACACTTTTCGGCCACCAAACCAGGACTGAAACACTAAAGGTGGAGGAGTGTTCATATTCACCAAGGATATTCACATCACCAGGCTAGTTGCCCAACACAATGCATCTGAAATTCTACAGGTGCAACTAACAGTAGGTAAGACTGTAATCCAAATTGTAGCTTGCTACAGATGCCCCACCATGCCCCAAGATTCTCACTACACCTTTCTAAACATACTGGAAAATATTAAGATACAACCAAACACCCTAATACTGGGTGATTTCAACTACCCTGCCATTAACTGGGAAAACTACTCATGTACCAACACCTTTGTCTAGCGGTTCTTGGAATTCATAAATTCCAACGCCCTAGATCAACTAATCCATAGTCCCACCAGGGGCTCCAGTATCCTAGACCTGGCCATTACCAACATGGGAAATCGATGCTCCACACCTATGGTCAACCCCTTGTTGGTCACGTCTGACCATAAGCTAATAACCCTTAACATCCACATCCCAACCCCACCCCCCAGTAATGAAACCTCCATAAAAAACTTCTCCAAAGCCAAACTCATGCTACTCAAGTCAGAAGTGACAAACATCATGACACCCATGCAGACAGGAACTGAAAGTTCGACTGCTGAATCCTACACTAAGGCACTGTAAGAGCACATCCACTCATGCATAAATCGTGCCATCCCAAATAGAACCACAATGCTCTCCTCCAAAAAAAGGAAACCAATCTGGTGGTCCCCTGCCATAAACAAACTTTACAACAAAAGGAAGAAACTGTTGCAAAAAAGAGGAAAATCCCAGGATGCAAAAAACTCTCTTACCAGCCTCAGTAAGAAGCTGAAATCCCTCATAAAATCCTCCAAAGCTAGTTATTAAAAGAAAATTGTCAAAGATTCCAAAGACAACCACAAGGCATTCTATAAATATGTCAATAATTTAAATGGCAATGCTCAGATCTGCTCTGAGCTAAAACAGAATAGCATTAGATATACTGATCCCAAGGATATTGCCAATATCCTGGCAGATTAATTCAGTGCCAATTTCACCCCACTCTCACCCACTAAATGGCCCATCTCAATACCGGAAGATTCTCATATTCCAGTAATAATGGCCACGGATAAAAATGCACTCCCCAAAGCTAAGAATACAGCATCCATGGGACCAGATAATATCCTGGGCTGTGTATTACATGAACTACAAAATGAAATGGCACCTCACCTAAGTGGCATGTTTAATCATAGCCTCACCTCAGGCTTCGTGCCCACTGAGTGGCACACAGCTACAGTTATCCCACTCTACAAGAGGGGATCCACCTTGGAACCTGGGAACTACCATCCCATCAGTCTGATTAGCCTGATCTGCAAGGCCATGAAATGTATTATCATAGAACTTATAAATAAAGGCATTGGCAACCTTCAAACACTTGACTCCACCCAGTATGGGTTCATGAAAGGCCATTCTTGTCTCCTGAACCTGATTGACTTCTTTGAATCAGTCTCCAGAGCCATGGACGAGGGTAAGGCGGTCCACACAGCCTATCTGGACCTCACTAAGTCCTTTTACAACACCCCCCACTCTGGAATCTTAGATAGACTCACTAAGCTTGGCATTAATTCCCTATGTCACTTGATGGGTTGCCAACTGGCTTACTGACAAAAACTCCACTGTAAAAGTAGCCGACTCCAAATCCAGCTGCAGACAAGGGACAAGTGGAGTACCTCAGATTCAGTCCTGGGACCACTCTTGTTTGACATCTACTTCTCTGAAGTACAGGCCAGCACTAAGGGACTCTGGCTAACAAAGTTTGCAGATGACTGCAAACTGGGGGCCATTATTGAATCCCCAAATGATGTGGATACTCTACAAAAGGGCCTTACAGAAACAGATGCTTGGTGCCAGAGCCATGGGCTCAAGCTCAATTCCAAGAAATGTACTGTTATCCCCTTTGGGAAAAACATGTACCCATGAATTACCACATATGTGGCAGTACACTAAACACTGAAAGTGTGATAAAAGACTTAGGGACACAGGTGGACAGTGGTCTCACCTTCAATAACCACATCGCCACAACAGTCAGGAAATCCTTTTATGTGGCACTCCTCATCACTAAGGGCTTTTCATCCAGAAAAAAGGAGGTCATAGTCCCACTGTACTCATCCCTCATTAGACCCATTATATAATACAACAGCCCATTTGGTATGTACCTCTCAAGACATCTGCAACAACTGGAAAGGCTGCCGAAATACCTCACTAAAAGAATCACAGGCCTAAGAGGGCCAAAGATACCCTACGCTGACTGCCTTAAAAAAACTCCAGCTATACTCTGTCACATATCTTCTACTCAAAGGCAATCTCTGCTTAACATACAAGGCCATGTCAAACCCAGAGCTTTTGGACATGCTACACTTAAAGAAATCCCAATCCCTCAGAGCCACATGGTCCAGGGCTCTAAACCTTGTCATCACAATAAACAAAACATGCTGGAGGGATAGGTTCCTGACCCAGAGATCCCCCAGGCTTTGAAATAGACTGCTCATACATGTCAAGCAGAGAACCTCTTTGGCCCTCTTCAAAAGAAACCTTGAAGATTGGATGAGAGATAGGAAATTCACCCCAGCAATCACATCAGTCGCCCTGCTAGACAGGGTTCCAGGGAAGTAAATTGTTTGGGAAGAAATAGCCAGGGAATTGTTATGGCTTGGCTTGTATAGGCCCAAGGGCTGATAGCCTAGTACCAACCTATGAACCTATGAGATGTTTTCCAGATGGAGGGGATGGAGTTTTCTGTAAGGGTTCTATTGATCAGTATGGAGACTGGGTATGCTATGGTGTCTGAGATTTTTTCTGTAGGTATTCTGCAGGGAGGTGGTCTGCAGCTAGAGTGGTGGGTTTTAATTTGTTAATAAGGGATGTGACAAGTGAGTTAGGTACTGGTTGGAAGCTAAATGACAGGCGGGTAGAAGGTAAAGCTGTAAGGGAGTTAGAGCAAATGGGAATTAATTGACTGACAAGGATCAGTATGGTGTTGGTGAAGAAACTATTAAAGGTGTTAGCAATGTCTTCTGGGGGTTTTGGGTTAATATTAAATGGAGCTGGGGTAGTGGATTGACCAGGATAAAGAAGTCTGTTGAGACCTGCCCAGAAATTTTGAGGTTTGTTTTGATGTTTTTGTTGAAGATTGTGGTAATATTTTTTTTGTCTAGTAGAATGGATTTTTCTGAGTCATTCCTGAGCTGACAATATTTCTACCTGTCTGGGGAGATTTAGTTGTATGGCAGGTGGTCCAGGTTATATTTTTTTAAGTTTTATTTTTGTTCTGGTATCTTTTGTAAGCCATGGTGCAATTTTTGTTTTAGTTATAATACTACGAGCAGGAGCATGAGAGTGAAGGATGGTGAGGAATTCGGTGTTAAAGTATATAACGGCATCCTCAAGTGGCAGTCGTTTTAGGATTGCCCAGTTCCGTAGTTTAAGTTCATTTTGAAAGTTGGTAAGGTTGAAGTTCTTGTTGTTTCTAGTTGTTGTGTAAGTGGGATGGTGAGGGTTGTCAGCTTTGTGCCTAATAATGAAGGTTGCAGAGTGATCACTTATGTCATCAGGGAGTGCCCCAGATTTGTACATATGGGTATGATTATTGATAAGTATCCAGTCAAGGATACTTTCTTTGTTGGAGGGTTTAAAAATTCTAGTGCGAGAGATTATTATTTGTGTGAACTCATATAGATTTATGTGGGTAGTTGGGGTTACTGCAGAGCAGGTTGTCCAATCTATATTGAAGTCCCCAAGAATGATAGATTCTTGAGGATAGGTATTGGATAACCAGTGGAGTATATCTTCTAGAGTGTTTGTATTATTGCATGGAAGAATGTAGATGCAAACTATGTTTATGTTTTTGGTGTTATTAATATGTAATTTGGTAATAAGAACGTCTGCATTATTAAATAGGGGTGGTTGTAGAGAGTCTTTGGTGACATATAATGTATTTTTATAAAGTATAGCTACCCCTCCTCCCTTCCTAGTAGTCTGGTCTATTCTAAGTATATTGTACACAGGTAGAAGTATCTCATTATCTGCGGTTGTTGGTTTTAGCCAACTTTCTGTGAGACCTATTATGTTAGGTGTACGTACTGCTATGAGGGCATGCAGGTTGTGGAGTTTGTATTTATGCTTCTAATATTTAAGTGAAGGGCCAGAAGTGAACCAGGTGGCCTATTAAGAGGTTGTTTGGAAGAAGGATAGTTACTGTAATTGAAATTACTAGATGAAGATGGACCTGGGTTTGGGTGGATGCCACCATCCATTATTAGTGCGTAGTGTAGACTGATGATGAGCTTTGAGAATTTATTTATTCATTTTAGTTAGTGCTTAGTTCTGGAGTTGTTATTTTTAAATTTAATGGGATGCTAGGTTATAGGGTGTAGGGGATTGGATGTAGAGGGAATGAATAAATGGTTTGTGATATTAGAAGTTACAGTTGAGGTGGCTTGACTTTTAGGGTAATAGAATCCTTGGTAGTACTGGTTTTCATAGGTGGTGAGGAGGTATGGAACAAGCATCAGAAGTAATATGGAAGATATTAGTAAGTGTTTTGGTGGTAAGGATTGAAGTAGGTGCATCATTTTAGAGCTAAATATGTTGGAGAAACTCTATACGGAGAGTGGGAGTAGTAGTATAGAGAAGGGGAACTCCCATTGTGATATGAGAGTCAATGGTTGGATAGATAGTAAAGAAGGTGTGGCTACAGCCGTATACCTTTAGGTATACTGGAGGGGTGGGAATAGGGGGCAGGGTGGGACATGGAAAAAGCCCGAGCACAGTGAGGGCAAGCAAAGTGGGGCTTAACCAGACCACAAGATTTTCCAGGAGCCTGTGAATACACCGTGAGTACTTTTAAACAACGTACGTCACTGTGAATACACTGTGAGTACTTTTATACAATGTAAGTTGCTTATTTGTATTCACAAGGCTTTATACGGTGGTATTTTGTTACTTTAGGTTAGAATATAGGCCAAATTAGTGGAGAGAGAAAGGTTTTAAAACTGGGAGTTAGGTTTTGACTTGAGGAACTATAGTAGCAAGCCACTTGGCAGCACAAAATTAACTTTAAAAGCTTAAGGAAAAAAAGTGAAAAACTGAGTTTAGGCTGCCTTAGGTAGTGTAAACCAGCCTGGTTATATTGCACAACCATCAACACTCTGGATAGTGCTTAGGGAAATAAATACGCCTGACAGGAAACTTTCTGTGGGGCATAAGATGTAAGTGTAGTGAACGTAGAGGAAAAAGACATTTGATGCATGGCTCAAATCCACTTAAATGATAAATTTTACATAGGGTTGTCTGAATACATATTTCATCACATTTTGTGAAATCCTTGTGTTGCTGTTTAAAAAGCAACTGCTGCCACTGTTACTAACAGCATGTGATCTTTTATCTGTCCACTTTCACTTTATTTATCATTAACTACACACCTGAAAATGTGTTCCACAAAATACGTCTGATGTTGCAAGATGTGAGAAGGATGAATGCTTCACTTGAATTCACTTCTTGCTCTGGTCATTGCTGCATATACCCATCAATTGCATTTCATTTGCTTTATGTTTTTTTTCTTTTAGCATGTATTTTTGTAATGCCTTTTGCATTAGCTGTCTGCTCAGCAGTAGACAAAAATGGTTCACTGCTTAAGGAAAAAAGTGAAATCTTTAGTTTAAGTTGCTTTATTTGCAGAAAATATGCCTGGCATCATTGCAATGCCTTCTGCAACATGGATAATACTTCAGAAAATGCCCCGACACAGATTCTAATCCAGCCATTAGCTACGTGCTATTATCTGTTTTTGGTACATTAGTTTATGTGTTCCTGTTAGCAACATATTACTGTGAGCCACACTTTATTCTTCGATTGTCATAATCTACATTTTCTCTGCCTACATGTCACTCTGTTGATGTAGTTTTCCCCTTCTGTATCATTAATCTTCCACCTCTGCATTTGTACAATATTTTGCACCAGGTGCAACAACTGCAACAAAGGTTAAATGGAAGTACACAGCTTATGGCAATATCTTGTGATTTTATTGCCTCCATCTGCATTACTCTGTCATACTTTGCACATAAGTGCTAAGCTATGTTTAGTCAGCTTAATGTACTTTTCAACAAGTTGAAGAGTTGGATGTTCAGATTACAGTGGTCATTAGGGTATAGCACACGAATACATATATTCATATTTGTCAAAGTATACTGTCAAATAGTAACTGTCAGAATTATGACTTCCTATGTGATGTTCTTGGATAATACTCATGTATAAATGTTTTTTTCTTTGCATGCTGTAAATGTTCAAATACATATGGATGAAAAAATCTTGCAGGATGTGTTGCGACTCCTGCAGATGTAAATGGCTAGAGCTTTACATATCACACCCTTATCTTGCTGCTATATTAATGTGCCTGCTACCTATTCCAATGTCTATCTTGTACAGATCTTTGCACAAAAGTCAGCACAGAGCAATATAGACTACTGCTAATTCCCATTCTCACTTCAACACTTCAAAATATAATCACCCATGTGTTAACAATTTGCCATCAACAGCACAATTCAACTTAACAGTGTTCTACTCAAAGAGTTAAAAATAGAAAAGCAAATGAAATAATATTTTATGTTGCTCAACATTTACATTATTTTTGTCAACAGGTGAGCTTGATTTCAGAATGGTGTGGACTCACTTAATTCAGTCGTTTAATGTATCTTCAGTGTTTACACTTGCAACTGTGTTAGAAGCATGGTTAACATAGTCTCACATAATCCACCAGTGTTTTTCTGCAGGGCACTGTCCTATGTATGACTTGCATGTTTGTCTTGCCAATGCACATAGTGCAAGTATGAGACCATACAAGTATGTAGTTATCACCACTATACAAGTATGAAGTCACAGACATGTTTGACTGATCCACTGAGTCAAAGTGTATGTCATCCTATAATGTGGATCATTTCATTGTCCCTTACAGTAATGCAATGATCTACATTTCAAGAGAGAGAGATGTATATCACTACATGTAACAACCATAGTGATGTTACATTGTCCTGTGTATATAAGTGTATTTGTTGCACAACCTGTCATGTTCATTACCATCTCTTTCAAACAGTGGATGTTAAAAGAATTCAAATGTCCTACTTCTCACTATTAATGTCAGTCTTCTTCTGTGTTGCAGTTGATTAATATAGTTCAGTCTAGATTGTGTAATTACATAGGCTGGAGGTTCAAGGATCAACATGGGAAACTTGTGTCTGTGTATTTGAGATTGGGTGTAACACTTGGTGCTGTATCCACTTCCTTGAGAAAATACATTTAACTGTTCTCTCATCCCACTTTTGGATGAAACACACTGAAGAAAAAGGGAACCCTGACAAAAGTGCACTCTCTACCCATAAAACTCAGACTTCTCCTGTGGCACTTGTGACTAATACAGTGATTTCTACATTATGTAATTAGATAAGTAGGAGGTTCAATTATCAACATGAGAAATGTATGTGTGTGGGGAAGTGGGTATGTGTGGTTGTGTATGTGTAATGCTGGTTACTGTATCCACTTCCCCTGAACGGAATGCATTTCAATGTGCACACAGCAGCTCCCTTAACCAATTTTTACTAAACAAATCAGCTCTGAAACACACTGAGGAGGTCATCCTGACAAAAGTGCACTCTCTACCCTTAAGAGTCCTGTGTGGCTTGTGACAAATACAGTTTTTTTCTACATTGTGGAACTAGATATGTAGGAGGTTCAATACTCAACATGTAGAACTTGTGTGAGTGGGGGTGTTTATAGTTTGGTGACCATGTGATCAATCAACTTCTACTACTGAATAAATGTTTTAATCTAGTATATGACTACACCATCCCCTAATACCACCTTTCACATCCACAACTTTGTGTAAAACAAGGGTGTACCTATGCTGTTTGTACTCTACTGAGTACAATTTCTTGACATTATTTAAAGAAAACATGTGTCCTTTAACCCATACTCTGTCCACAACCATCAAAAAGTAATGCTTCCAGTAAGAATGTTGTAGATTAAAAAAATATCCATTTTTTACAGGAATATGATACAAACATCTGTTAAATGCAGCGGGGAGAATCTTTCCATTTTTCAAATGGCAGGTGTTTTGTGAGGCAGTAATATGAACACATGATTCCAAAATTATATTGTCTGTCTACTCCCCTGGTGCAGCACACTGATGAGATCATTCTTTCACAAGCAAACTTTCCTTATTAAATGTCAGACTTCTCCTGTGGTGCTTGCATGTCTTACACTATTCTCCAGAATGTATAAATCCATAGGTGGGATGTTCTAATACAACAGGGCTTAACTTCTACAATTATGTGTGTGACTGTAAATAAATTCAGCATTTCAGGATTGTTTTATTCACATTTCCCATGACAACTTTTACAACCCCCAATGGCTGTAAGACTCATTTTTACCAGATACATCTCCTAGGTGATAGACTGCATATCTCATTCCCTTCATGGATGCTGTATGTTGTACTTGCACTCAGTATTCCTCTGTTGTGCTGCCTGCTAACAATATGCTTTATAGATGGTGTAAGTAGATAGGTATGTGGTTTAAATCCATCAATGCTTAAACAATGTGACTGTGATTGCTGTCATATAATTTTGACCTCCTCATAACTACCTGTGCACTTCTAATAATGATATGGATTTACTGTCAGAATTATGACTTCCTATGTGATGTGACTGGATAATACTCATGTATAAATGTTTTTTCTTTGCATGCTGTAAATGTTCAAATACATATGGATGAAAAAAATCTTGCAGGATGTGTTGTGACTCCTGCAGATGTAAATGTTGGCTATAGCTTTACATATCACACCCTTATCCTGCTGCTATATTAATGTGCCTGCTACCTATTCTAATGTCTACCTTGTACAGATCTTTGCACAAAAGTCAGCACAGAGCAATATAGACTACTGCTAATCCACATTCTCACTTCAACACTTCAAAATATAATCACCCATGTGCTAACAATTTGCCATCAACAGCACAATTCAACTTAGCAGTGTTGCACTCAAAGAGTTAAAAATAGAAAAGCAAATGAAATAATATTTTATGTTGCTCAACATTTACATTATTTTTGTCAACAAGTGAGCTTGATTTAAGAATAGAGTTGACTCATTTAATTCAGTCATTTAATGTATCTTCAGTGTTTACACTTGCAACTGTGTTAGAAGCATGGCTAACCTAGTCTCACATAATCCACCACTGTTTTTCTGCAGGGCACTGTCCTATGTATGACCTGCATGTTTGTCTTGCCAATGCACATAGTGCAAGTATGAGACCATACAAGTATGTATTTATCCCCACTATACAAGTATGAAGTCACAGACATGTTTGACTGATCCACTGAGTCAATGTGTATGTCATCCCATAATGTGGATCATTTCATTGTCCCTTACAGTAATGCAATGATCTACATTTCAAGAGAGAGAGATGTATATCACTACATGTAACAACCATAGTGATGTTACATTGTCCTGTGTATATAAGTGTATTTGTTGCACAACCTGTCATGTTCATTACCATCTCTTTCAAACAGTGGATGTTAAAAGAATTCAAATGTCCTACTTCTCACTATTAATGTCAGTCTTCTTCTGTGTTGCAGTTGATTAATATAGTTCAGTCTAGATTGTGTAATTACATAGGCTGGAGGTTCAAGGATCAACATGGGAAACTTGTGTCTGTGTATTTGAGATTGTAACACTTGGTGCTGTATCCACTTCCTTGAGAAAATACATTTAACTGTTCTCTCATCCCACTTTTGGATGAAACACACTGAAGAAAAAGGGAACCCTGACAAAAGTGCACTCTCTACCCATAAAACTCAGACTTCTCCTGTGGCACTTGTGACTAATACAGTGATTTCTACATTATGTAATTAGATAAGTAGGAGGTTCAATTATCAACATGAGAAATGTATGTGTGTGGGGAAGTGGGTATGTGTGGTTGTGTATGTGTAATGCTGGTTACTGTATCCACTTCCCCTGAACGGAATGCATTTCAATGTGCACACAGCAGCTCCCTTAACCAATTTTTACTAAACAAATCAGCTCTGAAACACACTGAGGAGGTCATCCTGACAAAAGTGCACTCTCTACCCTTAAGAGTCCTGTGTGGCTTGTGACTAATACAGTTTTTTCTACAATGTGGAACTAGATATGTAGGAGGTTCCATACTCAACATTTAGAACTTGTGTGAGTGGGGGTGTTTATAGTTTGGTGACCATGTGATCAATCAACTTCTACTACTGAATAAATGTTTTAATCTAGTATATGACTACACCATCCCCTAATACCACCTTTCACATCCACAACTTTGTGTAAAACAAGGGTGTACCTATGCTGTTTGTACTCTACTGAGTACAATTTCTTGACATTATTTAAAGAAAACATGTGTCCTTTAACCCATACTCTGTCCACAACCATCAAAAAGTAATGCTTCCAATAAGAGTGTTGTAGATTAAAAAACTATCCATTTTTTACAGGAATATGATACAAACATCTGTTAAATGCAGCGGGGAGAATCTTTCCATTTTTCAAATGGCAGGTGTTTTGTGAGGCAGTAATATGAGCACATGACTCCAAAATTATATTGTCTGTCTACTCCCCTGGTGCAGCACACTGATGAGGTCATTATTTCACAAGCAAACTTTCCTTATTAAACGTCAGACTTCTCCTGTGGTGCTTGCATGTCTTACACTATTCTCCAGAATGTATAAATCCATAGGTGGGATGTTCTGATACAGCAGGGCTTAACTTCTACAAGTATGTGTGTGACTGTAAATAAATTCAGCATTTCAGGATTGTTTTATTCACATTTCCCATGACAACTTTTACAACCCCCGATGGCTGTAAGACTCATTTTTACCAGATACATCTCCTAGGTGATAGACTGCATATCTCATTCCCTTCATGGATGCTGTATGTTATACTTGTACTCAGTATTCCTGGTGCTGGCTGCTAATAATATGCTTTATAGATGGTGTAAGTAGATAGGTATGTGGTTTAAATCCATCAATGCTTAAACAATGTGACTGTGATTGCTGTCATATAATGTTGACCTCCTCATAACTACCTGTACACTTCTAATAATGATATGGATTTACAAGGGCATTTTGTGACACTAGAAAATCCTAGCATTTAAGGGGAAGATAACTTTTTGGCAAAGCAATGATTACATAATGCTAACATACCTGCAGTATGTCTCATTTGGAATGTGAATTATCCTGTGTTGCATTACTTTGATATTGTGATTTGTACACTGTCTAACTACATATGTAGGATGTTTTGAGGCCAGCTGTGACTGTAGGAGGGATTCATGAAAGCCTATATGATATTTTTTAATGTGTGTCTATCACTGAGTGATGTGTACATGGGTTGGGTGCAAGAAGTTTTAGATTCAGTAAATTCCATGCAGAGGTGCACACTCATGGAAATATGGAAACTTTTTGTGGCATGCAAATTACAGCATATGTAGCTGAATTTTATGCTAATGAAACAAATCACCATGGTGGAGTGATTCAACAACCTCTAAAGAAAGCATGTAGACTCTGTGTTCATTTTGGCTGTGTACTCTGAAACTTTCCAAATACAGCCATGCAAAGGTAAAGGAGTCTACAGGGAAGCAAGAGCAAGTAAAAGTTGTACAGAACTGATGTCAACATGTAACCCCATACATATTATGACCTAATTACACACAGTAGATACTAGAATATGACAGTTACAAAATAAAAAATATATTTTTAAGGGCCATGACATAAATGCACTTTGATACCCCAACCCCAAAATAAAAGGTAGGAACGAGCAAACAAACTTGTAAAAAAACAGTAACAAGCAACCTTATGTCCGGAAAACCAACTTTAACCTACAGGAAAACAGATTCCAAGTTTCTTCTTTAACGCAAATGTTTTTTATTTTACAAAAAGACAACGTTTTCGCCGTGACCCCTGTCACAGCTTCCTCAGAAGAAGACAAATTAAAACAGCTGAACAAATCTGTTCAAATACTCAGAAACAGGAAGTGACACATAATTGTATATCCTACACTACTCAATAAATATCCACATAAAAAGTTTTTTATTATTATTAAAAACTACTAAAGTTAATCAGAAAGCTAACTAAAAATATAAAATAATATAATGGCCGTTTTACTACTAAAAATATAACTATAAGTATTGTGTGCAAAAACATATTTAAATACCTTAATCTAGTCTGTTTTATTCTGTTCGTCTATGAATGTTACTTGATGTGTTTACAAGCTATAACAGCAAGAACTACCTAAAGTAGCTCTTTAACTTGAGAATACAGGAAATGTTACAATTCTCATTAAGACCTTCTGGTTTAAATGCATCTAAATTCAACTGCCATGTTAGTTCAACACATTGAAGAATTATTTGAAAAGGACCTCCCCTGTTAGTTGAAGGCACTTGGTCAATACCCATAAAACTAAAGAAGTGTCCTGGGTTACTGTTTACATGTTTCGCCAAAGCGTTCTCTAGTAAAGGTTTTTTTATGGCATAGAGGTGTTGGTACACTCTCTCTTTTAGTTTGCGGTTGGTCTTTCCTATATAAAAGGAAGGACAACAATTGCACAAAGCAATGTATGCAACCGACTTTGATTCACAAGTGATCCTCTGTTTAATCTGATACTTTTTATTCCTTACTGAGAAGGAGTTACCTGTCCTCATAACTTTACACATGTTACAGCATCCACATTTAAATGAGCCCCTTGATCTCATAAAACCGTGAACGTTAGATGTATGTTGTAGTAATTCTTTCAAATTACTACTTCTTCTATAAATAACATAAGGGCGCTGACCTAACTTGCCAATTAAGTTTACAGAATTAATGACTAGCGGCCAATTTTTTAAAATGATAGCCCAAATTCCAGTAGAATTTAAATTATATTGAGTGATAAAACTCAAAGAAAAATTTCTCCGTTGTTCTAAACAAGCAGTAGAGGCATTTTGGTTCACAAGTTCGTTGTCAATAGACCTACCAGAATTAGGTTGGTCAAGTAGTGGTTTATAAAAGCCTTTTGTCCGTTTAGTGTCAACTTCAATAATAAGGTCATTTAAAAGTGAAGCAGGGTATCCTCGATTTAAAAACATGCCTTTCAAAAATTGACACTCAGTTCTAAAATCACTTAATGTACTGCACATCCTACCTGCACGTACAAGTTGGCCCTTAACTATAGATTTTTTCTGTCTAGGTGGATGTAGGCTCGTGTAGTGCAGGAAGGAGTTGCAATAAGTTTGTTTTCTAAAAATCTTAGAAAAATATATCCCTTCTTCTAAATCCTTGGTTAATCTCACGTCAAGGTAATCTGTTTCAACTGTGGAAAACCTGTAAGTAAATTTTAACCATTGCGTAGTACTGTTTAGAAAGTCAACGAAAAGTTTTGCCTCAACTTCATTTCCTTTAAAAAGAATGAATATATCATCCAAGAATCTGGTGTAATATTTGACCTTTTGCATTATAGTTTCATTGGATAATATAAAATGTTTTTCCCAAAAGGCTACGAATAAGTTAGCCACGCTGGCCCCACAGGGCGAGCCCATGGCTATTCCACATTTTTGTAAGTAGAATTTCTGTTCAAATACAAAAAAGTTTGATGATAACACTATACTCAACAGTTCTGTAACTACATCCATCTCTACTTGTGATGCACCTAAGTCTTTCAAAAGTAGTTGAATCCATTCGACAGCCTCATTATGTGGGATGGATGTGTATAAGTCAATGACATCAACAGTCAAAAAATTAAACTCAGAGTTAAACTTGGTACTGTTGATGTCACGTAAAAAAGACCAAGAGTCTTTACAAATGGTAGGTATTTTTTTCACATATTTTAACAAAATGCTATCTATCAATTTTGAACAGGGGTAGGTCATAGAAGACCTACCGTCTATTAATGCTCTCATGGGGGGGTTTTTTTGGTCTTTGTGTATCTTAGGTATTCCGAACATTACAGGCAACTTTGGCGGAATAATGTCAATGTAGTTATATGTCTCCAAATCAATTTTGCCTGCAAGAAAAAGGTCACGGAAATACCCACGAATACGACCTTGAACTACATTAATCTCATTAAGGGAAGAGTCTACATAGGCCTCTGAGACAAGTATCTGCGACATTTTTTCTTTGTATTGAAAATCATCAAAAACAACCAAACCACCCCCTTTGTCAGGCTTTAAAAACCTGACAGATAAAGAACCAAGATTTTTCAACCATTCACGTTGTTCAACAGTAATGTTCATCTTGTTCGAACTATTATTTGTTTTATATGTAGCAAAAAGATGCCTAATGTCTATTTCACACATTTGTTCAAAAAGGAGTAGGTTTGGCTGGGTAGGAGGATTAAAAACACTAGTTAATTTGAGTTTGTTATTAACAATTGTTGTTTCATTGTTAAATAATAGTTTCAAATTTAACTTGCGTATGTAACATTTCAAATCAATGAGGACTTTTGCTAAACTCCCATAGGTACTTGGTATAAAAGTGTATCCTAACGCTAAGAGTTCCACTAGTTCAGGATCTAGTTCTAGCGATGAAAAGTTATAAATCGTAAAGTCCTTCATTCGATTAGTATATATAACAGGTACTTGTAAAAGATTTTGGGGTACCGTGGAAGTAACATTTTCTGTTATCATTTCCTCCGGTTCGTATTCCCCCCTTGTTTCTTCTGTTGATTCCCTAAAAAAACATTGGTTTCTTCTGTTGATTTAATGAGAATTGTAACATTTCCTGTATTCTCAAGTTAAAGAGCTACTTTAGGTAGTTCTTGCTGTTATAGCTTGTAAACACATCAAGTAACATTCATAGACGAACAGAATAAAACAGACTAGATTAAGGTATTTAAATATGTTTTTGCACACAATACTTATAGTTATATTTTTAGTAGTAAAACGGCCATTATATTATTTTATATTTTTAGTTAGCTTTCTGATTAACTTTAGTAGTTTTTAATAATAATAAAAAACTTTTTATGTGGATATTTATTGAGTAGTGTAGGATATACAATTATGTGTCACTTCCTGTTTCTGAGTATTTGAACAGATTTGTTCAGCTGTTTTAATTTGTCTTCTTCTGAGGAAGCTGTGACAGGGGTCACGGCGAAAACGTTGTCTTTTTGTAAAATAAAAAACATTTGCGTTAAAGAAGAAACTTGGAATCTGTTTTCCTGTAGGTTAAAGTTGGTTTTCCGGACATAAGGTTGCTTGTTACTGTTTTTTTTCCAAAATAAAAGGTAATTGTACAGAATGCAGACTGGTAAAATGTTTGAACATCCTAAAATGGAGTATTATATTGTACTGTAAGCATATGTAGTATGTACCAGATATTTGAGCAAATAATAGCCTCCCTTGTGTTTACAACATTGTGCTCGTGTGCAGTTTCTCCACTGACACGACTACTAACCATGCAGATTCCAGGCTGTCAGCATAATGAAGATGCAAATTAGGTAAAAACTGAATCCCAAAAAAGAGTAACCCTGTAGGGATGTTTATTCTGTGTAGGCACTTCCATGGTGTTTTTGTTTTTAGTGGATCTCAACAGTGAGTGATGACATCAAGGAGGTATGATAGGTTACAATTTCAAAGTTGTACAGGGCAATCTGTGGAGGGTGAAAATGCATGCAAGCTATGCACAAATCACAGCTTGTGTGTCATCCTTGGAATTTTGTTGCAAAATGTGTCTTCTCTGTCCATTTCAAATACTTTTTGTACATTTTTTTAATGTCCTTATTTACGTAATGGTACAGGTACAACACCAACTGGAACTGGAGGAATGAATGGCAGCTTTTTTGTGCTTGTTATGTAAATAGTCATGTGGCACCATGTGTATGTGTATGGCTAGATTACAGAAGGTACTGGGTTCAAGTACAGGATGGGCAGGTTTTCCTTTTATACTAAATGTTTGCATGATATCACAAGAATGGAGAAAGTAATTACAATTTTGCCGTGATTACTTTACTTATGTAATTTAATTACTTTACTAATAAACCCTTCCCACTATGGTCCACGAAATGACCCCTAAAGGACTTCCATTATGGCACATTACCACTACCTTCTAAGGAACTTCCAAACTATAACCCCATAAGGATAAAATATAAAGTGTATGTGCTGCAGTCTTTTGCTAGTGCTCACCACAGTAGTGCCTGTGCTTTACCCCATGCTTGCCAAGCAGCCTATAGTGGTCAACTAGTAACCAAACACTCGTACCACCACAAATTAATAGATCAAGCCAAGATCCGGTGCAATGAAGGTTGTCCAAAGTAGGCACAGTAAGCAAGTAGCAGTTGATAAAGTAATACGGGTTTATTATTTAATAAGTAAGCCTCCAACAATGAACATCAACGACCAACAAACAAATTCCTTTAGATATAAAGTGCAAACATTAAGCGCTTTCGTCTCCACACCGGGAGACCTCTTCAGAATAACTTTACAAAAATCAAGTTTGCCTTCCTTCTAAGGAACTTCCAAACTATAACCCCATAAGGATAAAATATAAAGTGTATGTGCTGCAGTCTTTTGCTAGTGCTCACGACAGTGGTGCCTGTGCTTTACCCCATGCTTGCCAAGCAGCCTATAGTGGTCAACTAGTAACCAAACACTCGTACCACCACAAATTAATAGATCAAGCCAAGATCCGGTGCAATGAAGGTTGTCCAAAGTAGGCACAGTATGCAAGTAGCAGTTGATAAAGTAATACGGGTTTATAATTTAATAAGTAAGCCTCCAACAACGAACATCAACGACCAACAAACAAATTCCTTTAGATATAAAGTGCAAACATTAAGCGCTTTCGTCTCCACACCGGGAGACCTCTTCAGAATAACTTTACAAAAATCAAGTTTGCCTTATATACATCTTGCTCTGCCTCATTAATCAATTAGTTTGTCAATTAACTAAATTGCTGCTGCATTACAATCTTATTCAAGCAAAGTTAACTAAGTGAAATTTTCTTTGGCTTGAATGAAATAAAATAAAGTCCTGCTTAACTTAATAAAAAATTCCTACTGAGTAATGATTACATTCAATAGGACATTCACATAAAACAACACATTTATATTTGTATTTATACAATAAAAATTTTAGAAGAAAAAGCAAAAAATGCAAGTAATTAATAAACAACACTTCTATGCCACTTGCTTCATTGTATAAGCCCTATCTCTATAGTGTCTTATGTGGACAAACACTGGTATTGTCAGTTAACATACATTATTCCTTCCAAGAAAAAACATGCAGATATAATAGCCCATTTTCTTTAAAAAAATTCATTTGAATTATGACATTATCCATATAAATATACAAGCATGAATATATAAAAAATCTAAAAATATACAACGTCGTATGTATAATTGATATAGTTGATATAATTAATAAAAACCTTATAAATATATAAATATATAAATGTATAAATTATTAATATTAAAATACTTAAAATGCTTGTAAATGCCTAATGAGTGGTGTGAGTGTATATATGTTTGTATATAAATATATAATGTATAATAAATATATAATTAAATAATTAAATACTTGAATAAATAAACATTAAGATAAATACTGAGTCAAATGTTGGATATTTTCTAAGTAAGAAAGCTTTTTTATATAGTACTTACTAAAACACTCTCATTTTTCAACTTTAAACACAAGAAGGTTTTGTTTCCTGCAGTACAATATCAAATCAAACTGTAGATAGATGCTGAACATCTATTGTTGTTGTACACCCTTAGCCAGTTTGGGGTCTGAGGCTAAAAACTTCAATGCTGGGGTGATGGAAATATGATCATTCAGGCCCTTACCACAACATGCATCAAGCCTGAGTTGCCATATCATTTCCCTATATTGAATCTTAGCTTCCCAATCACCCCCTCTATCCGGATATGGTACCACCTCCAAAACCCAAAACTTGAAATCGGCCTTATCACATTTAATGGCATGTCTGTATAATGCGTTGTTCTCATTGTGTCTGTTTATATCACGGGTGTGCTCATAAATTCTGTTCCGCAACAACCTCTCCGTCTTGCCAACGTAAAAACTCTCACATGCTGTACAGATTACTAAATACACTAGGCCCTTGGTGTAACAACTACTGTAGGTTCCAGCCACCAATTTTTGAGGTATACTTGCAACCATTACCTCTTTCTTGTTGTATATATATGAACATTGAGCACACCTTCCACATTTGTATGTTCCTTGCTTCCTGTTGGTACCTGTCATAGTATTTCCTTTCCTTTCCAAGATATTCTTAATATTGTGATTTCTCCAATAACTGAATCTCAGTTTATTTTTAAAAACATCAGTTTTTGTAGCTATGTTTTTAAACATATTCCAGGTTTCATGTATCCCCCTGTTTAACCGAAAGGTTCCATAATAGTATGTGGTAGTCAAGTAAGGTGTTAACCCCACCTCCTCCTGTCTTCCTTCTACACCTTTCAAGCTCTGTTCAGTACAACCGATGGTTGCTACAGCTTCTTGACTCTCCCCACTTAGAAGGGGGTGATATCTAGTTCCCCTACCCGATACCACAGTTCCCTTGACCGAGTTGATAAGATTACTAGGGTACCCCCTCTCCTTAAAGAGTTTTTCTAAATGAATAATTTCTTTTAAAAATTCTTCTTCATCCGATATCATTTTGGCCATCCTAATCATCTGACCTTTGACAATATTCTTCTTAAGCTGTTTGGGATGGTCACTATGGTAATGCAGGTAGGAATTCGAAAAGTGTTCTTTTCTGTAAATGTTGGATTTGTATTTCTTGTTCATCCTGTCCTTAGTAAGCTTAACATCAAGAAAGTGGGTTACCTCTGTTTCTATCTCATGTGTAAACCTCAAAAAGGATGTTGTAACATTAATATAACTTATAAACTCCTCAATTTTCTCCCTGGTTCCTTTCAAAAATAAATATATCATCCAGGAACCTAAAATATTGAGAAATATATTGATTATATTCACTTTTAAAAACATATTCCCTTTCCCAGTGTAACATAATAATGTTTGCATATACGGTGCAGGCCGATCCATGGCCACTCCTTCTTTCTGGTGATAGTAATCCCTTCAAAATATATAAAGTTATATTTAAGCACCAATTCCATGCTAACCAAAACATTCCTGAATTCACCAGGTGTGAGCCAATCCATCTCCACTAAGGTGTTTTCAAACCATTCTAATCCAGTTTTTGGGGTATAACTGTAAATAGTTCTTTTCGTCTATTGTTACAAAAACATTCCTTCATTAAAAACCATCTCGTTGATTTTACTTAAAAAGTCCCAGGAGTCCTTTAAAATGTGATTCCATCTTGAGTAAATATTCTTAGTCATAGCATCCACATAAATGGCCATGGGCTGAGTCTTTGAGCCCTCTTGAAGCCACTATAGGTCTCAAGGGGGGATCCTATACAGATTTGTGTGTCTTGGGGATTCCAAAGATCCCTGGAACAACTGGTTTGACCACTTTCAAGTATTTATATAGTGCCAAATCAATCAACCCAGTAAAGAGATTGTCCTCTAGAATTAAATCTATTTTCTGATAAAAAATGTTGATTTCATTTCTGGTCACAATACTGTAGTTTTGGTCCTTATCTAAAATCTCCTTCATCTTCCTGATGTATTCCCAGGTCTCCATAATCACAACACCCCCTCCCTTGTCAGGTTTCATCACTCGAACACTTTTATTATTACTTAAATCATACAGTACTTTTTCTTCCTTTTTGTTCAAGTTACATGTCACCTTCATTGACCTTGTAATCCAACCTAATCCTGCTCATAACATAACTTTCAAAATTAGCTATCTCAAAGTGTAATAGTGGGTTCCAAACACTATGCCTTTTAAAAACAGTCTCATTCGTGGTTGTATCCCCACTATGTATGTGCATAAGATTTAATTTCCTAGTAAACATTTTAACATCTAAAATTAACTTATCTATACTTGGTTTCCTCATAGGGACAAATGAAAAACCTTTTGTAAATAAATTAAAATAGTTTTGATCAATCACCAAGTCAGTATAGTTAAAAATGTTAAAATTGTTGTGCGTATATATAATCTGCCTAGATGTCTCACTACATTCCATATTACTGTGAGCTTTGTCATGGTCTAAGCTGTTTAAAAATCCTCTTGCCCCTCATACCTACCCACGTGTTTGGAATTGGTATTAGCTGCTGTCGCCATAGAATAAGGTTGCTGTTGCCTATTCCTGATCCTTTCAGATCTCCTAACCTCATCAACAGCACCCTGGTCTTGCAGTAAATCTGCATCTTCATTCCTAACCAACCTGGGATATTCTCGTGTTTATCCCAGGTTGGTTAGGAATGAAGATGCAGATTTACTGCAAGACCAGGGTGCTGTTGATGAGGTTAGGAGATCTGAAAGGATCAGGAATAGGCAACAGCAACCTTATTCTATGGCTTGCAGCTAATACCAATTCCAACCACGTGGGTAGGTATGAGGGGCAAGAGGATTTTTAAACAGCTTAGACCATGACAAAGCTCACAGTAATACGGAATGTAGTGAGACATCTAGGCAGATTATATATACGCACAACAATTTTAACATTTTTAACTATACTGACGTGGTGATTGATCAAAACTATTTTAATTTATTTACAAAAGGTTTTTCGTTTGTCCCTATGAGGAAACCAAGTATAGATAAGTTAATTTTAGATGTTAAAATGTTTACTAGGAAATTAAATCTTATGCACATACATAGTGGGGATACAACCACGAATGAGACTGTTTTTAAAAGGCATAGTGTTTGGAACCCACTATTACACTTTGAGATAGCTAATTTTGAAAGTTATGTTATGAGCAGGATTAGGTTGGATTACAAGGTCAATGAAGGGGTGACATGTAACTTGAACAAAAAGGAAGAAAAAGTACTGTATGATTTAAGTAATAAAAGTGTTCGAAAGGATGAAACCTGACAAGGGAGGGGGTGTTGTGATTATGGAGACCTGGGAATACATCAGGAAGATGAAGGAGATTTTAGTTAAGGACCAAAACTACAGTATTGTGACCAGAAATGAAATCAACATTTTTTATCAGAAAATAGATTTAATTCTAGAGGACAATCTCTTTACTGGGTTGATTGATTTGGCACTATATAAATACTTGAAAGTGGTCAAACCAGTTGTTCCAGGGATCTTTGGAACCCCCAAGACACACAAATCTGTACAGGATCCCCCCTTGAGACCTATAGTGGCTTTGCAGGGCTCAAAGACTCAGCCCATGGCCATTTATGTGGATGCTATGACTAAGAATATTTACTCAAGATGGAATCACATTTTAAAGGACTCCTGGGACTTTTTAAGTAAAATCAACGAGGTGGTTTTTAATGAAGGAATGTTTTTTGTAACAATAGACGTAAAAGAACTATTTACAGTTATACCCCAAAAAAACTGGATTAGAATGGTTTGAAAACACCTTAGTGGAGATGGATTGGCTCACACCTGGTGAATTCAGGAATGTTTTGGTTAGCATGGAATTGGTGCTTAAATATAACTTTATATATTTTGAAGGGGATTACTATCACCAGAAAGAAGGAGTGGCCATGGGATCGCATGTGATATGCAAACATTATTATGTTACACTGGGAAAGGGAATATGTTTTTAAAAGTGAATATAATCAATATATTTCTCAATATTTTAGGTTCCTGGATGATATATTTATTTTTTGGAAAGGAACCAGGGAGAAAATTGAGGAGTTTATAAGTTATATTAATGTTACAACATCCTTTTTGAGGTTTACACATGAGATAGAAACAGAGGTAACACACTTTCTTGATGTTAAGCTTACTAAGGACAGGATGAACAAGAAATACAAATCCAACATTTACAGAAAAGAACACTTTTCAAATTCCTACCTGCATTACCATAGTGACCATCCCAAACAGCTTAAGAAGAATATTGTCAAAGGTCAGATGATTAGGATGGCCAAAATGATATCGGATGAAGAAGAATTTTTAAAAGAAATTATTCATTTAGAAAAACTCTTTAAGGAAAGGGGGTACCCTAGTAATCTTATCAACTCGGTCAAGGGAACTGTGGTATCGGGTAGGGGAACTAGATATCACCCCCTTCTAAGTGGGGAGACTCAAGAAGCTGTAGCAACCATCGGTTGTATTGAACAGAGCTTGAAAGGTGTAGAAGGAAGACAGGAGGAGGTGGGGTTAACACCCTACTTGACTACCACATACTATTATGGAACCTTTCGGTTAAACAGGGGGATACATGAAACCTGGAATATGTTTAAAAACATAGCTACAAAAACTGATGTTTTTAAAAATAAACTTGAGATTCAGTTATAGGAGAAATCACAATATTAAGAATATCTTGGAAAGGAAAGGAAATACTATGACAGGTACCAACAGGAAGCAAGGAACATACAAATGTGGAAGGTGTGCTCAATGTTCATATATATATACAACAAGAAAGAGGTAATGATTGCAAGTATACCTCAAAAATTGGTGGCTGGAAGCTACAGTAGTTGTTACACCAAGGGCCTAGTGTATTTAGTAATCTGTACAGCATGTGAGAGTTTTTACGTTGGCAAGACGGAGAGGTTGTTGCGGAACAGAATTTATGAGCACACCCGTGATATAAACAGACACAATGAGAACAACGCATTATACAGACATGCCATTAAATGTGATAAGGCCAATTTCAAGTTTTGGGTTTTGGAGGTGGTACCATATCCAGATAGAGGGGGTGATTGGGAAGCTAAGTTTCAATATAGGGAAATGATATGGCAACTCAGGCTTGATGCATGTTGTGGTAAGGGCCTGAATGATCATATTTCCATCACCCCAGCACTGATGTTTTTAGCCTCAGACCCCAAACTGGCTAAGGGTGTACAACAACAATAGATGTTCAGCATCTATCTACAGTTTGATTTGATATTGTACTGCAGGAAACAAAACCTTCTTGTGTTTAAAGTTGAAAAATAAGAGTGTTTTAGTAAGTACTATATAAAAAAGCTTTCTTACTTAGAAAATATCCAACATTTGACTCAATATTTATCTTAATGTTTATTTATTCAAGTATTTAATTATTTAATTATATATTTATTATACATTATATATTTATATACAAACATATATACACTCACACCACTCATTAGGCATTTACAAGCATTTTAAATATTTTAATATTAATAATTTATACATTTATATATTTATATATTTATAAGGTTTTTATTAATTATATCAACTATATCAATTATACATACGACGTCGTATATTTTTAGATTTTTTATATATTCATGCTTGTATATTTATATGGATAATGTCATAATTCAAATGAATTTTTTTAAAGAAAATGGGCTATTATATCTGCATGTTTTTTCTTGGAAGGAATAATGTATGTTAACTGACAATACCAGTGTTTGTCCACATAAGACACTATAGAGATAGGGCTTATACAATGAAGCAAGTGGCATAGAAGTGTTGTTTATTAATTACTTGCATTTTTTGCTTTTTCTTCTAAAATTTTTATTGTATAAATACAAATATAAATGTGTTGTTTTATGTGAATGTCCTATTGAATGTAATCATTACTCAGTAGGAATTTTTTATTAAGTTAAGCAGGACTTTATTTTATTTCATTCAAGCCAAAGAAAATTTCACTTAGTTAACTTTGTTTGAATAAGATTGTAATGCAGCAGCAATTTAGTTAATTGACAAACTAATTGATTAATGAGGCAGAGCAAGATGTATATAAAGCAAACTTGATTTTTGTAAAGTTATTCTGAAGAGGTCTCCCGGTGTGGAGACGAAAGCGCTTAATGTTTGCACTTTATATCTAAAGGAATTTGTTTGTTGGTCATTGATGTTCGTTGTTGGAGGCTTACTTATTAAATAATAAACCCGTATTACTTTATCAACTGCTACTTGCTTACTGTGCCTACTTTGGACAACCTTCATTGCACCGGATCTTGGCTTGATCTATTAGCCTATAGTGGTCCTTAACTCCCTTACCTCCTATGCTACTTCATGTATATTTTTACCACTAGGTGGCACTGCTATCCCACTTACTGATTAAGATCTCCTAAATCTGTTTTCCTTCTCTCCCAAGCTATCCTCCACTCCCATTCATACTTGCCCCACTTTTGACTTGACTTGAGCTGTATTTCCCCACCTTACTCCCCTCAGCCTCGTTTTCTCCTGCTGTCCCTGTACTTTATTCAAAAAGTACACTTTTCTAATTCAGCTGGCTGATTGTTTTCAGCCAGCCACCTTCTCTTTAGCTCTTCCCACTCTGTTCGCCCTATGGGCTCACTCCGCTCCCCTACCCTGCCCCTAATTCCTGACCACCCCCAGTACTCCTACCTTTATTGAAACCCTAAACCCCTCCCTCTCTCTATCAACCAATCACCTCCTCCACAGCCCCACCCCTTTTCTCTCATCAAATAATCAACTCCTCTACAGCCCACCCCCCTTTTCCTCCACCTGCCTATCTCATTCACTCCTCCTCTCCCACCTAACTGCCTAACTCATCTCCCACTACTATATCTTTACATTTATCCACCATGCCTGGACTCCTGCCTCAAACCATTCTCATCCCAGCTATCTGCATTTTAGTCTTACTCTCTTTATATCTCACTAGCTCCTACTCCCACCACCTACTCCACCCACCCTTCCTATCCTATCCCCCTATTCCCAACCTCCTTTCTTATCACTCAGAAACACACTTCCACAACATATCTGCTTCCCTAGTTCAACCCAACCCACTCCACTACTTCAAAATAAAATTATTTCCCTCCTCAACTAAGTACTACACTCCTAAGCTAATACTTTACTTCCCACGACTTCTAAACACCAAACCAAAAATACTACTACCCTTCCTTAACTGCCTCTGCTTAGCTAGAGACATACATCCAAATCCGGGACCAAACACTACCTGTACTGATAATCTCCCCACCTCAAACTAGAAAGCTAACCATAAATACCTCAATTCTTCACCATTATTACACAAAGTTTAAGAAATAAAGTAACCCAATTCCATGCCTGGTTGAACTACAACCAACCCAACATTGTAGCCATTTCAGAAACATGGCTAAAACCTCACATTAGTGACTCTGAAATCCTTCCTCCTGGATTCCAATACCTTAGACACGATCGCCCAAACAGAAAAGGTGGTGGGGTAGCCTTAATCTACTCTAACCTACTATCCATCACTCCATACCCTAATCATATCCCTACATTCAATAATGCAGAACTAGTAACAGGCCTGCTAACAAAAAATAACCACAAATACATTTGTATCATTGCTCTCTATATCCCCCCTGGTAACAACACTACTACTCTGGAGGACATACTCCTCTGGACCTCGACTAATATTAAGCAGGAGACCTATAAACAAAAATGGAAAAAAACTAAGGGTAATACTGCTCAATGCCAGAAGTCTAAACCTCAAGATGCACACCCTCGAAGCCCTCCTCAGTATGGAGAACATCGATGTCTGTGCTGTGACTGAAACCTGGTTCAAGGCTCCTGAGAGCACCTCAGCACTATCAGGTTATACCTCATATCATGCGTTCCGGCACCAAAATCCGGACCGAACCACAAAAGGAGGGGGAGTATCCATATTCATAAAGGATACCCACACCTCCAGGTTAGTGGCAATGCACGAAGCATCAGAGACCATCCAGGTACATTTAACCATAGGTAAAACTGCCCTACAGTTTGTAGCATGCTACAGACCACCCTCTCAAACTCAGGAAACCCACACAGCCTTCCTGAAGACACTGGAGAGTATGAATGTCTCTCCAAACACCATCATATTGGGTGACTTCAACTACCCAAACATAGACTGGGAACATTACTCAAGCCCCAACACCCTAGCCCAAAGGTTCCTGGAGTTCATAAACTCAAATGCTATGGAACAACTAGTCACCATTCCCACAAGAGGAGAAAATATACTAGACCTGATCATCACAAACATGGGGACAAAATGCTCCACACTGGAAGTATATCCCTCATTGGTGAGATCAGACCATAAATTAATCTCACTGGAGATCCAAATCCCGCCCCCAACCCCAGCAAAAAAGACCACAGTGAAGAACTTCTCAAAAGCAAACTTCACACTTCTTAAGACTGGAGTGGTATCCTTCAAGGCCCCCGAGCCAGTGGAAACCACCACCCACGCTGCTGAAACCCTTACAAATGCCTTCTACGAGCACCTCCAGGAATGTATGGATCAAGCAATCCCTAATAAAATCAAGACCCTTTCCACCAAAGACAGGCACCCGGTCTGGTGGACCCCAGCCATAAGCAAACTCTACAACAAGAGGAGAAAGCTACTACATGACAGAGCAAAATCCCTAAAAGGGAAGGCATCTCTGATCAATACTAGCAAAAAACTATGATCACTCATAAAATCATCCAAGGCCAACTTTGAGAGAAAAATCGCTAAAGACACAAAAGACAATCATGAGGCCTTCTTTAGCTATGTTAGAAACCTGGGTGGAAACTCCCAGATATGCTCAGAATTAATCCAAAATGATACAAAAATCACTGGACCCACAGACATTGCCAACATACTGGCAGACAGGTTCAGTGCAAATGTCTCCCCTCCCTCCCTCCCAAAAAGAGAAATATCTATCCCACCAGAGTCTAGCCGCCCAAACATCTCAGATGCCCAGGTGAGAGCTGCTCTCTCTAAAGCAAAAAACACAGCATCAATGGGACCGGACAGTGTCCCTGGCTGTGTGCTACACGAACTCAATGAGGAACTAAACCCACACATAAGGCTGATGTTTAATCTTAGCCTTACTACAGGATATGTACCCAAAGAATAGCATACGGCAACTGTGGTCCCACTCCACAAAGGCGGTGCTTCTACGGACCCTGGAAATTACCGCCCCATAAGCTTGACGAGCCTTGTCTGCAAGGCTATGGAGAGGATCATAATGGAACTCATAAATAAAGACATTGGGGACCTACAGACACTGGATCCTACCCAATTTCGCTTTGTCAAGGGCAGATCCTGCCTCTTGAACTTGGTCGACTTTTTTGAAACAGTCACTAAGGCCATTGATGAGGGTAAGGCAATTCACACAGCCTACCTTGACCTAGCAAAAGCGTTCAACACAATACCCCACTCGGGCATCATAGAAAAGCTCACCAGCTTAGATGTAAACCCATATGTCACAAGATGGGTTGCAAACTGGCTCAAGGACAGAACCAACAGGGTTAGAGTTGCTGGTGCAATGTCAGACTCTAAGCCAGTCACGAGCGGTGTCCCACAGGGCTCAGTCCTGGGCCCCCTCTTGTTCGGCATTTATTTTTCTGAAGTGCAGGCAAACATAGGGGGATTGTGGCTGACAAAATTTGCAGATGACTGCAAACTGGGCACCATAATTGACACTCCATCAGACACAGACATCCTCCAGAGAGGTCTCATAGAAATAGATAACTGGTGCCAGAGCCATGGCCTTAAGCTAAATGCCAAAAAATGTATAGTCATACCCTTTGGGAAAATCAAGGTAACCCCTAATTACCACATAGGTGGTAATCCATTAAACACAGAAGAAGTTATCAGGGACCTGGGGACCCAAGTTGACAGTAACCTCTCTTTTGACACTCACATTGCCAAAGTGGTTAGGAAGACCTTCTACATTGCCCACCTAATCATGAAGGGATTCACATCCAGATCAGGAGAGGTCATTGTACCCCTGTACTCTTCACTTATCAGACCAATGATTGAGTACAACGCCCCATTCGGAATGTACCTTACCCGACACCTGCAGCAGTTGGAAAGACCCCAAAAGTTCCTCACCAAAAGGATAAAGGGGCTCAAACATATGTCATACGCTGCCCGACTGAAAAAACTCCAGCTCTATTCAGTCGCATACCGTCTGCTCAGAGGTGATCTGTGCCTGACATACAAGGCCATGTCCTACCCGGAATTAATGGACATGCTCCACCTCAAAAAATCCAAATCCACCAGAACCATGAGAGCAAGAGACTTAAACCTCAACACGGATATAAATAGGACATGTTGGAGGGACAGATTCATCACCCAGAGACTCCCTACACTATGGAACAGAATCCCAGTCAATGTGAGGCAGAGCCCCTCACTGACTCTGTTCAAGAGAAATCTTGACGAGTGGATGGGAGATTGTAGGTTTACCCCGGGAATCATCTCTGTGTCACTGCTGGACAGAGGCACAGCAAACTAATGGGTATAGTATTCTCATCCTAAGGGGTGGTGAAAGCCACACACACTCTGGCTAGGCTTATAAATGCCCTAGGGCAGATAGCCTAGTATGAACCTATGAACCTATGAACCTATAGACTTGGAGACGTAAACATCGATTGGAATAAAATCAATAACCCCAATCCCACCATATACATCAATCTATTTAACTATATACAAATTACTAACTCTATCACCAGGCCCAATAAAACAAACCCCTCCAGCTACCACACTAGACTGGATCCTAGCTTCCCATCCTAATACAATCTTAAACTCTGGCATCACACCCAACCCTATAGGAGACCACTTGCCAGCATTTATCTACCGAGCTACCCACTCCTCTCCTCACCTGCACCAAATCATCCATACGTGTAACCTCACAAACTTTGACCCAACTACCTTCTCTAACTCCCTGAAACAAACAAATTGTAACCCACTAAATACACTTCCACTAGATAATGCAGTAGAATTTTTGAACTCCTCCTTCTTAAACATCCTCAACTACCTAGTGACACCAAGAACAAAAAGAGTAAAAACCAAATCCACCCCTTGGCTAACCAAAGATACTAAAAAACGTATGCTACAAAAAGACAAATCCTGGAAAACATACCATCAAAACAAGCAGCCTGAAACTTTTCTTAAATATAAACAACTCCACAACCTTGCTAAAAAACAAATCATCAGAGACAAAAAGTCCTACAATATTAAACTACAGTCTAACCAATCTAAAAGCCCAAAACAATTCTGGAACTCCATTAATTCTCTTCTCAACCCAGTTACCAAAAGCAACCCCTGCCCTGACACCAGCAAATCTGACCTTGAAATAGCCTCTCTATTCAACTCCTTCACTAACTCCATAGCTGAACTGACCAAAACCTTCCCTAAAAATAACCATTCCCCTCAATCAACCCTTTCATCACCACCACCTACAGCACCCTTCACCCTGAACCTCTGCCTATATTCAACCTTAAAACAATCTCAACATCCTATATGAAACAATTACTCTCCAAATTAAAACCTTGCTCCAATGCCCCTGACAATATCCCATCCTCCTTCCTAAAGATAGCCGCAGATGGTATCGCTCTTCCAATTAGCATCCTGATCAATAGAACCATGCTAGAATCTTATGTTCCCAAACTATAGCACACTGCCTTCATTCTACCACTCCAAAAAGGAGCCAAAAACAATAACATCTCCAACTTCCACCCCATAGCCATCCTCTCCCCAATTTCCAAACTACTAGAAAAATGCATCCACATTCAGCTCATGCCATTCTTAGTCAATAACCTACTAATCACTCCAACCCAACATGCCTTCTGTCCAGGCCATAGTACAACCACTGCACTTCTCTCCTTCCTAAAGAAAATAAATCTTGCCTGGGACTCTGGAAAAATAGTTTCTACTGTTCTTCTAGATCTGTCCAAGGCATTCAATACCATCTCCCACACCCATCTCCTAAACCATCTCTATGACCTTAATCTCTCCCAGAATATCTTATCCTGGTTCTCTAGCTACCTCTGCAATAGATCTCAAGCTGTAAAATAGGGGACAGGCACCTCAACCTTCCCTCCCACCCCCACTGTGGTTCCCTAGGGATCCATACTCAGTCCAATGTTGTTTAACATATTTATTAACAATTTCCACAAAGCCATACCCAATAGCAAAATTGTACAATAAGCAGATGATTCCATGTTAATATGCAGTGTCACTAACCTACCAGAGCTTCAGACACTGAACCAAGCTGCTTTCTCCACCACTGAAAATTGGATACATCAGAATCACCTCTCACTAAATTCCAATAAATCCAAAATACTATTATTCTCTCCCTCAAAAGCTTCTGCTCTTGATAAAAACTCACGCCAAATCATTAGCCAAAACAACTCCACTATAGAGGTTGTTCCCTTTGCCAAACTACTTGGGATCACTATTGATGAACACCTGAAATTCAACACTCATATCCAGCAAAACATTAAGAAAACCCATATAAAACTTGGTATGCTATACAGGAACATCCAATTCCTCTCTCCTTCCACCAGACAAATACTTGCTACTACCTATCTACTCCCATCACTAATGTATGGCATTCCTCTATTAACTAACCTATCTGTCACACTCACTTCAAAATTGGAAGTCTGTTATAATAAGATTTCTAAATGTGTCACCAAAGCCAAATACTCCTCACATCACTGTATTGCCCTTAATTTGTTACACTGGCTTGAACTCTCCAACCATCTAGACTATCTTCAGATTACCACAGCCCACAAACTAATCTTTCAACCCTCTAAGTGCCCTACTCTATGCAACATCTTTTTCCCTTACACCCCTCAGAGAACTCTCAGATCTACTCACCAAAACCTAAACTGTGTCCAAAAACCCAATCACCCTGCTGGTCAACTCCTGCTATTCTTTTTCTTAGCAAAAGATGGAATTCTCTTCCTTCCTCTCTAAGGACCTGGGCAAACTTTGAAAGCTTTCAATCTCAGTTATATTCCTACCTTTACTCTAACATAAAATGCAACTGCGTTCTCTCCACCTAGTCCTATAATTTTCTCTCCACCTCTAAACCCCTCTCCAGCTATGATTACTAGCCTCTCTAGCTATGGTCTATAGGCTACCACACACATGTGCATATTGTAAATATCAAATTTGCACCATGTACCTAGAATTTACACCTGCTCTCTAACATGAAATGTAACTGTAAATTGTTCATTAATAATATTGTGTCTATATCTAAAGGTAACGTACCTAAGAAATTACACCTGCTCTCTTGCATGAAACCTAACTGTAAATTGTTCTTCTTTTCTATATTGTATCTGTATCTAAACTTTGTAACATGGAGCTTTTCTCCCCGGGCCTCCACTGAAAATGGGCTCCCTGAGCCCAGTAGACATCCCTGGTCATCAAACTGGAAATAAATAAATAAATGTATAGCTGCGTGAGGGTGCACGGGGGTTTCCAGAGGTGTGCCTAGCGTACTGATGAGCAAGCAGCAGGTGTGTGTAATAGATGTTAATTACAGTATAAGCATGTGAATTCCATTTTTATGAACCGATCCAACATGGTGCAGCTATTTAACATGCTATAAAGCATCCATGTAACCTTCATTCTTGTTTTTCCTAAATACTTCAATACCATTGAAGTAGAGACAAGGAAATTTTAACTGACACAGTGCTAGGTGCTGCTGCAGCTATTATACATCTGTATGTGCTATAGGCTGAAGTCAGTGCTGCTGGTGCTGATGACAATAGGCCTAGGCAGAGAAAGAGAAGAGTGCTCAGGCACAGGGTAACTTATCAGATGCTACATGACCTAATAAGAACTCTGTGAACTCTGCTGCTCTCAGTTCAGAGCTAGAACCAATCAAGGGCAACTCATTCCAGTGAAACTAAGGTATGTGTAGCCCTTAGAATATTAGCTACAGCTACTTTTCAAAGACCAACTGGGCACATGATTGGTGTGTCACAGGCATCAGCATCCAGGATCCTCAACCACTTCCTGGATGCTATGCTCATGCATGCAAGTGAGCACATATGTTTTCCCCAAAGTTCTGAGGAGAGGGCTAGCAATATGCAACAGTTATACCCTGTAGTGTAGTACCCTGAAGTACTGGTTGCCATAGACTGCACTCATATACACATAAAGGCACAGCCTGATGAGCAGGGTAGAATCAACACGACCCACAAGGGATATCACTCCATCAACTGTCAAGTGATGTGCAATTCCCAGAGAATAATCTTCAATGCATCTGCTGGCAACCCTGGCAGTTATCATGACTCCTATATCTGACACACATCACAGCTGTGTGAAATGTTTGATGTGGGGACATTCCACCGGGTCATTTACTGGGGTATGCTGGCTACACCCTGGAAACATGGATGATAACACCCATCATAAGTGTATACACAACCATGGAAGAATGCCATAATGAGGCACACTCTCAAACCAGAAACATCACAGAGTGTCTGTTTGGACTGTTGAGGTCATGGTTCCGGTGCTTAGATATATCTGGTGGAGTTGTGCAGTATAATCCAGAGACATGTGCACTAGCATTCACAGTATGTGCTATGCTGCTCAATCTGATCTTGTGGAAACAGCTGCCATAGGATCAGCTAGGGGAAGGGACATACACATCCCCTCACTAATGCCTAGGTCACCAAAGCCACAGTCAGAGGAGAGTTCCGAGCAGAAACCATCAGCTGCTGTGCCTGCAGGCCGATGTAGGCATGCTCAGTATTACCTTAATTTGTCTAACAGACAATGCATAGCACATTCCCTGACCACCTGGGTGCATAATACTTTTCTCCTACTAACACACATAGTAAAATTAATGCCAGGCAACTCACACAAACTTTACCTTCCCATGTACTGGTTGTATACTGCTTCCATTAGAAAGAGTAAGCCCTGAACTCAAAATGTGTCCACTGCTGCATTTGCAAGGTAAGTCATCAACCTAGAGTGTAGTTTTTGAATGATATTATGGCATATGACTGCATTTAGTAGGTTGAAATAGTAATTACGTAATTAGTGTCATGGATTTGTGCAAAAAAGTACTTTAACATGTGACAGCAGAGAGACCTTTACTTTACTCATATGTGCCCATTAGTAAGCCTCAGGTTTCAAAGATTCACTGCAGCCTTACCTCTGAAGTATACCAATGCTCACTACATAGCCTTATTTTTGCACCATACCTTTGTACTGGAAAATCCATAAAGAGAGAAGTTAGACATTAATGATACACATTGCAGTTTCTGACTTCCCAACCCTTTCCAAGATCAAACGACAGGCAGGAAGCAGAACAAGGAAAGTAACAAGATCATCATATCATTGTTTGTGCCATAGCAGGTTATGCTTGTCTGTGACATAACAGTACATGAGATACCCCAAGAATGGTGTAGCCTTGTTTGTGCCATCGCAGGAGCTCATCAATGGTCCCCCCAAAAGAACAGTTTATGGCTGTTTCTGCCATCCAACCTGACCTGCACTTGCTGGGAAATGCATATCATATAAGTCCCAGTTAATATCCACACACATTTTAAGCCCAAGGATATTGAATTTCTTGCACACTTGAATGTCTCACAGTACTGCTCACATAACTGATGAAGTACCAAGAAACACAGACAAGTAAGACACAGCTGTATATTTGCAAGCAGAATCCTAACAGGTTGTGTGATCAGTAAGCACAATACATCCAAATGTAATAAAGAGGGTTAAAAGTACAAGTCACAACTGAAGATCTCATAGCAGTGTACATTTTGATGTATTTGTTTCAGTTCTATGCTACAAAGCTGTTTGCATGGCAAAGAGGGCTAAGGTATCCACCCTGTTTTCTGAATCTGCAGTGGTATGAGAGTTCAAATCCTGAGCTTTGTAGAAATATCTCATGTGTAGTATAATTTTGTCATGTCACTAAAGGTGGAGGAGTGTCCATATTCACCAAGGATAGTCACAGCACCAGGCTAGTTGCCCAACACAATGCATCTGAAATTCTCCAGGTGCAACTAGCACCAGGTAAGACTGCAATCCAAATTGTAGCTTGCTACAGATGCCCCACCATCCCCCAAGATTCTCACTACACCTTTCTAAACATACTGGAAAATATTAAGATACAACCAAACACCCTAATACTGGGTGATGTCAACTACCCTGCCATTAACTGGGAAAACTACTCCTGTACCAACACCTTTGCCCACCGGTTCTTGGAATTCATTAAGTCCAATGCCCTGGATCAACTAATCCTTAGTCCCACCAGAGGCTCCAATATCCCGGACCTGGTCATTACCAACATGGGAAATAAATGCTCCACACCGATGGTTACCCCCTCATTGGTCAGGTCTGACAATAAGCTAATCACCCTTGACATCCACATCCCACCCCCACCCCCCAGTAAGGAAACCTCCGTAAAAAACTTCTCCAAAGCCAACTTTATGCTGCTCAAGTCAGAAGTGAAAAACTTCATGACACCCATGCAGACAGGAACTGAAAGTTCAACTGCTGAATCCTACACTAAGGCACTGTAAGAGCACATCCACTCGTCCATGAATCGTGCCATCCCCAAAAGAACCAAGACACTCTCCTCCAAAAAAGGAAGTCAATCTGGTGGTACCTTGCCATAAACAAACTTTACAACAAAAGGAAGAAACTGTTGCAAAAAAGAGGAAAACCCAGGATGCAAAAAACTCCCTTACTAGCCTCAGTAAGAAGCTGAGATCCCTCATTAAATAATCCAAAGCTAGTTACGAAAATAAAATTGCCAAAGATTCCAAAGACAACCACAAGGCATTCTATAGCTATGTCAGGAATCTAAATGGCAATGCTCAGATCTGGTCTGAGCTACAACAGAATGGCATTAAATATACTGATCCCAAGGATATTGCCAATATCCTGGCAGATTGATTCAGGGCAAACTTCACCCCCTCGCACCCCCTAAAGGGCTCATTTCAATACCGGAAGATTGCCAAATTCTGGTAATAACAGCCACACAGGTAAAAAACACACTCTCCAAAGCTAGGAATACAGCATCCATGGGACCAAACGACATCTCAGGCTGTGTACTACATGAACTGCAAAATGAATTGGCACCTCACCTAAGTGTCATGTATAATCATAGCCTCACCTCAGGCTTTGTGCCCACTGAGGGGTGCACAGCTACACTACAGTTATCCCACTTCACAAGGGGGGATCCACCTTGGATCCCGAGAACTACCGCCCCTTCAGTATGACGAGCCTGATCTGCAAGGCCATGCAACGTATTATCATGGAACTTATAAACAAAGACATTGGCGACCTTCAGATACTGGACCCCATGCAGTTTGGGTTTGTGAAGGGCCAACCTTGTCTCCTGAACCTGATTGACTTCTTTGAATCAGTATTCAGAGCCATGAACAAGGGTAAGGTGGTCCACACAGCCTATCTAGACCTTGCCAAGGCCTGCGACACCATTCCCCACTCTGGAATCATAGACAAACTTACTAAGCTGGGCAATAATCGCTATGTCACTAGATGGGTTGCCAACTGGCTTACTGACAGAACCCACACTGTAAAAGTAAATGACTCCAAATCCAGCTCCAGACAACTGACAAGTGGAGTACCTCAGGTTTCAGTCCTGGGACCGCTTTTGTTTGGAATCTACTTCTCTGAATTACAGGCCAACACTAAGGTACTCTGGCTAACAAAGTTTGCAGATGACTGCAAACTGGGAGCCATTACTGAATCCTCAAATGATGTGGATATTCTACAAAAGGGCCTTACAGAAACAGATGCTTGATGACAGAGCCATGGGTTCAAGCTCAATGCCAAGAAATGTATAGTTATCCCTCTTGGGAAAAAACATGTACCCATAAATTACCACATAGGTGGCAGTACATTAAACACCAAATGTGTGATAAGAGACTTAGGGACACAGGTATACAGTGGTCTCACCTTCGATATCCACATCGCCACAACAGTCAGGAAATCCTTCTATGTGGCACACCTCATCACTAAGGGCTTTTCATCAAAAAAAAGGAGGTCATTGTCCCACTGCATTCATGCCTCATTAGACCCATTATAGAATACAACACCCTGTTTGGTATGTACCTCTCAAGACATCTGCAACAACTGGAAAGACTGCAGAAATACCTCATTAAAAGAATCACAGGCCTAAAGCAGATGCCCTATGCTGACCATCTAAAAAAAATCCACCTATACTCTGTTGCATATCATCTACTCAGAGGCAATCTCTGCTTAACATACAAGGCCATGTCAAACCCAGAGCTGTTAGACATGCTACACTTAAAGAAATCCCAATCCCACAGAGACACACGCTCCAGGGATCTAAACCTTGTCATTACAATGAACAAAACATGCTGGAGGGATAGGTTCCTGACCCAGAGACTCCCCAGACTCTGGAGTAGACTGCCCATACATGTCAAGCAGAGCGCCTCTTTGGCCCTCTTCAAAAGGAACCTTGCTGATTGGATGGGAGATAGGAAATTCACCCCGGGGATCACCTCAGTTGCCCTGCTAGACAGGGGTCCAGGGAAGAAATAGCCAGGGAATTGTTATGACTAGGCTTGTATAAGCCCTATGGCCGATAGCCTAGTATCATCCTATGAACCTATGTATGTCATACCTTCCTTTTGATCCAGTTCATGTATGTCTCCCTTTCCATTTTTCCTAGTTTTCTTTTTTATTCCACAGTTTTTGCGATGCGCCACATAGTGCAAACAAATGGCTGCAGGTTTGGCTCCACTTATGTGGCTTGTGTGAAACATTAATTGCTGAAATCAGATCACCTGGGAAGCAGTCAAGCAGACATGGAAACTGGATACATTCAATAAATGTTTTTAGCCATTGAAAAACCTGGTGTGGAGTAACTGTCATTGTCACACATTATCAATTTGGCTCACATGTGTGCACTGCTTACCTACATGCAAACAGCGGTATCTTGCATGCATGTACACTTAGTTAACCATAGTGCAAAACTGCTGCCCAATGTACACTTTTCAACTGTTTAGATATTTATAGACTGGCATGATGTTTGCGTCACAGTTTTGCCCTGCAAATCAGAAAAAGTTGGTTTTCTGGCAAATAATTTCAAAATCCTTGACTACTGAAGCCAGAAAACAATGACAGACATTTGAATTTCAAAACTCCTGCCATTCAGACAATTTACATTAATGCAAAACATGTTATTCTATCAACTGTATAAGTTTGTAAGAGCATTATGTAAAACATGCCCCTATGTTTGGTCCTTTTTTAACCCATATGAATGGCTTTGTGCAGATTCTTTGCTACAAAAGTTTGAGAGGTATGGTCCAATGTCCTATGGAAGTGTATATATGATGCTGTCTGATTTCAGTCCATGTGTTGTCCACAAACCCACAAGCATTACAACCTTGGGGTCTCAGTTTATTTTTTCAACACATATATCAACCATACGACAAAGTGTAATTTATAATGCTGTGTGCTCCCTTATGGACAGTGCCAATTGGTGGTGTTCACAACCTTGCTCTACTAAACTCAGACATCCAAATATGCTCAGTAAGGGTACTTGTGTTGTTATACAGCTAGGCTTCTGAGCAGCCTAGTGCTATTAGGTTATTAGCCTCATATGACGGTATGATTCTATGTGCTTATTCAGGCCTCCCAAGCTGTTGTTCATCACACATGGCCTGCTGATGTTATCTACTATGTTCTCCTGCACTCCTGTATAAGTCAAACTTGTTCTGTGGCACATCTGTTAAGTCCTGCGTTCTGTAGTCTGTGGACTTTCATAGGTAGGGGTTCTATTCTCACTTCAGTTGTGTGTACCTCTAGTCAGCAGAATAGAAGTGCTGTCCTGCAGTCACTTCTCCATTGGCATGGCTGCCCATTTTCCTGATAGCTGCTCATGCCTACACATTCATTCCATACTGGCCTCCTAAGTTGTTGTCTCTCACATAGCCAGTTGATATCATCTAATATATGTCCACCTGCACTTCCGTATAAGTTAGACTTGTGTTGTGGCATATGCATTAAGTACTGTGTTCTGTAACCTGTGCACTTAGGTAGGGGTTCTAATCTCTCTGCAGTCAACTGGGTGTGTGTGACTCTAGGCGGTAAATTACAAGTAGTATCCTACAGTTACCTCTCCAATGGCATGGCTGGCCATTTTTTTGATTGCTGCTTATCCCTACACATTCATTCCATACTGGTCTCCCAGACTGTTATCTCCCACAGGGCCTGCTAATGTAACCTACTGTATGTCCATCTGTATTCCTGTATTAGTTAGATTATGCTGTGGTGTAAGAATTAAGTACTGTGTTCTGTAGCCTGTGCACTTAGATAGGCATGGGTTCTAATGTCCCTGCAGTCAACTGTGTGTGTGTGTGTGTGTGTGTGTGTGTGTGTGTGTGTGTGTGTGTGTGTGTGTGTGTCTAAGCAGCAGAGTATAACTGGTAAATTACAGCTACCTCCCCAATAGCATGGCTAGCCATTTTTTCAATAGCTGCTCATCCCTACACATTAATTCCATACCAGCCTCCCAAGCTGTTGTCTCTCACAGATTCCAAAGTAGATGAAAGTCCACCTGCACTGCTGAGTAAGTCAGACCTGTGCCATGGTGTGCGAGTTAAGCACTGTGCTCTGTAATCTGTGCACTTAGATAAGTAGGTGGTCTAATCTCACTGCTGTCAACTCGGTGTGTGCGTGTGTGTGTGTGCGTGTGTGTGTGTGTGTGTGTGTGTGTGTGTGTGTGTGTGTGTGTGTGTGTGTGTGTGGGTGTGTGTGTGTGCTGTAACCTGACATTACAGAGAGCAGTTTGCACCATCAGGTGGGACACATATCTTGCCCTCAACGGATACTGCTGCCATCAGTTATAAAGGGTTATTGGACACCATGCAAGCCAGACATGTGCCATATTGCATGTGTTATGTTTAGTGATCTGTAGTTTGTGTACTTACAAAGGTAGGAGTTCTTTTCTCACTGTAGTCAACTGTGTTTGTGTGTATGCATGTCTCTGTATGTGTGCGAGTCAGCTGTAACTTGATATTACAGACAGCATTTTCCACCAGTAGGAGGGTCACTGTTATTCCCATATGCTTAACAGACAATGCTAATGTCATCACCTATATCAGAGTATTGTTTTTGCATGTATCTCAACAGGGCATGATCAGACAGTGGCCTAGATGTCTGGCAGACATCACATCATGTGATACAAGACAGATTAAAGTGACATGTTTTAATCTGTACGCATTCATCATGGCATGGTTTGTAGATTCTGTTCAGCTTGATGAGAAAGCCCTGTGGGGTGCCCTGTAGTTACTTGTTTCTGGTGAACTACATGCAACAGAGAGCACGGTACTGTACTGTTCTGATGAGATTTTACTGCAGTGCTGATGCAATCCAGAGATCTGAATGTGATGGCCTGACTTATTATGTGCACCATACTTTTGTACTGGATAATCATTAAAGAGAAAAGTTAGACAGTAATAAGACACATTGCAGCTGTTAACTTCACAACCCTTACAAGAGAATACACTATAAATTAGTGAAATGATGATGCTATCCAATGTACACTTGGCAAGGCAAATGCAATTTACAGGTACAATTAACATTTACGTAACACAAATGTAGATATACTAAGCAATAATGTAGCTAAGCACCCTGTGCCTCAGACACAAAACTTTAGCTTCCCTGAATCCAAAAGAGAGAAATCAGGACTATATCACAGTTATTATCGCTTGCACAGGTTGTTGTGGGGTGGGCAAGAGGCCTAGGCTGACAACAAATGTTGTTGAGTGTGATTAAAAATGGGGAAGCAGGCAGGCTGAACCATGTAACTGGTGTGTGTGTGTGTGTGTGTGTGTGTGTGTGTGTGTGTGTGTGTGTGTGTGTGTGTGTGTGTGTGTGTGTGTGTGTGTATGTGTGTGCCTACAGGGGTCCTCTATGTGAAAATGGTGTGTGACAGTGTGCATGAACACAGCCAGCCAAGCTCAGTGCTAGCTCTATGTTTTGGTATGTTGGACAGGTGTGGGCTATGCATGGTAGAGTTGTCAGTTCATTGCTGTCACCCCTGACCAAGAGACCTGGCTCTACCAGGAGATGCACTGGCACTGACATGCCCAGGGTCAGGTGTGATGCTGCTGCCTGAATGTGGCTGTAGTCTGCTGGATGTGCTTCCATCATGGGAATTCCCAAGACCACTACCCCATGGCCTGCAACATTAGAGTTTGGACAGCACACTCATCGATGGTGCAGGAGAAGTACTGCCACTATGGGAGCATGATAGGGCACAGCCTCATTAGCTAGCAGCAAATGGTGTGGCTGATTTATGCCCACATGGACAACATCTCCTTTCCAGCAGATGTGTCATCATAGACACTGCATAGTCTATGATATAAACCCCTTGTTCCATCACAGACACTCCATATTCCAATGTGTCATTCAACCGATCCATTGAATAAGCTACGTGGTAGAGGTATCATGGATGTCAGACTGAGTCACATCTAGAACCCTAAGCATTTGTCTGGAGCACCTTTCAGAATGTGCCTGTGCCTGCATGATGGCCCTAAACATCCATTGAGTGACATGGGAAGAAGCACCTGCACCAGATTTAAGAGGGACAGTAGGCCTCCTCTATGCACCCCTATCAACCCTCCTGTATGACACTTCTCCACCACTTTGGTTACAGACAGATTCAACAGACACTGAAGCCACTGTAGCCACAGTCTCCTGATCAATGTCCTCGTTCTCAACCTGTTCAACATCTCTGGCGTCAGTGGACTGGGTAAGTGTAGGGCAACTGACTGTGTCTGGGGAAAATAAAGGGGGTCATTGGATGTCAACGGTTGTGCCAGATTCAACCTCTGCACCCCCAACTGCTCCTCAGTTTGGCCACTGTCATCATTAGTGTCTGTTGAAACACTGGTGTCAGGTTTTAGAGTGCCCACACTCCCACTGTCATGCTTACCTGTGATAAAAAGGGAGAAACACAGGAATACATTAATGCCCACACTGCTATTCTGCAATATATGCTAAAAAAGTACACTGCTGTCACTATTACTGACAGTACAGCAATACATACAACAGACCTGAGAGGACACCTTATGAGTTATCTTGAAATTCATCTACAGTGCTGACATAAATGTATTAGGCTTATCATCTGTAGGAGGCCTGTGTCTCTGTATTCCTAACGGTTCTGAAATAAGTAAAACAAGAGATAATGGCAACATCATCACATCTAATATTTAAATAAGGGGTAATACATCTACACCTGTATATCTGCAGTACCTCAAATGTCAACAAGAATATGGCTGATAATGTCAAATTAAACTTATAACTGTGGCAATCCTAAATCCGCCCACCCAACAAACAACTGACACAGACCTATACATTTTTAAAGATAGGGCACTATGTCACAGTATTATAATTGTCATCTAAAGAAACATACCTGGAAGTTCATCTTCAGATGCAGGAGTTGCACTCACTTCCAGAACATACTGTGTCATGGATTGCTGGGAGCTGTCCTGGGTGGCGATGTTTGCCAGGAATTCCTCAGTGGCAGTGAGAGGGGGTTCTACAGCAGGGCCTCTACCTGTGACTTGATGATCGCATGCCACTGCAACTGCACAGTAACAGTTATAATATCTGTTGCTCTGTGATGCACCTGCTCATATGTGTGATTGTGTCCCCCAATGGCATTAATTTTGGCAACTAATTCATCCTAGAGGCCTGTACACTCAGGCATATTGGCCCACCCCCTGGACAGCAAAATGGCAGTATGTTACCATAAGGCATCACTTATCAGATTATTGTCTGTATGTGTAAATGGGGGCCTATGAGAAGCAGGCATAGTGTGTCCTACAAGAGAAAATAATGGCAATACATGAGGATCACATAACCATAAATTAACTGTTTACAGATAAAGCAGTAAAGGAAGGCTGTCAGTATTCCCCCTGGATAAACATGAAAGAGTCTGAATATTTAAAAAAAATAACAAGACAGGGGGATACAAAGCAAGGAGACTAACAACAGAAACATATCCTTATTTGTGCCATAGCAGTAAGTATAATATGCTCTTCCACCCAAAATAATAGTGCAGTCCCAGACAGAAATGAGAATATTAGTAAATAGTATTAACTGCAGTCTTACTTGGAACCAGTCCTATGTTGCCAGAAAAAGGAAGTTTTCATTGGCTGAGGTCAATTGCTACCTACTGCCAAAGATTCAGTTAAGTAGCAGGTGTATGCAACAGCAGTGAAGTCTGCAATTTTCTATTCAGTGTGTAAAACTCACCTCCTACTGAACTGACTCTGTAGCACTATCTCTTAATGCATTGTGCCAGCCTTATTTTAGATCAGATGGTACTGGGTTCAAATACAGGTGTATGTAAGAGTCTCACATACATTTAAGTGTAAATAAAAAATTATAAATTGGCATATTCATGAATCCATGTCATGATTTTTGTGAAACATGGTAGTGGTTTCAAATACAGGTTTATATAATAGCTGTAATTGCTTTTGCCATAGGCTTCATTGTTTCATGATGCTCACCATTGCATACCATCGTGCACAAATTCTCTAAAGAAAAGAAATGGGGAAGATAGGAAAGTGGTGATTTGAGGCACAATCAGGGGGGGGAAACAAAGTGAATGGAGCACAGGAATGTGCAGGAAGGGTGTAGGAAAGAACTATAGCTATCCATTTCTTCACCAGTAAAAATGGATTGCGTGTATACAATATTAGCTGAATTTGGACTGTCACCTCCTGAGACAGATTTGACAACAATATAATCATGTTGTATAGCCAATTGGACTGAATCAAGTGTGTCAAGTAGACAGTGTGCAAAATGGAGAGTTGTGTATAGGACAATTTTATTTTTTTTTTGGGGGGGGTGGCCTTTTTTTGGTGAGAAAGGAATGTTGGGGAAGGTAAATAGGCATGTCTGGAGCAGTCAAGTTGGTAAGGTGAGGAAGCAATTGCTGACAGACCAGACATGCAAGACAACATACAGGGATGGTGAAGGACACAAGAGGGGTGAACACCATGGTTGGGGAGAGAGTGGGGAAATTGAGGTCTCATGGACATCAGGATTGGTGACAGTGTGAATCAAGTCCTCACCAAGTGGACTGTCACAACTGTCCCCTCAATATGCTGGTGGCTGCATTACCCAATGTGTGCATCTTTGACAGGTACTCTGTACCTGGATGGAGAGCAGGCATTCCATCTGGCATAATTGCATGTCCACTGTGCAGTGCACAGTCCTATGCACCATACCTGGCAACTCATTCCTGGTGATCAATAAATCCCAGGCTGCTGCCAGGTTGCAACCCAGATGTGCTGGGCCTTGGTGCTGTAGCAGTTGGAGTGAGAGTAGGAGGATCATGGGGGTCCTGCTTACCCTCTTGTGCTGTAGTAATAAAAAAAATGAACATACAATTATAAAATAAAAAGTAAACCAAAAAAAATGAAAAAAAAAGAAACATAATAAATATATATATGGACAAAGAAAACAATTAAACATAATAATAACAAAAATAACAAAAACTAATTATATAACAGAAAATTTGAACAATATCAGAAACAACAAATTAAAAGAAAGACACACAAAATTATACATAAGAACACCAAAACTAAACAATAAAAAAAGAAGAACAGGGGTGGGGTGAGAGAAAAATAACAGGAAAACATTACTAACTTCACAGTTAATGTACAAATGCTTTCTACAATTATTTCACTCTATTCCATTATGTTTTACTTTTCACACTACTAACTCCTAAGAAATGTTTTTATTACTTTGAAGACTACCCAGTTACAAACAGATGGACACTGTAGTACTGATCAGATTGCAGCCAGCAATCATTCATGTGTGCATATATTGCAGATATGCATGCTTACACTTGACAGCAAGCTATTCATGCCAGAGGTACTGGGGTCTGAATGTAACTTGCCATAATGATGATTAGCTAGCAGTATTGTGTGTATAATGATGAAAACATAACACTATTGTATACACAATTGTATAATAGGGAAGTGTGGTCTTTGAGCCCATCACCACTGACTACTGTAACACTGCACTTTTCTTTTTGACTACAGACTAATACATGCATACTTTCCTTTTACACTTTCTACATGCATGCTCACTGTTATTTGACAATGTGAAATTGTTGCTTTGTGCTACAGAGTAAGGCATGCATGCTTTCTTTTACATAGATATGCATGCTCAATTATAACTGTCTGAAATGAGAAGCAATCTGTCTTTAACAGTTAAAGCTATAATGACAGTACTTTTTATAAGAATACATACCACATGCTTCTCTCATAATTGCTGGGCACACTCCATGAGACCTCACATTCAAGGCCCTTTCTTCAGGAGCTGTGGAAAAGAAAAACAAAACAGAATACCATTATGAATACCAGTCTTGACTATATTCAGCTATAACTTTTACTACTGGAGAATGCATTTTATACATACACATATGTGGAGTGCACCCTGCTCTACATTCCCTGATCCACTGATCAAGGGTATCCCCCTCCTCCTACGGAGATCATCATAATGATGACATCATTACTCACCAGTATGTGGGATACCTGTTTGCTCTGATCAAAGCCCTAGCCAAACTAGTCCAAGCTTCAGACTTATATTGAGAACCTGAGTAGTCCCACTGCAAAAGGTGTGACTCATGCTCCTTAACTAGGAGCCCAAGAAATACTTCAGACTCCTGAACACCCCAACACTGCACTCGAAAGTGTACACCCTCTCCAACACCAGCCATGCCTCCTAAAGATCAAGCTCAATGTCTAATGAGCATTTCCCACCAATTCCACTTTAAATATTTGCTTTACCACCAGTTTACACATATTGTACTTACTGAGTATGTGCACTGCCTGTTTTTTGCTACATTTGAAAAAGCTGCATTCCACTTACCATTGTACAAAGACAGTAAGCCAGGGTGCGTCTGTTTGCGTGTTTGCATGATGGTAATCAATGTGCAACAGTGGGCAATAAAAAAATATATAAAGCAATGCAATTCCAAGAATATATGATATACAGCCACTTATGTAGCTGTTATTCAAATGGGATCGCCGAAATATACTTGCATGAACATAGTACGCATTGTACCCACAGTCTTACTTTTCATACTATATACACAATACCCATATAAATGAATAGGTAAATAACTGACACAATATTAGTGTCTCAGCCCTCATACATGTAAATATTAACATCAACTACATTATGCCAGGTGTCATGAGTGAGAGTAAATATGATTAGATGTGAAACAACCTTTAAAGTGTATGGTATATGTGGATTTTGAACCCAGGTATATGTGTACAGTAGTCCTAAACTTACAGCTCTTGCATCATGAAGATTGAAAAAAACACTTGTCTATGTTGAAGTTCATTTGTATAATCTGCAATGTCAAAACAATAAAAGTTTGTTCACGCTACACTAGAACCCAGAACCATTTACAATCCAGAGCTAGACTTGTCACCTCTTGCCACAAGATTAGTTATGTGACATTCCCCATATTAGTATTCCTTGTTAACTTGATGGTGTTAGCATAGCACAGCATCACTTACTGGGTTTGCACAATGCCCAGTGGTATTAATTGAATGCATCTGGTTTCTATTTTTGGTTCTCTGGGTCATGTCTTCAGTCGCACAAACAAGCTAAGCATTGCGCAAACATATGAGAAAAAAGAAAGAAAACGAAAAACAATAAAATATATGAAATTAATAAATGCAGAATGACATATCTATGGCAGGGTCCATTGTATGATTTTTCTTGATTTAATTGTGTTTGGGAGCCTGCAAAATTTCAAACAAGGGAAAGCAATTGCTGTCATACCTCCCAACTGTACAGATTTTAACAGAATGTCCAGATTTGTGCTTCATATTTTTCGTCTATTTCTCATAAAATCTGGGATTTTTGGCAACTCACTGGCAAATCATTGAGAACTGAATTCAGAAAATAATCACAGACATTTGAGATTCAGATTTCATACCCTTCAGAAAATTTATGCTAATGCAAAACCTGTTATGCTAGTAACGTTTTAAGTTTGCAAGAGCAGTATTTAATAATTGCCCTTATTTTGGGGGCCTTTGTCCCCCCATTATTTATAGCTTTGTTCAAATTTCTTGTTGTAAGAGGTTGAGAGGTATAATTGTCATGCTGCAGACAGCAACCTTAAGTGGAAATGCTATCCACATTCCTGAAAGGGTTTCATGACCATAAAAATACGGTTGTATGCCACAAAGCCTTGTTTATTTGCACCAAGGTTCATTAATATGCATTGCATGGCACTGCCACAGGCACAACATCATGTACACAGAAACACTCTGTGTAGGCTCTGCATGAACCCTACACTGCTATTCTTCAAAGACATATATGATGTGTAGCTGTACAGTGTTACTGTGTAGTTTGTCCACTTTTTTATCATAAAATCCAGCTAATAAACAGTGATGCTGTCATCCATTATCTCAGTTGTACCACAACATGTCAAGTGTCACTTGCAATTCAGCCACTAATCTTTAGTTTGTGATTTGGGTAGTTAGTTCAAATCCCACCATTACTGCTCAGACTGCATTATATCAGTGTTATTATGACTGCAGTTGTTGCTAACACTGCTGTCAAATGCATTTAGTTTGCAGTCGTATAGATGTTGACTCCCTCTTACAAAAAGCTCTGATAATTTGTCACATAGCAATGCTTTTATTCAGAGTAATGATTACATGTGATTACATTTTCTTTATATAACATATGTAGGAAATGTTATCCTGTCTAATGAGGAAATGAGATGACATTCTGTATGTTGTTGACTTCGTACAGTGATTACAGGCACACATATTGCTTTCAGCAATAATACAATGTAATGTCTTTACATAATGCTATATGTCACAATTGTAGTGACACTTCTACCACTGTTAATTCATCAAGTACAATATCATGTACTTCCTGTTGTCAAATGCTCATGTGTTCAACATCCACATTCAGTTCTTGTTAGCATTGTTGGGCCTTACACTGTAATGCATGAATGGCATCCACCATGGTTATAATGTTTTCATTTACAGTGGGAGAGGCCTCTACCATCCCTTTTATTCTAAATATTGTTTATCACACATACATCTGATGTAATACGTTAGCATAGGTGGAGTAGCACAATAGTTGTGAGAGTTCCACTGTGGTGCTTGTAATTGATACACATCTCATTAGTCAGTAGAATCACATAGCTTGCCATTCAATTCCTGAACGGGGAAACATTTTATGAATAAAATTATGTTGCATAAACACTATTGTATCTAGTTATTGTTATCCATTTTTATGTTGGACAATGGTATATCATCATCACAGATTGTGATTTCAGGGTAGTGAAATGGTTATTTGGGATATGTCATGTCTTGAGTGCTCTTCCAGCATGTGTATTGAGTACTAGCGTATATAGCATACCTATACAGATAGACTGTGGTTCATTTCTGGAACAGTGTATGTCCCACATGATGGTACTAGCCTCCTTCAAAGAAGCATTGATTTTTTTAATGCTCACTGTTGTGTGTAACTCCTTTCCTGCATTCTAAATAAATCTGATTGTTCATATTATATGTATAACTCCTGCACACATTCACTTTAGTTAATTGTAACAGTCTCTTTTGCTATCTGATGTGACACATGCAGTCAATGCAGAGCTCTAGAGACAGCCTTGTATAACAGGCAGGGGTTTGAATTTGACAACATCTGTCTGTCAGACAACAGTAGATTACACACAGACAATAGTTATGGCACACTCATAGGGATACCTTTTTCAGGCCTTGCCCTACAAGGTCAGTCATCCATATACATTATATGATAGGAAGGTGCTTAAGCCCTTCAAGGGTGTCCTTCATGACATGATCAATATGTGTATTTCTGTGGTGACCATGATTCTTAAGCATATCTCTGAAATCTGTCCTGGCACATGATCGAAAATGTTATGATGCAAATGTTTCTTATGTAATTCATTGCTCCCATGCATTACCTGTGCCCAAGACAATTTTGCTCTGTATTGCATGTCTTCATCCTGACATGACTTTATTACTGCAGTTGTTTTCATCACACTATACAGCTTAATGGCAGATAAGGGATTCCATAAACATTTATTTCTGTATGGTATGCTGCCAGACCATGAAAGACAGTAATTGGTCCTCTGTTACAACACTTTGTAGTGTGTTGCTGCTGTTGAATTGCTGTTATGTCGCTGTTCCCTGTAATTCCATGATAGCACAGCCAGTATTATGATGTCAGACATATTTCAAATCAGCAGTGGAAAAACTGGACTCATGAACTGTTATCTGAACTGTCTTGTCATTTATGTATGCTGTGTGTTATTAGATTACCATTTAGCATTTATATAGCTATACACTACTGGCTTGTCTATTACATGTTCATAAGCGATGAACCCCTTTCCAATTGGTACCACTGTCATTTATTTGCAAAAACATGTCCATTCTTGATGTACCGTACATTACAGCAGTAAGGTCCATTTGGTCTTGTGTATACATTCTGACATGGAGAATACAGAAGTGGAGTTAGCGTTTATACATACATTACTTGTATCTACATCTCATATACAGTACCTGCAGTTTATGTATCCATCTCATAATGTGTCTTCTGTCCTTGCTAACTGCCATCTCAACTCAGCATTTAATTAACATGTATATCACATCTCCTCTTCTCTTTTATTATGCTGCAGCTTTATAGCCCTGTCACATCCTTTATTAGCATGTCTGTTTTTACTTATGTGCATAATGGCGGTATTGTCATTGACTTTAATTATCATTACATCAATATTCCAAGATTTATGTCAGAAATGTTTCTTATACACTTCATCACATTGTCTGTGGAATATGAGTGCATTTTAAACATTCCCCTTCAACATTAATGAATTATGCTGTACAATACAATTTGTGTACAATTATCCCATTTCACTTCTCCTCTTATAGAATTATTTCACTGTACTAGCCCTTAATATGCCTAGGCTACAGCATAGGCTCATATCTGAACATTGCCTACATGCAAGCTGTTTTGTAAACATTCTGTGCTCATGCTTGTAAGCACCTTTCATTGGCTGCAAACAATATTGTGGGCCACAAAAAGGTGCTTGAAATTGTGTAGGTGCAATAAGCAGCATGCATATTTGATTAGCAATGCTGCTCACCGTGTTAACATGCTTACATTGGGTAGGCATGGCACAGTGCCTATACAACTGTTCATAAATCCTGGGGACTGAATTAGTGATTTGGGTCCCTATCCATACACCCTATCACAGGCCTTAGATATAAGACTATTTCCCCTCAACTGGCCACTCCCAGACAGCTATTGTATACAGAACTCACAAGAAAAAATGACAAGAGTTCAAAGCCAAACACTATTTTATTGAGTAAAATTTTAAAACACAGCAAAGCTTTCGAGTTACAAAACTCTTTTTCAATGCAATTACACATCTCATTATCTTCACAGTGTTTAAATGTTTACAGCAGCCAATCATACACATTCTTAAAATCACATGGGTTATTAAATAGCTAGACACAGTTAAAATAAAATATCATAGTAAAAGGAGCACACACAAACATATATAAAAACAAGCCTGGGATGAAATAAAAATAAACTTATAATAAAATACAAATATAAATAAAGTATATATATATGATATATATTCAATCATCTCAGTTTTATTCACTAAGTCACCTCCTCTTGCATTGCAATGGACAACTTGTAAAACCCTAAACATAAACGTATGATAAATAATAAAACAGAGATGATCGAATTTGACTGGATTAATTATTTCAGTGCTGATAAAATGCTAGGATTGAATAGTACCAATAGTATTAAGCCCATATTGAAAAACAGACATCATTATGTATATAAGTAGCATTTGTTTTTATTTTATCATAATATTTACTATAATAATAGTTAGTATAGTTATTAGTAATACGTATAATACATAATATATTCTTTATTTATATTTGTATTTTATTATATGTTTATTTTTATTTGGTCCAGGACTTGTTTTTATATGTGCGTGTGTGTGTGTGTGTGTGTGTGTGTGTGTGTGTGTGTGTGTGTGTGTGTGTGTGTGTGTGTGTGCTCCTTTTACTATGCTATTTTATTTTAACTGTGTCTAGCTATTTAATAACCCATGTGATTTTAAGAATGTGTATGATTGACTGGTGTAAATATTTAAACACTGTGAAAATAACGACGTGTAATTGCATTGAGAAAGAGTTTTGTAACTTGAAAGCTTTGCTGTGTTTTATTATTTTACTCATTAAAATAGCGTTTGGCATTGAGCTTGTCATTTTTTCTTTGATATTCCTGCTGCTTTGACTTTAAGAGCTCTTTGGACACCAGGGCTAGTTGATTTTGTGTGTATACAGAACTCACCTGCTGCTTAGGCTCCTCACAATATGTCAGTTACATATCCCTAATATGGACTTGCAATTAAGAGATGACTTCCAGTAAAGACAAATGAGGTCAGAAACAAGAAATATCACACAAATGTGTGGGTATGATGCATAAGTGTAAGAATTATACCTCCCTGGTAATTTATGAAGTACACTGCTTAAGTACCATGCTAGACACCCTCCTCTGTGATTGACTTGGCTTAGCTTTTTCTCCTTTCCTCTACCAGAGCTATAGCAATGCAAAACCTTGCTCCAAAATATGAACTACATGCATATTCCTTCATATTTGTCAATCGTGATAAAGAACGGTGGTATGTCTTTACCCTTAGCATTGTAATAATCTGTTGTGCTCATTTCTTTGCCCTTATCTCAAAAATTTCTGATATGAAACACTATCAATAAAAAAAAATGTCATAAACATTATTTTTTCATGTAAATCTCATTAAAACTTATTTTTTTGTGCTGTTTGTTTAATTAATGTGATGCTTAAAGTAAACATAAACAATGTGGAATTGGTGACAAGCTATCACAGGGGAAAATGAAAAAAGCAATCAAGTGTCCATATGATTGACAAATTAGCTCTGTGTCATGATCTATCTTAATAAGTTTTCAGTGTTCGTTATTGGTCTGTTTACAGATTATCGTAAAGCATTAAGAGTGCTCAAACACTGTAGTGTATTAACAGCAGTATCTAACACTTATTACATGTTTAGTGTTCCTAATAATTTCAGGCAGGTAAGCTGGTCATTTCACAAGTTTTTGTCAACATTTATACACATTTATACACTTGGTAATATTCACCTTAAGAATATATTATTAGGCATGCAATTCTCATACAAATCTCACTGTTGTAAATCAGAAAATGTATTAAATGAGGGGGCTTATGGTACACACAGATATATCTATACCTACTGCAGTTATATTTCCAGGAATTCCAAAAGAAAAAGACAATATATGTGACAGATTCAGTTCCTACCATGAGGCATGCAGTCACATACACTAAAACAATAACATTAAACAATTTTTATATAATTGATAAAATCACATTTGCTGTCTTCATCCAAGGCTTTAATTTCTGATCTTGCATCTTCAATACAATGATGCATTTTCTTCTATTGAAATTTTCACAGAGGATATATGTTGTTAATTACACATCCTTCCAGAAATCAGAAACATTACATTTAAAATAAATAAATAAAATAAATTTAAATGAACTGCTGCCATATCAGAAATAATCCTACACATCTGACTTGGGAATTGTGTAGGGAACTATTGCCAGGGTCTTATTTATGCAGCATGCATTGGCATTAGTTCTACAAATTGAGGACTATTCTGAGATATAATGGGATATTTAGTTACCACAAAGTGACAACTGATGGCCACTGGTGGTAGTTAATACTGTTTAAGAGTTACTGTCTAACCATAAGTAACATTGGCAGTGAAACTTAAAAGATCACCAAATGTATCTGGCTACATAGGGAAAGGTCAGTGTAATTAATTCACCAACCATTTGCTTGTGGATGGTTGAACAGTATTGTAAAGTATGGAGCTCTGATTATGGCTACAAAATAAGAAAAAATAATCTTGTCACATATCCAGGTTCATAAATTGGAACCTTGTTATAACAAGCTTATTATAGTCATGCTCTTAAGTGCAAACCTCACTGTTAAAAAACGAAGCAAATCTCATGATGTCTCACAGCTTGCAGGTAAAATGAAACTACATTGGTCACTAAGTAGTAACAGTAAAGCACCTCAAGCTTTAAAAGTTATTACACTACTGTGGCATCATACAACCTTTTTGGCATCCATATTTCAACACATAATATGCTTATGAATGCTAAACTGATCATCTGTGTTCTTTCTTACTGCTGTAATTCTCAAGTTTGAAAGCACCTGAGTATGTTAACAATCTACCCACATATTTAGAAGAAATGTTAAAAAGTGTAAAAGTGACTTTTTTAAATATATGCAGCTTGTCCTTCAAATTACTAAACATTGTAGATTCCAATCCAGAAAGTATCTTATATATACAATGATCCCTGTGTGCCACAACATATTATGACTGATCAAAATTAGTACAGCAGAGCAGACATACCAACCAGCAAAACAGGAGTAAACCAAAGTACATTTTTTGTCTTTGAATAATATACAAGCAGAGCTCCAAAATGTGTTAAGATGTAATTTGCAGTTTTAAAATTGTAACTTTTTTAGCAAAATAAAAGGAAACATATAGCCATAAGGCGTGTTGCCAAGTTTTTTTTACCTTTTTCAACTCTCGCACCCATGGTGTACTACATGATATACATATGACATTTTTGCACTGCAAATAAAGACATTTGCAAAAGAATATCAAATGTTGCTTCTTGCTTTCTCAGACAATAATAAAGTTATTATTTGGCTCTAGTGGTAGAGTAGTTACACAAAACAAATATTATCAAAACATTTGCTTATTGCTGTTGATAGATAAGTGATATATATTTCAACATATAACTATAAACATAACTTTGAATTTGTGTAGTAACATTGGTTTCCATGATAAAATCACTTTACTGTTATTAAAGCATAAGCAACAGAATTCTGGAGACAAAATTAGACTAAGAAGTTATTGAACTCACTATGTCACTAAAGATTTGGCATTTTGTTCTGTTTACCACTTCCAGAATACTTGATGGGCAGGATTCATTAAGCTCCATGTAGGTTCTGTGTAAAGCCGACATGGAGTGTATCTGTCTACATGATGGTGGGCAGTGAATGGCAGAGTACAATGCATATTAATGAGGTGTGATGCACCTAAGTGAAGTTTGCGACTCGTGCCAGTATTGCTGGCTGTGAACCCTGTAAGTCAGCAAGGATATTGAGTCTGTGTAAAGGAGAACATAGACGGTCTACCCCCACCTCCAAATGAACAATACACATCACACCATATAGACCATTCCTCGCAACCTCTTAGAGTACGACATTTAGATAAAGCCATAAATAATGGGTGGGAAAATGTCTAGAAATAGGTTCACTTATCAAATATTGCTCTTACAAACTTAAAAAGTGATAGAACAATGAGGTCTGCAGAATGCAGCTCTGCTGCCATGCCTCCCAACGAACAATACACACTGTAAGTCATGCAGACATCCCAAACTCTTACAGCAAGAAATCTGAACAAAGTTATAAATACTGGAGTGACAAAGGGTCAAAATAGGAGCAATGTTTAAATACTGACCTTACAACCTTAAAACATTGATAGAATAACAGGTTTTGCAGTAGCATGAATGTTCTGAAGGGGAGGAAATCATAATTGAAAATGTTTGTCAATATTTTCTGAATTCAGTCCCCTAAGATTTGCCAAAAATTCCAAATTTTATGAGAAAGAGGCCAAAATGAAGCACAGATCTGGACATTCTATAAAAATCTGTTCAGTTGGGAGGTATGAGTTGGTAATAGTTTCCTCTTGTTCTAAATTTGGCAGGGTTCCAAACGCATTTAAATAAGGAAAAATCATACAAGTGACCCTGCCATAGATATGTCATTCTGCATTTATTACTGTCACATATTTTATTGTTTTATTTAATTGTTTTTCATTTCTCTCCCTTTTTTTGTATGATTGCATAATGCTTAGTTCTTTCGTGCATGTATCAGATATGACCCAGGCACCCAAAAATTGAAATCAGATGCATTCAGATAATACCACTGGACATTGTGTAAACCCCGTAAGTGAGGCTACACTGCACAAACACCGTCAAGTTAACAATGAACACTAATATAGGGGGTACCATGTAACTAATCCTGTGGCAGTAGGTGGCAAGTCTAGGTCTGATGTGCAAATGGTCCTGGGTTCTAGTAGAGAGTGAGCAAAGCTTTCTTTTATTGCGTTGACATTGCAGATTACACCAATGAAGTGCAATATAGACATGCATTTTCTCAACCCTCTTGTGGCAACAGATGTAAGGTTAAGACTTCTATACATATGGTCCTGGGTTCGAAAACTGCATATGCCATACACTTTTAATGTTGTTCCACATCACATCATATTTACTCTCGCTAATAACACCTGTCATGTAGCTGATATTAATATTTACATACATGAGGATTGAGACACTAATATTGCATCAGTTATGTTTACCTAATCATTTATATGGATATTGTGCGTATATTATAAAAAGTATGACTGCAGGTGTAATGTGTACTATGTTCATGCAAGTATATTTCTGCAATCCCATTTGAATAACAGAGCTACATAAGTGGATGTATGTCAAATATCCTTGAAATTGGATTTTCATTACTTTTTTATTGCCTATTGTTGCATGCTGCTTGCCATCGCACACTCTGGCTTACCCTGTTTGCGTGATGGTAACTTGTATGCAACATTTTCAAATGTGGAAAACAACAGACAGTGTGCACTCTCTGTAAATGCAATACATGCAATGGATAGGAAAAATTATATTTAAAGTGAAATTGGTGGGAAATGCTCATTTGACATTGAGCTTAATCTTTAGGAGACATGGCTGGTGTTGGAGAGGGTGTGCACTTTTGTGCAAAGTGCTGGGGTGTTCAGGAGTCCAAAGTTGTGATCATAATTAAGGAGCATGGCCTATGCTTACTGCGGCGGGACCATGCAGCTTCTCAGTATAAGTCTGAGGCCTGGACTAGTTTGGATAGGGCTTTGACCAGTGTGACTGGTATCCCATGCACTAGTGAGTAGTGTTACCATCTTTTGATGACCTCTGTAGGAGGAAGAGGAATAATCTTGATCAGTGAATCAGAGAATGTAGAGCAGAGAACACCCCACAGATGTGTAAGTACAAAATGCATTGACCAATAGTAAAGTTATAGCTGAAAATAGACTGGTATTTATAATGGCTTTCTGTTTTTCTTTTCCACAGCTGCTGAAGAAAGAGCTTCAAGTGTGAGGTCTCATTGAGTACACCTGGCAAGGATAAGGGAAGCATGTGGTATGTATGCATATATAAAGTGCTGTTGTTGTAACTTTAACTGTTAAAGATGGATTACTTGTTATTTCAGGCAGTTGTATATAATTGAGACTACATATCTGAACTGTAAAAGAAAGTATGCATGGCATACTCTGTAGCACAAAGCAAACATTTCACATTCTCGATTAACAGTGAGCAGGCATGTATAAAGTATAAAAGGACATTATGCATGCACTAGTCTGTAGTCCAAAAGAAAAGTACAGTATTACAGTAGTCAGCGGTTGTGGGTTCAAGGACCACACTTCATATACAATAATGTGTGTAATACTGTTATCTAATCATTATTATAGCAAGTCACTTTCAGACCTGAATTTCTCTGGTAAGACTGGCCTGCTGTCAAGTGTAAGCATGCATATATGCAATACATGCACACATGAATGATTGCTGGCTACTATCTGATCAATACTACAGTGCCCTTCTGTTAGTAACTAGGTAGTCTACAAAGTAGTAAAGAAATTTATTAGGAGTTGGTAGTGTTAAAAATAAAACATAACAGAACAGGGTGAAATAATTGTAGAAAGCTTTTGTATATTAACTATGAAGTTAGTATTTTTTTAACTACAGCACAGCAGGGTGGGCAGGTCCTCCATGATACTCCTACTCTCACTCCACCAGCTACAGCATGGTGGCCCAGCAGCTGGAAGTACCCCCTCTGTTCCCTGCACTACCTAGGTCCTCAGGTAGTTCTGCTCCAGGGAGTAGGACTGTGGTCCCCTCCGGCAGCAGTGGTGGAGGGGTGCAATTATCACCCAGAATGAGTTGTCAGGTGTGGCACAGGATTGTCCACCACATGGTGGATACACGCCTATGCTGGATGAAGCACCTGCTTTCCATTCTGGTACAGAGCACCCATCTTAGACATACACATTGAGCACTGCAACCGCCCGCACAGTGACAGGACAGTGGTGACAGTCCACTGGGTGAGGACTTGACTCCTGCTATCACCCATCCCGACATCCATGAGACCTGGATGTCCCCACCCTCACCCCAGCCATGGTGTTCACCCCCCTTGTGTCCTTCACCATCCTGTATCTTGTCTTGTATGTCCTGTCTGTCAACAGTTGCTTTCTCACCTTGCCAAATTGCCTGCCTAAGGACATGACTATTTCCCTTCCCCAACATTAATCTCTCACTTAAAAAAAAAGAGAACCTGTCCCCAAAAAAAAAAAACATCTCAAACACAGTTCTCCATTTTGTACACATATGTACTTGACACACTTGATTCAGTCCAATTGGCTGTACAACATGATTATGTTGTTGTCATGTCTGTCTCTGGAGGTGACAGCCCAAATTCAGCTAATATTGTATACATCTGGTCAGTTTTTACTGATGAAGAAATGGATAACTATAGTTCTTCCCTGCACCCATCCTGCATTGTCCTGCCATCCTTTCACTCTAATTCCCTCTGCTTGCTCCCCATTTCACCACTTTCCTATTTTCCCCATTTCTTTTCTTTAAAGAATCAATGCATGATGGTGTGCACACCATCGCCAAGCAATGGTAAAAGACAGTAGTATCAATAAATAACTAGTATACACACTTGTAAAATTCATGCCTACACCCCATTTCAAACCCAGTACCATCTGCCTCCAACAGCAATACATTAACCCATCAAAGTACAATCAGTATTAACTTTCACATGTTATGGTCATACTTACCCTTTATACTCCCCACTGCTTGCTCCTTATATCACAAATGTCGTATTTTCAATATTACCTGTGTATGAAGCATCACTGCATGATAGACATTAATGTTTTAGAAAGCTTTAGTGTGCAATGCCTATTTATTTTTATAAAGCATGTTTGTGCCATGGGGCACATCACTCAACTTCGCTAAGTAAGGCAAAAAAATGTTAATAAATAACAGAAATGAGTATAGTAGGGAACAGTACTGGCTACAGCATTATATGGAACCAGTTTTGTGTAGCCAATAAAGGAACATATCAATGGCTAAAGTCAATTACTACCTACAGCTAAAGATTCAGTTAAGCAGCAGTGAAGTCTGAAATTTTCTACTCAGTGTATAAAATACACCTGCTATTCAACTGACTTTGTCGTACCATTTGTTAATGCATTGATCCAACCTTGTTTTGGTTCAGATGATACTGGGTTTGGATTCAAGTGTATGCCATAGTTTCACATACTTTTAAGTGTAAATAAATGTTATAAATCAGGATACTCATGAATCTGTGTCATCATTTTTGTGGTACATGGCAGTTTCAAATACAGATTTATATGCATATAAAATAGGTATAATTTATTTTGCCATAGGTGCAGTTTGTTGCATGATGCACACTGTCTTGCACCATTGAGCAATAGTTCTTTAAAGAAAATAAATGGAGAAGACAGGAAAATGGTGAAAACAGTTATACAATTCTTACACTCTATTATGTTACCTTTACTATAAACAGTGCAAACTGTAAAAGAAAAAAATATATAACATAGCTGAATACCCATTTGATAATAGACGCACACTATAGTACATGTGTTAGCCAGCAATCTTTAATGTACACATGCATTGCCTGTATGCAGGCTCCAATTCCAATAACTACATTTTCCAGCAGGCCATTTCTGCCACTGCTAGAGAGGTCTGCAGTTACAGTGCAATAATGATGTAAACATCACAGCACTTCATCATTTGCTAATTGTGGTGTTTGAACCCACAACTGGTGACTACTCTCTACAACTGTAGTGTACTGTGTTCCCACAGAGTACTGCATGCATACTTTCCTTTTACGATTGTGAGAGGTATGCTCTAGTTTACAGTACTGTATTTATAGGCCTCAAACTATTACAGCAATACATTTGGACAAAGTCATATGAAATAGGGGGCCAAAGTCTGAAAAATAGGGATGACTCTTACATACTTGCTCTTACAGACCTTTTAAGCTAATGCATTAACAGGGTTTGCACTTGCATGACTTCTGAAGGGTCTGACATTAGTGATGTCATTCCTCAACCCTTATGTATTTATGTGACTGAAAACCACAATTATATCTGAAACTATACAAAGACTGGGAAATCTGTGGAAATCTGTACATTTGTCAGGTATAACTGCATTACATGACAGCTAAGCCCATACCTCACTACATTTTACAGCCACAAATGTGGACCAAGCAGTAACTACTGTGGGAACAAAGGCACACAAATAGCAACACATTCTACTTATTCTTCTACAAGCTTAGAAAAGAGATAAAATAACAAGCTTTGCAGTAGCACAGATGTTATTAAAGCTATGAAGTATAGGATCACAGGATCATATGAGGTTACTAGGCTATTGGACTTGAGGGCCTTAAAAGCCTAGCTAAGAGTGTATCTCATGTTTAGACAAATCAGCACCTGATACCCCTGTCCAGCAGGGAAATGGGTGGAATCCCAGAGGTATATTTTTTGTTTCCCATCCAGTTATCCAAGTTGCGCTTAAAAAAGGGGTAAATAGATACTCTGCTTTATGTGGAGAGGGAGTCTATTCCATAGATGGGGCAATCTCTGGGACACAAATCTGTCCCACTGGCAAGTCTTGTTGATATCACAGACCAGGATGAGGCCACGTATGCAGGTTACTCGAGTGGAGCTTGACTTATGGATATGCAGCAGTCCCATCAAGGTGGGGTCCATGATCACCTTGTATGCCAGACAGAGGTGTATGAGACACAAATCTTATTTTTTGACTACAGTCCTCAATGCTTTGGCTAAAATTTGCAAGACAAACACAAGTTATGGGAAGCAAACCAAAATTATGAGGCAACAATCTAAACATTCTACAAATTTCATACAGTCAAGAGGTATTACAAAGCAGTGTTTAACTTTTCATACTACAATAATTGTACTGTTGTGATGCATACATATTACACGTTGCTCACATCCTTGACAATCAACTTTCATGGGCTCTTACATTTAGATCATGATCTGCCTCAACTGTGGAAAAAACAGAACAGAACAGAATACCATTATCAATATCAAGCCAGACTATATTACAAGTAATGTCTGAAAGTCATACTTACACATCTGTGTGGAGCCACCAATCCAACATTCCTTGATCCAGTGGTTGATGGTACCCCTCCTCCTCATCCTGAGTTCTGCAAGGTGGTTCCTACACTGTTCACTAGTGTGGGGGATACTAGTAGCACTGGTCAGAGCCTGGACCAGACTACTCCATGCCTCTGTCCTTGATTGTGAGCCAAGATAATGCCTTCTCATGATCTGGGACCCATGTTCATTCACCAGGAGTCAAAAATTTCCTGGACACCCCACCTTTGAGACCTAAATCTCAAACCCTCACGAGAAATGCCTTCCATGTCTGTCACAGAACAAGTCCAATATAGAATGATATTTTACTGCCAATTGCACATATTTGTGTTTACTCAGAGGGTGCACTTTCTGAAAGAGCAATATTTGAAAAAGCTGCACATCACTTATGATCGTGCAAACAAGGTACAAAGGGTGAAACATGTTTGGGCAATGGCAAGCGATGCAGAAGTTTAAGAAGTAATGCAATTTCTATGTTATTTGAGATGCAGGCAATTCTGTGACTGTGTTGGTCCAATGGCAAGGGCATTCCAAGCCACATAGCATGATTATACTTGCCTGAAAATAGTACACATTATATCCACACTAATACTTTTGCTATTAGCTAGACAATACATAAATTAATAAATAATTACATAACTGACATAATATTACTGTGTCAGTCCTAAGTCACATATATATTATATAAGCTATGCTAACTCACCTGTTATAAATGAGAGGGACTATAATGTGAATTGATGCAACATTAAATTTGAATGACATACACTGTATTCAAAACCTGGACCATATGGATGGTAGTCATGCACTAACGGCTATTGCCACATGAAAGTTAGGAAACACTTTCTTTATGTGTCAGTTCATTGCTAAATACTGCAATGTCACAGCAGTAAAACAAAGACTGTACACCTTGTACTTGATCCCAGGACCATCTAGACTTTAGACATAGACTTACCACCTGCTGCCCCACAGTAAGCTACACACCATCCCCTAAATTAGTATTCATTGTTAAGTTCTTGCTGATAACTACAGAACAATGGTGTTTGGGATTTGCTTAATGCCTGATTATATTACTAGAAAGCATCAGATTTCTATTTTTGGCTGTCTGTGTCCTGTCTGCTACCTGTGTGGTCCAGCCGTCCATTTTGTGCAATGTTGCTCTACATGCAAAACTAATTAGCATAGCTAAACATATCTGTGCTTAGCGGCGCATCACACAAACAATGCACTCCACAATTCACTCCCCCTTCACCCACTAAAGTAAGACAGATGGTGAAAGAAAAAAGGGGAAATACAGTTTGTTACAGGAGGTATTTCTGCAGAGGTCTGGATTTCCATTCTCACTCCAATGCACCTTCAGAAAACATGATGGGTGCCTTACCCATGTTGGCCACACACACACACACAGCTTGGCAGCAAACAACTTTAAGTTATCCATCACATAACACTCTTGCACAATGCAGTTTAACTGATATCAAGCCATCAGCTGCTATTTATACATGCATTATATGAAATAGATTTGGATGTACTGCACTTAGTGGACACAAACCCTGTTAGGACTATTGCTTGAAATTATACCAATCTGTGTGGCTTGGCCATTCAGCAGTTATCTGACCAGTATTCAGAGATATGCAGTATAAAAGCCAGTCTACATCATTTACCTTACATTGTGTGCATATTAACTGGGAATCGTATGATATGCAGTTGTCAGCAAATGAAGGCCAGGTTGGATGGCACAAACAACCATATGCTGCTCTTTTGGTGGTGAGAGTAAAGGTGAATTCCTGTTATAGCACATGCAAGGGTACACTTTTCTTATGAGGGTGTGGGCCAAGCTGAGGTCACGTTATAGCACAACTTCTCTATGTAAAGATATTCCATTAGAAACATATGGCCAAACTGAGGCCATGCATTGATCACCAGTACGTTGAAGAGTAATGACTATGTGAATCTTGCATGGCTGAAGACTACTACTTTCTAATGGACTCATACAAGTGAAATAACTCTCTGCTGTCACATGTTACTTGACTTTTTGTACACATCTCCCACCTTTTACCTGCTTACTGTACCAAATACACGTACATCCTTAATATTATTATGCATTACATTACATATTCAGGACTTACTTTGTAAATGGTTTGTCTGTACTCCAAACTTTGCAACATCCCTAGGAAAAAACAGCATGGAGTCTGCTTGGATGTTTTATATCTTGTTGAATAGCTCACAAGATTGATTGATTAGCATGCAATTCACCTGCATAGTCAGTAATTAACATCTCTGGAGCACAGAGTAAGACAGATGCAATCCATTAATAATGTATTCCATTATACAAAGGCAAATATGTAGACAGCTAAACTGATGTTGAGGAGAGTTAGTACATTGTTACATGCACTAAGACAACTATATTCCTTCACAGTATTTTTCTACAGACTTGTATTGCACTCCAGCAGGTAAGTTCCCATTTTGTTACTTACATAATCCATATGCAGGAATGCAATTAAGAATTAATGTGAAGTAATGGCTTTCACACTTTCTTGGTTGTCAAGCCATTTCACAGGTTTATAGCACTGAGAATACCTGGAAAGGGAATGCTGTGTCATGAATATGTACATGTTACATGGACAGGTCCTCGGATAGCACTTTTAACATCTCAAAGATGTTTTGTTAGCACAATATGTCCTTAGCCTGTCATTGTATTTGGGGGGGTGGGGCAAAGATGAGTTAGTGCTAGGGCACTCACTAGACTGCTTTGTTATTTTGGGTGGTGAGCATATTATACTTACTGCTAAGACACAAACAAGGATATGTTTCTCTTGTTAATCTCCCTGTTTTGTAACCTTCATCCTGTTATTTGTAGAAATATGCAGACTCATTCATGTTCATCCAGGAAGGGAATACTGACAACTTTCCTTTACTGCTTTATCACTAAACAGTTAAGTTGTATTTATGTGGTCCTCATATATAATCATTTTGTCTTGTAGTACACAATATGTCTGCTCATCGTAGATCCCCATTTACAGATGCAGAGAATAATCTGATAATTGATGCCTTATGGCAACATGCTGCTGTGCTGCTGTCCAGGGGCTGAGCGTACAGCCCTCCAGGATGAATTAGTGGAAACATCAACAGTAGTGGTCAACACACACCCTGCTCACTCTACAATATCCACAATATCCAATCTCTCATAGACATTACCCCCACACCATCTCAGATTAAACCTACCTCCAACCCCATCCAGTTAAATACCATGGCAACCAAACCAGCCTCTCTCCTAACACTTAACACTAATTCTCACTTCCTTATCTTACTTGAACTATCTTACCAGACCTCTCTCTGCCAATCACATTCCCTCACTTTACTCAACTATCTCACCCTACTTAACAGACACACACACTCCTACACCTGCATATCCCCTAGCCTCTACCTCTCAACAATATCACACATTTCCGCTATAAAGTATTACCTCAGCCCAAAAACACAACTCCTGTATATACTAGCCCAATCTCCATAAAGCTTGCAACCCATATAATACTTACTAAACTACTTAAAAACCTCTTCACTCAAATTCAGCATTTCATCTCTGTCCTCATCTCTGGTGACATTCACCCAAACCCTGGCCCTTCTCCCTCACATAACTCTAATTCCCCATCTCACCCCCCCCACTCAGCTACCAAATCCCTCCACATCACAGCACTAAATGCTCAGAGCATATGTAACAAAATCCCTAACCTCCATAATAAACCTGATATTCTTTCTATCTCTGAAACCTGGCTTAAACCTCATGTTCTAGACTCTGAATTGACTTCTCCCAACTTTAGTATTATCAGAAAAGACAGAACACATAAAAAAGGGGGAGGTGTTCCTCTTCTCTCTCCTCATGCCTCTCAGTTACCTCCTACTCTAAACCTATTCCCAATTTTGGCAAGGCTGAATTAATTCTAGCCCTTCCTCAGGTAAATAAACATAAGCTAATATGCATTGTCTCACTCTACATCCCGACCGGTGACAGTGTCTCAATCCTCGAGGACATTCTCTCCTGGCTCTATCACCAATGAAACTCTAATCTTGGATGATGTTAACATCAAATGGGATAATATTCAATCTCCAGCTAATTCCCTCAACATAAATTTGTATAATTTCACTAAACTTATTAATTCCACAACTAGACATTTTACAGACCTCCTCTCTGGTAGCACCCTAGACTGGATTCTAGTGTTCCAGCCCCATTATATTTCTGACAGTGGTACACTTCCTGACCCACTAGGTGACCACCTTACCACGTTTGCCCATCATCTTCCTTCCCGCCCACAACCAACCCATACCTACACCACTATTCGGCACCTAAAAAACTTCAACCCCAATGAATTCTCAGACACACTAAAAAGAACCAACTAGCATCCACTAAAAACATTATCCCTAGAACATGCTGTTACCTATTTTAATACAATCTTCTTAAACCTGCTAGACTTCTTTGTCCCCTGGATAATAAAACTAACTCTGTCTCCTGGCTAACCAAGAATACCCTAGCCTCTATGGGACTCCGTGATAAAGCTTGGAAACTTCACCATAAAACTAAAACTATAATCTCACTTAATGATTATAAACACTTCACAATAAAGTTAAAAAAACTTATTATATCAGACCATAAACCCTATTTCTCCACACTCCAAGCCAGTCACAACTATAACCCCAGAAAATTCTGGAATGGAATCTCCCCTCTCCTTAACTCAGGTAAAAATGAAAACCCATGCCCCAACCCAAATGCGTCCAACTCAGACATAGCTATGCAATTCAACTCGTTCTTTATCAACTCCATTGCCAAACTAACATCATCCTTCACTAATAATCCAGCCTCCCCACATATACCTTTACAAATCCCCTTCTCCTCTAGTTGCACTAGCTCTCCACCTCCCCCCTTCTCCATGAACCCCATCCCCATCTCAACTATAAAAACACTTCTACTAAACTTGAAGCCATGTTCTAATGGCCCTGATGACATACCCTCCTACTTCCTAAAAATAGCTGGAGATGCCATTGCCTTCCCTATCTGCATCCTAATAAATCAATCAATTTCAGAGTCCCATGTTCCCCAGCTATGGAAAAAGGCATATATTATTCCACTCCACAAGGGTGGTAACAATAATGGTATCTCAAACTTCCGTCCCATTGCTATCTTATCCCCAATTTCAAAACTTCTTGAAAAATGCATTCACCTTCAACTCCTTCCCTATCTCATAAATAACAACCTATTTACTCTCACGCAGCATGGATTCCACCCAGGCCATAGCATCACTACTGCCCTCCTTACCTTCCTAGAAACCATAAACAAAGCCCCTGACTCCAGTCATATTGTATCCACCCTCCTCCTTGACCTTTCTAAGGCCTTCAACACCATCTCACACAACCTTTTCCTAACCAAACTCTCACAACTAAACCTATCCCACTGCTCTCTCAACTGGTTCAGCAGCTACCTATCAAATAGGCAACAAACAGTTAAGTGGAATAACGCTATTTCACCATTCCTAAACACTCCCACAGGTGTTCCCCAGGGCTCAATTCTAGTTCCCCTTCTTTTCAATATTTTTATTAATGACTTCTATCATGCCATCCCTAATACCAGCCTCATCCAATACGCCGATGACTCGACAATAATATACTCTGCCACCTCCACTTCCACATTAACAAAACTAATTTAAGACAGCTTTTCTTCTACTGAACAATTGATGTTAGACAACCATCTAGCAGTGAATGCAACCAAGACTAAACTAATAATATTTCTCCCCTCTAAAAACATCACCCTCGACAAAACTTTTCTCTATCACCAGCCAAAATAACGCCACTCTAGATATAGTCTCCACAGCTAAACAGTTAGGAATTCTCATTGATGATCAGCTAAAGTTTGATAGCCATATTTATGCAAATATCAACAAAACTCATAAGAAGCTTAGAATGCTTTACCGCCACAACTGACTCATTCTTGCTAAGACATACCTTATCCCTTCCCTTATTCTATCTTTACTAATCTGCAATTCTCCCTCAGGTTAAAACTCTCCTCCTGTTACCATAAAATCTCTAAATTTGCAACTGGCTACAGACCAAATACCCATCACTGCATTTCCCTTCACCAACTGAACTGGCTTGAGTTGCCTAATTATCTCACCTATATTCAACTTATCCAAGCACATAAGCTCATTTTCAGCCCCAGTCTCTGCCCCTCCCTTGCATCCACCTTCCAAATGCATCTACCTAACAGATGTCTTTGATCCACTCCCAAAATCTAATAGAGTTACATAAACCTGCATGCACCCCAGGCAAACTTCTTCTATCCTTCTGCCTTGCATGCCACTGGAATTCTCTACCTCCACTTATCCGTACAACTAACAGACTCTCTATTTTAAAACCTTACTTCACTCATACCTAACCTCACAATGGGAATGCTCTTGTTCCCACCCTACATAAATTCCTTAACTTTAGTGGTCTCTACAGCTAATTACATCTGCTAAAAGTCTCTACTAAGTGTGTAACTCCTATAAGAAATACAAATACAAGACCCTTAATTTGTTAGTGAGGATTTATTCAAGTATCTGCTCTCTCAATTACCAATTTTCTGCAACTGTTGTTACCATGCATTTTTTCTAATTCTCGTGTAATAATTTTAGATTTTTTCTTAAATTTTGTATTTTGTATTTTATAATTTTATAATTTTGTGTATTATAATATTGTTGTAATTTTATAATACTGTACTGTCTTGGAGCTTTTCTCCCCAGGACTCTATTGAAAATGGGCTCCTCGTGACCCAATGGATCATCCTGGCAAACAAACCGCAAATAAATAAATAAAATAAATATATGAGCAGGTGTGGCACAGAGCAACAGGCATAGTTACAGCTGCACGTAGGTATGCAGCTGCTTTACTTTGCAATCATCAAGTCACAGGTGAGGCCATGTTGCAGAAACCCATCTCACTGCCACTTTGAAATTCCTGGCAAACATTGTCACCCGGGACACCTCCCAGCAAGCCATAACATATTATGTTCTGGATGTGGGTGCTACTCCTGTATCCCAAGAGGAGCTCCCAGGTATGTTCCATTAGATGATAATTAGAATAATGTGGCATAGTGGACTAACTTCAGTAATGTATATGTCTGTCTCAGTGGTTCGTTGGGTGGGTGGATTTAGGATTGCTAGAGTTAGAAGCTTAATTTGAAGTTGTCAGCCACATTCCTGTTCATATTTGAGGTACTGCAGATATAGAGTTGTAAATTCATTATCCCCTCTATTAATATTAAATGTGATGCTGTTGCCATTACCTCTTGCTTTACTTATTTCAGGACCAACAGAAATATAGAGATACAGGCCTACAGCATATGGCAAGCCTAATACATTCATGTCAGCACTGTAGATAAAATCTCAAGATATCTCATAACATGTCCTCTCAGGCCTATTGTATGTATTGCTGTTCTGTCAGTATCAGTGACAGCAGTGTACTTTTTTAGCATATATTGCAGCATAGTAGTGCAGGCATCGATGTATTCCTGTGTTTCTCCCTTTATATCAGAAATGAGCATGACAGTGGGAGTGAGGGCATTCTGACACCTGATATCAGTGTCTCTACAGATACTGATGATGATGGTGGCCAAACTGACTCACAGTTGGGGGTACAGAGGTTGAATCAAGCATAGAAGTTGACATCCAGTAACCTCCTCCATTTTCCCTGGACACAGCCAGTAGGCCTACGCCTACCCAGTCCACTGTGGCCAGAGATATTGGACAGGTTGAGGATGAGGACATTGACCAGGGGAGTGTGGCTACTGTGGCTTCAATGCCTGTTCAATCTATCTGTAGTCAAAATTTTGGCAAATTGTCACTCAGGAGGGTTGATATGACTGCTTGGAGAAGGCCTGCTGTCCCTCCTCCACCTGGTGCAGATGTCTCTTCCAGTGTCACTTAATGGATGTTTAAGGCTGTCATGGAGGCACAGGCATGTTTTGAACGGTGCCCCAGACAAATGCTCAGAGTTCTAGATGTGGTACAATCTAACACACATGACTGCCTCAGCTGTGTAGAAAATTCAGTGGATCGGTTGAATGACATGTTGGGACATGTCATGTCTGTGATGGAATGAGGGGTTTATATCATGGACCATGCAGTGTCTGTGATGACACCTCTGCTGGAATGGGGACATCATCCATGTGAGTGTAGGTCAGCTACATCATCTGCTGCTAGCTAACATGGCCATGACCTATCATGCTCCTGTAATGGTAGTACTTCCCCTGTACCATCAGGAAGTGTGCTGTCCACACCCAGACAAGGCAGGCCATGGTGTCATGGCCCTGGGCATTCCTGTGAAGGGACCACATCCAGCAGACAACAGTCACAGTCAGGTAGTAGCACTGCATCTAACTTTGGGAGTGGAGGCACCAGTGCATCTCCTGGTATAGCCAGATCTCATGGTCGGGGGTAACAATGATGAACTGAGAACTCTCCATGCACAGTTCACACCTGTCCAACATACCAAGATGTAGAGCTAGCACTGAGCTTGGCTGTGTTCATGCATACTGTCACACACCACTTTCATATGGAGGACCCCTACAGACACACACAACAGTTACGTGGTTCAGCCTGCATTATTCCATATTCCTACATACACACACACTCAACAACCTTTGTTGTCAGCCTGGCCTCCTGTCCCCACCCCCCCACCCCTGCACAACACCCTGTGAAAGCCATGATAACTGTGCCATATCCCTGATTTCTCTTTTTTGGATTCAGGGAAACTAAAGCTTTGTGTCTGATGCACAGGGTGCTTAGCTATATTATTGCTTAATATATCTACACTTGTGTTGCTTGAATGTTAATTGTACCCGTGAATTATATTTGTTTTGCCAAGTTGTATAGAGTATTATTTTGTAAGGGTTGTGAAGTCAAAACTGCAAGGTATCTCATTACTTTCTAACTGTTTTCTTTAGTGATTATCCAGTATGAACGTATGGTGCACATCATAAGTCAGTACATCACATTCAGATCTCTGGATTGCATGATACCACTGTAGTATAATCTTATCAGAACAGTACAGTATCATGCGCTCTGTTACATATAGCTCACCAGAAACATGTATCTGCAGGACAATCCACAGGTCTTTCTCATCAAGTTAACACAGAGCCTACAAACCATGTTGTGATGTATGTATACAGATTAAAACACATGTTACTTTGATCTATCTTGTATTGCATGATGTGACGTCTGCCAAACATCTAGGCCACTGTCTGGTCATGCCCTAGTAAGATACATGCATATACAGTACTCTGATATAGCCGATAACATCAGCATTGTCTGCTGAGTATATGGGAATAACAGTGTCCCACCTGCTGTTGTAAAATACTATCTGCAATATCAACTTGCAGTTGACTCACACACACACACACACACACACACACACACACACACACACACACACACATGACTGCAGTAAAAATAGAACCCCTACCTATCTAAGTACACAGAATACAGAACCCAGGATGTTACACAAGTGCCACAGCACAATGCTGCTTTGGAGTGTGTCAAACAACACATTATAGTTGATGACATCAGCAGTGTCTGTTGAGGAGAATATAACAGTGCCCACCAGCTGGTGTAAAATGCTCTTTGTTATATCAAGTTACAGATGACTCACACACAGTTGACACAAACTACAAAACACAGTAATAACACATGCACCACCGACCATGTCTGACTTACACATGAGTGCAGACGGACCTATAGTAGATGATATCAGCAGGCCCTGTGGGGAACAACAGCTTAGGAAGCTGGTATGGAATGACTGTGTAGGGATGAGCAGCTATCCAAAAAATGGCAAGGCATGCCACTGGAGATGTAAATGTAGGATAACACTTATAGTCTGCTGACTACAGGCAGACACACACACATACACACACACACACACACACACACACACACACACACACACACACACACACACACACACACACACACACACACACACACACACACACACACACACACACACACACACACACACACACACACACACACATGGAATACAATATTTAACAGACACACCATGCAACAATTCTGATTTACACAGGAGAGCATGTGGACTTATAGTAGATGACATCAGCACCCCCTGTGGGGGCCAACATTTTGGTAGGCCTGCATAGGCACACAGGGTCATAGCATCATATTATACAGATAGCCTAATAGCACTAGGCAGCTTAGAATCCTAGCTGCATAACAATACAAGTACCCTTACTGAGCATATTTGGATGTTTGAGTTTGCAGTCCATAGTTGTGAGCACTACCAATGAGCACTGTCCATGAAGGGCATACAACATTATAAAGTATACTTTGTCATTGCTTAGAATCCTAGCTGTATAACAATACAAGTACCCTTACTGAGCATATTTGGATGTGTGAGTTTGCAGACCATAGTTGTGAGCACTAAAAATGGGCACTGTCCATGAGGGGCACACAACATTATACATTATACTTTGTCATATGGTTGATATATGTGTGAAAAAAATGAACTGAGAACCCGGGATTGTAATGCTTGTGGCTGTGTAGCCAACACATGGACTAAAATCAGACAGCATCATATATACATTTCCATGGCACATTGGGTCATACCTCTCAACTAGTTATAGCAATGAATCTGGACAAAGCTATATTATTATGTTGAAAAAGGACCAAACACAGGAACACAGTTTACATACTGCTCTTACAAACTTATACAGCTAATAGAATAACATTTTACATTAATGTGACTTCTCTAGAGAGTAGGAGTTTTGAAATTCAAATGTCAGTCATTGTTTTCTGGCTTAAATAATCAAATATTTTCCAATTATTTGCCAAAAAGAAACTGTTTATGAGGATCAGGAGAAAACTGTGATGCCCAAATCAGGACATTCTACAAATATCTTTATAGTTGAAAGGTGAGCATTTGGCAGCAGATTTGTGCTATAGTTAACTAAGTGTACGTGCATGCAAGATACAGCAAGATACACCATCGAGCAATGGAGGAATTATTGAATGGCAGCTTTTGCTGTGCTTGTCTTGTGAATAATCCTGAGGCACCATGTGTATTTGTAGGGGTAGTATGCAGAAGGTCCTGGGTTTGAGTACATGGTGGGCAAGCTTTCCTTTTTAGAATGAATGTTTGTGCAATATCACAGGAACGGTGGAAAGTAATTACAATTTTGCTGTGCTTGCTTTATTTATGAAAACTTTCATTGGGGTGCACAGGGCTGTTCAGAGATATCCCTAGTCCAATGACGAGCAAGTAGGAGGTGTGTGTAATAGATGCTAATTACAGTATAAGCAGGTGAACTCCATTTTCATGAACCAATCAAACATGGTGTAGCTATTCTACATACTATAAAGCATCCATGTAACCTCCATTCTTGTTTTCCTAAATACTTCAATACCATTAGAGTACAGACAAACACATTTTATCTGACACAGTGCTAGGTGCTGCTGCAGCTATTCTATATCTACATGTGCTAGAGGCTGAATTCAGTGCTGCTGGAACTGATGACAATAGGTCTAGGAAGAGAAGAAGAAGGATGCTCAGGCCCAGGGTAACTTATCAGATACTACATGACCTGAAGATTGTAGAGTACTACAGAATGGACAGGAACTCCTTTCAAGAACACTGTGAGCTCTGCCACCCTCAACACAGAACCAGAACCAACTGAAGGCAACCCATCCCAGTGGAAACTAAGGTATGTTTAGTCCTTAGAATATTAGCTACAGGTAGGAAGTAGACAGGCAGACACAGAAACTGGATACATTCAATAAATTCTTCTAGCCAGCACAAAAACGTGGAATGGATTAACTGTTACATATTAGCAATGTGGCTCACGTTTGCTCACTGCTGTCCTAAGCACAAACAGGTGTAACTTGCATGCTTGTACACTTTGTTAACCATTACACAAATCTGCTGCTCACTGTGCTGTGGAACTGTATATGTGATGCTGTCTTATTGGTGTTTATTGTTCATTTCTTTTATATGACATAAAAGTACATGTGCAAACATTGCAAACTAATGGCACAATCTAACTATACATCATATATTTACAATACATCCATGGGTGATACCCCTGCACTGGCCCAGTAATCAAGGAGCCTCAATCCTCACCACTGGCAAAAGTGAGAGACATACACACTGGGAGGAAGACAAGTACACACACAGTAAAGTACAATTTCCCATAAGAGCACACAGAGATCACAGTCAGTTTGAGGCTGGTTTCTCCCTCTTTCTCCAGATCCCCAATAAGTTTCCCCACTGGCACTTCTATAGAGTTGAGGCCTTAGCCACGGTTCCAGGCTAAGTCTTCCAACAGTCTCTCTGTGCAACCAGTGCTTTGTTTCCCTGCCCAAGTAGCTGACTCACATACACACACACACACACTCTTGGAGATTTGTTTTACACACACACATGCACATGCACACACACACACACACACACACACACACACACACACACACACGCACACGCGCACACACGCACACGCGCACACGCACACACGCACACACACACACACACACACACACACACACACACACACACACACACACACACACACACACACACACACTCACACACACCTGGGAAAGGCTGGCGGAAGTTTACTAGCTATGTCACCAGAAACCCTTATCAGCTACTATAAGGCCCTTACAGAGGGTGTCCAATCCTACTGTGTTATGTTACTATTATCCAAATGGTAGTTTTGACAAAGACTTGTAAGGCTATTTAGGAGTGGCCTGTACAGTGTCACCAAATAGATATGCAACTACTCTAAGAGCTTAAATATGTCTCAAATATATCATCCGCAAAGATAGTTTTAAATAGATTTAATAATAAATAATAAAAGAACAAGACAATACTCAGTCAATCAACACAGTTACTTCAGAGTTCAAAATCACAGGAAATATTTTAAAACAACATTGCGGGACAGTCTCAGATAAATACAGAAAACATCTAAACTAATCTTTATTATATTCCTATTTATGTCTAAGAGAGATACTATGCCCTAAATCTTACTTACAGAGCAAGTGCAGATAATGATGAGTGAATGTTCTTGTTAGGTCAAAGACAAAATATAAACTGCACAGTCTCTCTCTGAGAGTGTTCTTAAATCAATATCACATTTTACTGCTGGGTTAGCCTGGATGACATCACTTTTTGTCACCAGAATTCATTCCCTGGCTAAAACAGAAACTAATAGAATTTTAACATATCTGTGTTAAAATACATATCTTTGAGATGTTTCCAAGATCTTGGAAGTCATAAAATAATAAACACTTTACATTTTAAATCTAGTAAATACTTTTCCTCCAAGACAATACAAAAATGTCTAGTTCTAGACATTGTGTCTGCTTCTGCATTGAAACTGAGTGATAACATCTCTTGTTTATGGCCCAGCCATAAAGTAACTTAACCTGAACTTTTCTTAAGTTTTGAAAGTTAATCTTCCATGTTCCATCAGGGTATGCTGTGGTTACGATCCTGAAGCTCAGTACATAACATACAGTTCTGCATAAACCATATCAGTATTCACAAATGACATAGACTTATTTACAACATTCCAGATAGCTGGGCTGGCACTGTGACTCCCCCCCCCACCCCCACCGAAAACTCAAGCTAGTTTTTTAAGTTACCTTTAAGAAACATTGCTTGAGAGGTTGAACCCATCTCAGAATACCTTACTCCATTCCCTGTCTTGACAGCCCATCTGTATGGGCCTTGCTAACCCCACTGCAGTGTTGCAATGTCATATCATATGCTTGCAACCCTAGGCTCTGCCTTAGTAACTTGGCATTTTGCTGGGTGGCTCGACATAACCATGCAAGGGATTATGGTCTGTAACTACAGTGAATTTCCTTCCATACAGATAAGGCTGAAGTTCCTGCAGTGCCCACCCTATGGCTAGCTGCATAGTATTCTTCCCTGGGATGAAGCCTGCAACTGAAATATACCACTGGGTGCTTTTCTACCTCTAAAGAAACCTGGCTAATTACAGCCCCCACCCCATGGTTTGAAGCATCCACCTGCACAGCAAATTCTTTGCTGTAATTTGGACTGGCTAACACAAGACGGTCCTCCCAAAGCTCCTTTAAGCTTTTGGAATCTGCTCACATGGTAGGGTCCACACTAACTTATCTAGCTTGTTTTTATTCCTTGTCAGGCCTGTGAGGGAAGCGGCTATGGTACTATGATTGAGGACAAACTTTCTGTAGTACCCTGCTGTCCCTAAAAATGCCCTTACCTGCTTATTGGTAACAGGGGCAGGCCATGCCTAAATGGTTTCCATTTTGGCAGGTTCTGGCCTTATCTTACCACTCACTTCTCTATGTCCCAGGTAGAAGTCCCCTGCCATACCCACCTGACATTTGCTGGGCTTAATGGTCAACCTTGCCCTCTGTAGTCTTCCCAGCACCTTTCTGACATGCTGAAGGTGCTCTTGCCAGGAATGGCTGTAGATGGCAATATCATCTAGGTAAGCAAGAGTAAAATCTTCTGCATCTGATAGGACATGATCTACCAGGTCCTAGTCTTTACATTGAAAGTACGTTAAATCAAAATGTACTACAGCGAACTCACTTTTGTGAAAGTGCATTTTAGCGAAAATGCACTTTCGCAAAAAAAATAAATAAAAAAAAAAGACAACACAGTTTGTGTGTAGATTTAGTTGTACATCAACATGTATTGTTGATTGTACAACTAAGCAAACTGTTGCTTAGATTGGGGTACAGGAGGATAAGTGAATATTCTCTTTTCTGCACTGTAGTGTGATCTCAGAGTGAGAATATTAAAGTGAGGGGTGCAGGGGAGTTTGTCCCCCTGCATAAACTTGAGTAGTGTTTTATTTTTGTAGGTTTTTTGTAATTTTTTTGTGAAAGTGCATTTTCTCTAAAATGAATTTTCATGAAAGTGAGTTTGTTGTAATACATTTTGATTTAATGTACTTTTGATGTAGCAACATAGATCCAATCTATCAGCCGCTGAAAAGTTACTGGGGCATTTTTCATACCAAAGGGCATCTTTGCGAACTCATACAAGCCAAAAGGAGTCACGAAGGCTGACCTCTCTCTCTAGCACTGGGAGTCAAGGGCACCTGTCTGTAACCCTTGGTAAGATCAATAGTGGTAAGATACTTAGCCCTACCCAGCTGCCCTAAGGCTTCATCTGTCCTAGGCATGGAGTAAGCATCTGACTCTGTGTGACTATTTAATTTCCTGTAGTCCACACAGAAACTGTTGCTGCCATCCTTCTTGGTACCAGCATGACAGTGGAGGTCCAGATACTGCTGGACTCCTGGATTAGCCTAGTTCCAACATTTCCTGTATCTCCTCCCTCAGAGTCTGTTTGCCTTTCTCAGGAACCCTATTAGGTGCCCTGCTTAATAAGCCTTTGGGGTCCTGTATCCACATGGTGCTGCACCAGGTGGGTGCACCCTGGTATCCCAGTGAGCATGCCCCCAAACTCCTGTAACATTGCTTGGATTTCATGAACCTGATTAGGAGACATTGCTACCCTTTCGACTGAGGTGTCAGTCTGAGCCTCACAGAGGAAATCAGCCACCAGATCCCCCTCAGACTCCTCCTGCCATCCACTGCAATTACTCAGTACAAGGGCCTCCCTATCATGGTATGGTTTCATCATGTTAACATTGTGCAATTTGTGCCCCTGCCTCCTGCCTAGCAGTTTTACCATGTAATTAACATCATTGACCTTCCTTATGACCTTGTAGGGTCCATCCCAAGCTACCTGCAGCTTGTTGTGTCTGACAGGAATAAGAAGTATTACCTTCTGCCCTACAGCATACTCTGTAGCTTGAGAATTCCTCACCTACAAGGCCTTTTTCTGCTGTTGGGCTTCTTCCAGGTTCTCCTCAGCCAAGCCGATGAGTTCCCTGAGCCTTGTCCTGAGGTTTAGGACATATGCCACAACAGACTCCTTGTGGGATTCGCACTCACCCTCCCACTCATTATGAATCAAATCTAGAGGTCCTCTTAACCTATGCCCATTCAACAACTCAAAGGGTGGAAAACCTATGGATTCCTGGGACACCTCTCTGTAAGCAAAAGACAGATGGTCCAAATATTTGTCCCACTCCCTCTTAAACTGGTCTGCAAATGCCAATATCATGGACTTGAGTGTAAAATTTAACCTCTCAACAAGACCATTAGTCTGGGGAAGGTAGGGGGTGGACTTTAGGTGCTTCAACCCACAGTGCTTCCACAGATAAGCCAGCAGGTCTGACATGGAATTTGATCCTCTATCAGTCAGTATTTCGTTTGGGAAACCTACCCTGCTGAAAATCTCTAACAAAGCATTTGCCACCTTTTTACCTCAAGGGAGGACAGAGCCATCACTTTACAGTATCTGGAAGCATAATTTACTACCACTAGAATATATTATTTCCCTATGGAACTAGGGGTACTCATAGGCCCCACAATATCCATAGCTACCCTCTGAAATGGCTCCTCAATCACAGGCAAAGGCATCAAAGGAAAGTTCACCTGGTCTCCTGCCTTGCCTACCTTTTGGCACTGCTCATAGGTCCTGCAGTACCCTGTTACATCTCTGGAAATCCCAGGCCAATAAAAGTTCTGCATAATATGTCTCTTTGTATGTTTTATGCCCATATGACCTGCAAAGAGACTATCATGCGATATGGCTAGAAGTGCCAGATGGTAGGTTCTAGACACTACCAACTGCTGTATTCTCTCACCCTCTAGCCCTCCCTCAGAGGTCCAGTCTCTATACAGTAACCCTTTGTCCTAGTATATAGATTCTCCCTTCCCTTGAGAATTAGGTGCTTCACTAGCTACCTCCCACAGGCCTTGTAATGTAGGGTCTGAGAGCTGAGCCTTTCTCAACTCTCTCTTTGTAACCCTTCCCAGCTCCCCTTCCCCTGGAAGTCTGGTATTCTTTGACAGTAGTGCTTCACTGTCAGCCTGGGTACTACTACTCACCTCTGCCCTTGCAATTACTCTATCCAAGGGAACATCAGTACCCAGAAGCAACTGTAGCTCACCTTCAGTCTCATTGCTACAGGGTATCTCCCTCCATGAAGTAACCACCTCACCAGTCCTGGCTGCAAGTTTGCAGTCTATCTGGGTCTCCCACAGGCTACCAGACCCACATGCTTGTCTCCAAGCCTGACTGTGTGTAACTGCATGTAGACAAGGTGCTGCATTATCAAAATCATTCCCTATCAGTACATGTCCAGGGATATCCTCCAACACACCTAATTGCTGGCTTCCTTTTCCGCCCTCCCAGTCAAGCTGAACCCTAGTCAAAGGTATTTGGAATAGGGTCCCTCCTAAAGTTTTGACTAGAGTAGACTGCCCAGTCAAGTACTGCTCCTCTTTATCCATTGCAGGCTTTACAATGGTTAGGTCAGAGGCTGTGTCTCTCTTAGCAGTGGCCTCCTTCCCATCCACTAAGATAGGATATAACATTTTGTGGTAGTTTGGTGCCCTAGTTGTCTCGAGACAACTTACTGCTGGTATTTTGTCATTCCCACTTAGTGCCTCTCCCACCTTTTGTTCCCTACCTTGCCTTCATGGACATCTACATGCTACATGGCCCCACTGGTTGCATTTAAAACATCTAACCCTTGGTTCTGGATGTGTACCTGGACTAGTGGATTCTCCTGCTACTGATGGATTCTGTTGAGGCAGTCAGAGCTTCCCTCCATGGGTTTCCTTAGACCCATGAGCAGCACTGGCTGTCCCTTTCCTGTGCAGTGATGTCCTGCTTGCTAGGAATAGGTGTCCCTTCTTCCCCAACCCATCTGCAGTACTGCATTGTCTATCAGCTAACCGGATTGACATGTCCTCAGGCAAAGTGCTAAGGGCTTGTTCCCTCACCAAAAGGTCTGCCAACCCTTCAAAAGTGGTGACCTGACACCCACTCATCCACCTATGAAAATAAGTGCTTAGTTCAGCAATATATGCACACACACTTTCATGTGTCTTGCATCTATGCTCACAAAACTTTTTCCTTTCCTATAAGCTTCAGGAGTTAACTTAAAGCATTCTAAAAGACAGTTTTCTATAATATTATAATTTAAGCAATCTGTATCAGACAATTTAGAAAGAACAGTTACAGCTTTCCCATAGAGTAAGAGTTTCAGGAACCATACCCAGAGCCCTTGGTCAACATTATATCGTTTACATACCCTTTCAAACATATGAATGAAACTATCAAAATTTTCCCCTTCTGTAAATTGTGGAAGAAATTTATTGACCTCTGTTGCTTCTGGGGTTCAGTTACTCCCTTCCCCATTACCTCCATGACTGTAGCAAAGAGTCAGCATCTCCTTTTCATGTTGCCTCTGCCTCTCCTTCTCCTCAGCCTCTGGACATCACAGTTTCTCATTTTCCACAGCCTCTAGACATCTCAGTTTCTCATTTTCCTCAGCCTCAAGATATCTCTTTTCCTCAGCTTGTAGACATCTCAGTCTCTCTGCTGCTCATATATCCAAATGCTTGGCCTCCAGCTCAAGTCTCTTTAACTCCAGATGGATTTTTAAGTCCTCTGTGGAAGGTTTGAGCTGTCCATTTTGTGAGAGTTGTACATCTCCAGTGCCAGCCTGGTTGTCCTCCTGATTGCTGGTCAGCGATGCAGCTGTGCCCAAAGCTACAATAATTTCTTCCTTACTCAGGTTGGCATGCACCAGTCCTTTTGACTGCCACATCTCAGCCAACTGGCTCTTTGTCAGCTTGCCATAATCTTCTACTGACATGCATGCCTGCTCTCCCTGACTAACTATAAGCTAACAAAAAAATGAAACAATTGTGATGTGAAACTCTAAATGTTCACTGTGTGGCTGACTGAGAGCACAGATACTTTTGGTGACCACTGTACACAGGCTACAGGAATTCAATATCAATACCACTACAAGGCAATTAATATGTGATGTGGCTATCCCACCACCACCTATGAATTAATATGTGACGTTGATATCCCACCACTGCCCACCAATTAATATGTGACACCCCTTCACTGGCCCAGTAATCAAGGAGCCTCAATCCTCACCACTGGTAACAGTGGGGGATGTACACACTGGGAGAATGACAAGTACACACACAGTAAAGTGCAATTTCCCATAAGAGCACACAGAGATCACACTCAGTGTGGGGGGTGGTTTCTTCTTCTTTCTCCAGATCCCCAGTAAGAATCCCCAATGGCACAGCTATAGAGTTGAATCCTTTGCCAGGGTTCCAAGCCAAGTCCTTCAACAGTCTTTCTGTCCAACCTGTGCTTCATGCCCCTGCCCAAGTAGCTGACACACACACTCTTAGTGATTTGTTTTACACACACACACACACACACACACACACACACACACACACACACACACACACACACACACACACACACACAAGCACACACGCACACACACACACACACACACACACACATGCACACACCTGGGAAATGCTGAAACAGCCTTTCTAGCTAAGTTCCCTTCTGCCCAGACTGTAAGGTAGTTATCACTGCCACCAGAACCCCATATCAGCTACTATAAATCCCATACAAAGGTGTCCAATCCTACCATGTGATGTTACTATTATCCAAATGGTAATTTTGACAAAGACTTGCTAGGCTATTTAGGAGTGGCCTGTACAGTGTCACCAAACATATATGAAAGTGCTCTAAGAGCTTAAATATGTCTCATAGATATCAGCCACAAAAATAGGTTTAAATATATTTAATAATAAATAATGAAAGAACAGGACAATACTCAGTCAATCAACACGGTTAATTCAGAGTTCAAATCACAGGAAATATTTTAAAACAACAATGCAGGATAGTCTCAAATAAATAAAGAAAACATGTAAACTAATCATCACTATATTCCTATCAATATGTAAGAGAGATACTATGCCCTAAATCTTATTTATGGAGCAAGTGCTGATGATGATGAGTGGATGTTCTTGTTAGGTCAAAGACACAATGCAAAATGCACAGTCTCTCTCTGAGAGAGTTCTTAAATCAATATCAGATTTTACTGCTGGTTAGCCTGGATGACATCACTTTTTGTCACCTGACTTCAGTTCCCAGGGTAAAACAGAAACTAATAGAATTTTAACATATCTGTGTTAAAAATACAGATGTTTACCAAATCATGGAAGTCATAAAACAATAAAAATACTTTCCATTTTATGTCTTTTTGTGCATTTGGATTGTGCTGCATCTTTTGTGGTTTTACACTTTCCATTTTAAGCCTAGTAATTACTTTTCCTCCAAGACAATACAAAAACGTCTTGCTCTAAACATTGTAACTGCATTTGCATTGAAACTGAGAGATAACATCTCTTGTTTACAGCCCAGCTATAATGTAACTTAACCTCAACCATTCTTAAGTTTTGCAAGTTAATCTTCTATGTTCCTGTAGGGTATGCTGTGGTTACATTCTTGAAGGTCAGTACATAACATACATTTCTGTATAAATCATATCAATATTCACAAATGACATAGAATTATTTACAACATTCCAGATAGCTGGACTGGCAGCATGATACCATGTGTTGCCCCCCCCCCCCTCCACCAAGCAGTACAACTCTGGGGTCTCAGTATTTTCTTCCACACATATATCAGCCATATTACGAAATGTAATATATAATGTTGTGTGCTCCCTCATGGACAGGGACAGTTGGTGGTGCTCACAACCTCACTCTTCTAAACTCAAACATCCAACTATGCTCAGTAAGGGTGCTTGTGTTTTTACACAGCTAGGCTTCTACATACCCTAGTGCTGTTCAGCTACTGGCAGCATATGAACCTATGAATCTATGTGCCTATGCATGCCTCCCAACCTGCTGTTGCCAACATGGCTTGCTAATGTCATCCACTATAAGTTGAACTGTAGACATTAAAAATCAGACTTGTGTTGTGGTACCTGTGTAAAGTACTGTGTTCTGTAGCCTGTGTACTTAGATATGTAGAGGTTCTGTTTTCACTGCAGCCAGCTGTGTATGTATATGTGCATGTGTCTAGCCAGAAGAGCAAGTGTATATCCTGCAGTTACCACCCCAACCCCATAAAATGAGATTATTTTGATACTTGCACCTGTTTACAGATCCATTTCAGTCAGGACTCCCAACTTCTTCTCTCCAGCGTGGCCTGCTGATGTCATCCACTATAAGTTGACATGCAGCCATGTAAAAGTCAGATTTTTGCCATGGTGCTTGCATAATATACTGTGTTCTATAGTAGGTATACTTCGATAGATAGGGGTTCTGTTTACAGCAATCAACTACATATGTGTGTGAGAATGTCCAGCCAGAAGACCAAATATGTATCCTGATGTTACTGCCCCAATCCCATAAATTAACAGTGTGTTGATACTTGTACCTTCCTACAGATCCATTTCAGGCAGGCCTCCCAACTTCTTCTCTCTAACATGCATTGCTGATGTCATCCACTATAAATTAACCTGCAGCCAATTAAAAGGCAGAGTTGTGTTATGGAACTTATGCAATTACTATATTCTGCAGTCTGCCCACTTAGAGAGGTGCTCTAATCTCACAGGAGTCAACTTGGTGTGTGTGTGTGTGTGTGTGTGTGTGTGTGTGTGTGTGTGTGTGTGCGTGCGTGCGTGCGTGCGTGCGTGTGTGTGTGTGTGTGTGTGTGTGTGTTTCTCTAGTCAGAATAGTAGGCATGCTATTCTACAGTTACTTCTCCAATGGCATAGCTTGCCAGTATGTTGATACTTCCACAAGCCTATATATCCATTTCTTGCAGCCCTCACAACCTCTTGTCTTCCACATGGCCTGCAGATGTTATCCACTAAAAGTTGACCTGCAGCCATATAAAAGTCACCCTTGTTCTGTAGTGCTTGCCTGACATGCTGTGTATTTTAGTATATGCACCTAGATAGGTATGGGTTCTGTTCTCACTGCAGTCAACTTGGTGTTTGTGGGTCTCTGGGCAGCAGACTATACATGCTATCATATAGTTACTTCTAAAGTGGCATGGCTTGCTGTATTCTGATACTTGCTCAAGCCTACACATCCATTTTATGCAGCCCTCACAACCTCTTGTCTCTCACATGACCTGCAGATGTCATCCACTATAAGTTGACCTGCAGCCACGTAAAATTGAGACTTGTGCCATGGCACTTTCATAGCATACTATGTTCTGTACTCTGTGTACTTAGATAGATAGGGTTCGGTCCTCAGTAAACTGTCAACTTGGTGTTTGTGGGTTTCTAGTCAGCAGAGTAGATGTGTTATCCTACAGGTACATATCCAATGACATGGCTTTCCAGTGTTTTGATACTTGCACAACCCTACACAACCATTTCATACAACCCTCACAACCTCTTGTCTCCCACATGGTCTGCTGATGTCATCCACCATAAGCTGACCTGCAGCCACATAAAAGTCAGATTCATGCCCTGGCACTTGCATAAAGTACTGTACCTCTGTAATCTGTGTACTTAGATATGGAAGAGTCCTATTCTCATAGCAGTCAACTGTGTGTGTGTGTGTGTGTGTGTGTGTGTGTGTGTGTGTGTGTGTGTGTGTGTGTGTGTGTGTGTGAGATATTACTCGACATTACAGAGAATATTTTACACCAGCATATGGGACGCTTTTATTAACATATGCTTGACAGACAATGCTGGTGTCATCAGCCACATCAGATTATTGCATATGCAGTCATCCCACCAGGGTATGATCAGACACTGGCCTGGAGGCCAGGCAGATGTTACTCATCTGATACCAGACAGATTGTAGTGGCATGTCTTTTAATCTATACACATACGTCATGGCATGGTTTGTAGGCCCTGTGTTATCTTGATGAGAAAGCCCTGTGGTCTCTCCAGCTGCTGCATGTGTCTTGTGTGGTACATGCAAAAGAGAGCATTATACTGTATTACTGTTCTGATGAGATTTGAATACAGTGCTGTCATACAGTCCTGAGATCTGAATGTGATGGCATGACTTATGATGTTCACCATACGTTTGTACTGGAAAATCATTAAAGAGAAAAGTTAGAAGGTAATGAAACACATTGCAGTTTCTGACCTCACAACCCTTACAAGTGAATATACTATAATGTAATGAAATGATGATGCTATTCATTGTATAACTTGACAAGGCAAATATAAGTCACAGGTACAATTATCAGTTCAACAACATCATCATCATCATCATCCGCCCCCTTTTTTCCCATTTTTCTACATGGTGTCAGGGTATTGTGTTAACTGTCGCCAACTCTCTCGATTCAGTGCCACACTCCTACCTTCTTCAACACTCATGCCTGACTGCCACAGATCTTCTTTCACACAATCCATACACCTCTTTGCTGGATGCCCTCACTTCTTCTTACCTTCTTCCTGCCTGTCCCAAATCTTCCTCAACAGATAGTCTTCTGCTTTTCTACACATGTGCCCAAACCACCATAATCTGTTCTGTAATCTATTCTGCAATTGGAGCTACTTTGGCTTCTGCTCTTATGTCCTCATTTATTCGTCTGTCCCACAGTGTGCATCCTATCACCTTTCTCAGACATTTTATTTCCATCACCTCTAGCTTCTTCAACTGTTCTGCCTTTACTGCCCAGGTTTCTGTACCATACAGTAGTACTATTCACACCACTGTTTTGTACACCTTACTTTTCAGGTTCTTTGCCATTATTCTATCATAGACTACCCCTGATACTCTATGCCAGTTGGCTGCAACCCCTCTGATTCTAGTTTTGAACTCTTCATTCAGACTACCCTGCTCCTCAACTACTCCTCCCAAATACTTGAAGCTGTTTACCTGTTCCACTAACTTCCCTTCTATCTCTATTCTCTGCTTCTTCTGGTTTCCCCAATTTGCAATCACCCTTTCCAAGGTGTCATTCATCTGATCCATTGCATCAGCAACATGGTGGAGACAATCATGCATGTCAGCCTGTGCCACATCCACAACCCTGACCAGTTGTTTGGAGTACCTTTTTGAATGTGCCTGTGCCTCCCTGATAGTCCTAAACTTACACTGAGTGACACAGGAAGAGACATCTGCCTGCACCAGGTGGAGGAGGTACAGCAAGCACCCTGTGAGCACCCCTATCAACCCTCCTGCATGGCACCTCACCCACATTTTTGCTATGGCTAGAGGCAACAGGCAATGAAGCTGCAGTAGTCACACTTCCTTGATCAGTGTCCTTGTCCTCCACCTGTCCAACATCTGTGGGCTCAGAGTACTGGGTAAGCTTAGGCCTACTGGCTGTGTCCAGGGGAAATGAAGGGGGTGGCTGGATGTCAATCTCTGTGTAAGATTCAACATCTGCACCCCCTGACTATGCCTCAGTTGCCCAACAATCATCATCAGTGTCTGATGACACACCGACATCAGGTGACACAGAGCCTACAGTCCCACCGTCTTATCTGTGCTTAGTTTTATCCCAATGTGCCTTCAGATTTGCATTCCTTTCTCCTAGCCTTTGCTGAAGTTCTAGCTCAGAGTCTGTCTGTACTGCCACATCATCTGCATACAGCAGCTTTGTTGATCCATCCCTCCAACCCGTTTGCTATTGTAGTCCATCACCAGTATGAACAGCAGTGGGCTCAGAACTGAACCCTGATGTACACCCACACCCACTGGGAACCCCTCGGTGAGGCCAAACTTTGTCTGTACTTGAGTCATTGGGTCCTTGTACATAGCCTGCACTAATTCTACCAATGTTGCTAGGACTTCAAACCACCACAGTACTGCCCAGATCAGCTTTCTTGGGAACTAGCCATATGCTTTCTCTAAGTGTAGGAATGCCCAGTTGGACTCTCTCCTCATCTCTAGCTTCTTCTCAAGTATCTATCTCAATGCAAACATCAGGTCAGTTGTGCTGCATCGTGATCTGAATCCAAACTGCTCATCTCCCATCTTACATTCTACCACTCTGTGCATCCATTTATCAATCACCTTCTCCAGAACTTTCATGCAGTGTGATAGGAGTTTGATGCCTCTGTACTGCCCACAGTCGTGGATGTCCCCTTTGTTCTTGTACACTGGCATGAGTATGCTTATTCTCCAGAACTCTGGGATACTCCTTTCTCTACACACTGCTATTAGTGCTCTCAGGAGCCATTTTTCCCCTATCTCACCCAGCGTCTTTATCATATCTGCTGTGATCTATCTGAGCCTGCTGCTTTCCCTGACTTCATCTTCCTTAGTGCTGTTCTTACTTCTTCTAGGGTGGGCTCCCCTTTGTCTCTCATCGTAGGCTGCTTCTGGGGCACTACAACTTCTGTGGGGTTTTCTCCATTCAGAAGCTGATGGAAATACTCCTTCCATCTGCCTTTGATGTCCTCTGGGCTGAGGAGCAGGCTGTTGCTGGCAACAATTATGAAAGTGTCTGACTATCGTCTTTATCTTTCTGTTTTTTGCCTTGCAACCTGATATAGTTTCTTGGTGCCCCTTACTGAGTCACTTTCCAGACATTTGTACAGTGCTTCCAATGCCATATTCTTTGCTATTGCAACTTCTTTCTTAGCTTCTTTGTTATCCAACCAGTAGTCCTTCCTAGCCTGGTCAGCCTTTTCTATCTCCCACTTCTTCCTGCACTCCTTTTTTCTTTTGATGACTTCCTGGACTTATGCATTCCACTACCAGCTTTCCTTATGTACCTTATTTCTATACCCAGCTTGGTCACATATCTTTTCTGTAGTCTTAACACATGCTGCTTTTAGGCGCTGCCATTCTTCTTCAACTCCACCTATTTCCTCTTCTTCTTGGGGTGCTAGAGCCCTGAGTCATTCCTTGAATTGTTGTACTTTCTCTCCAGTCAATTTCCAGGTCTTCAGCCTGGTCTCTGTTGACCTTAGAGCCTTCTCTGACCACTGCTTTCAGCTGATTGTGGCAACTAGTGGTTTATGCTGTGGGCCAACTGTTTCACTGGGGATAACTTTGCAATCATGTATTCTGCCCCAGTGCCTTTCCCTTACTTGGAGGAAGCCTACCTGAGTTCCATGTTGACTAATCTTGTACGTGATCTTGTGATTGTCTCTATTTCTGAACCATGTGTTGGCTACTATCAAGCCATTTGCCAGACAGAAGTCTAGAATGGCTTCTCCTTCCTTATTCTTGTTGTCCGACCCATGTAGACCCAGGCAGTCCTCATATCCTGTTCTGTCTGTCCCGATATGTGCATCCAAGTCACCCATTATAAACACCAATTCATGTTGTCCTGCTTTATCTAGTAGGTCCTGCAACTGCTGTCACTATCACAACCCTGCTGTTGGACATAGGCTGAGATCATGAATACTGCCTTATCATTACAATGGAGTCTAACTGCCATGAGTCTGTCATTAATTCTGATGATATCCCTTACTGTCATCTGAAGCCTCCCTCTCACCACAATTCCTACACCACTTTTAGCCTGCCCTCCACCTGAGTAGTAGACTCTGGATCCCAAGCCAAGTGGCTTTGCTGCACTGCCCTTCCATCTCATCTCCTGGATACATAGGATGTCCAGCCTCCTCTGTATCATCATGTCATTCACTTCCAAGCTGCATCCTGTCAGTGAACCTGTATTAAGTGTAGCAATTCATAGTTCATGTTTGGCAGGTTGGTTGGTTTTACGTCTAGCTTTCTCTCAACAGAGCTATCCCAGGTAACCCACGCTGGGCAATTAGACACCTGTTAGCCGGTAGCTTATTGAGCCAAGGCTGCTGGGCTTTATGACAGGCACACACTAGCCAATAGGGGCACATATACCCCTCCTACCATTAGCACAGGTCCCTGGCGTGGGTCAGAGTAGGCCGGGGCCTCAACCCACTTATCACCAGTAACTACCCATGCCCATTTTTGGCGACATTAGTCAACATGACCGAATCACCTAGAGCCATATTTTACACTGTCGAGTGGTTAGACCTGCCATGGCATGCATTCTGTGATCCGTGATCTCCTATCTTTACCATACTGTGTACCACATAGATGCCCAAAGTGGTTGGCCTGTACAATTCTTCCGTCTATAGGGCACCACGTAGAGTCTGTGCTGCTGCCACATAAATGCAGAAATATTAAGCACTAATATATCTATGCACCTTGTGCATCAGACATAAAGCCTTTGTATCCCTGAATCCAAATGAGAGAAACCAGGGATATGGCACAGTTATCATCAGTTGCAAAAGGTGTTGTGTGGGGGCCAGGAGTCCTAGCCTGACCCAAAAAGTTGATGAATGTGTGTGAGTAAGAAAGGGAAGCAAGCAGGCTGAACCATGTAACTGTTGTGTATGTGTGTGTCTGTTGGGGTCCACCATGCGAAAGTGGTGTGTGAGAGACAGCATAAACACAGCCAAGCTCAGTATCTTGGTATGTCAGACATGTGTGAGCAGTGAATGGTAGAGTTTGCAATTCATTGCTGTTGGCCCTGACCACAAGAATTGGCTCTGCCAGGAGTTGCACTGGCACCTCCACACCTATGGTCAGAGGCAGTGCTGCTACCTGAATGTAACTGCATGCCCAGGACAGCACATTCACTGACTGAGCAGTGGAAGTATAGCCACTATGGGAGGGTGATTGGGCATGGCCCACAAGGATGCTGTTCCACTCTCAGCAGATGTTCCATCACAGACACTGCTCATTCCAAGGTGTCATTCATCTGATCCATTGCATCAGCAACATGGTGGAGGCAGTCATGCATGTCAGCCTGTGCCACATCTACAACCCTGACCATTTGTTTGGAGTGCCTTTTTGAATGTGCCTGTGCCTCCATGATGGCCTTAAACTTACACTGAGTGGCACAGGAAGACACACCTGCTTGCACCAGGTGGAGGAGGTACAGCAGGCACCCTCTGAGCACCCCTGTCAACCCTCCTGCATGGCACCTCACCCACATTTTGGCTATGGCTAGAGTCAACAGGCAATGAAGCTGCAGTAGCCACACTTCCTTGATCAATGTCTTTGTCCTCCACCTGTCCAACATCTGTGGGCTCAAAGTGCTGGGTAAGCTTAGGCCTACTGGCTGTGTCCAGGGGAAATGAAGGGGGTGGCTGGATGTTAACCTCTGTGTCAGATTCAAAATCTGCACCCCCTGACTGTGCCTCAGTTTCCCACCAATCATCATCGGTGTCTGATGACACACTGACATCAGGTGACACAGAGCTTACAGTCCTACTGTCATGATCACCTGTGATAAAAAGGAAGAAACACAGGAATACATTAATATATGCACTACGATGGTGCAATATATGCTAAACAACTAACAGTGATGCCACTATTACAGACAGTATAGCAATACACATAATAGACCTAAAATGACACATTATAATATTTCTTTAAATTGGTCTGCAGTACTGACATAAATGTATTTGGCTTACCATCTGCAGGAGACATATTTTGCTGGATTCCAGAATGTCCTGAAAAGGTTAAGCAAGAGGTAAGGGCAACATCATCACATTTAACAGTACATACATACATACATACATACATACAAATATTTCATGTATGAGCATTAATGCCCTTCTAGCTTGCCAATATACCAAAACACTTTTTCCCGTAATAAGTGTCCATAGTGTTCTTAAAAATATCTAAGCTAGTACTTCCTTTAATGAAATTAGGTAGTCTGTTCCATGCATCATCTACTCTGTCAGAGAACCAATTAGTACATTTCTCATTTCTATAAAATCTTCTACATAGGTTGTCTGATGATTCTCCAGGACTTTTTGATAACCCCAAAAATTCCCAGTGGTAGATTTTCCTAAATACCCTATATACCTGAATAAGATCTCCTCTTAGATATAAGTAAGAGACTCTGTACAAATTCAAATATTTTAGTCTTTCATAATAACTTAAATTTTTAAATCCATGGATGTCCTTGGTATATTTCTGCTGTACTCTTTTCAGTTTACTCATGCTTGTTTTCTTATAGTGTTTCCATATTGTTATTCCATACTCAAGTTTGGGTCTAATGTAACTTATGAAACAACAACTTCATTATTTTTGATTTTCTAGACTTTATAAATCTTTTTATACAACCGATAGTTATATAAAAGTAAGACATGGGCTAATACATGTACTCCTATATATCCGCATTAACTCTACTTCCAACAAAAATGTGGCTGACAGGAGGGGTGTGGTCAAGATGAGCACTGAGTAATAGCACCTTCTCTCTGCTCTGTCTTTACAGAGTATATCTATCCTAATTTTGTTATATATATATATATATATATATATATATATATATATATATATATATATATATTTATAGATTCTATTAATCATTTTTTAGGATAGCATATAAACATTTTGGCAATTTTATTTTTATTTTTTTTCTGTCAAAAAGTATTAGAGAAAATATCTGGACTTCAGACTACAGGATGAGCTATTCCAAATCTACACTTCAAGAAACAACAATTAACAAAGAACGTCAGTCACTATTGACTAACATTCAAAAACTGACAGCAAAGATTGATAGAATGGATGTGAAACTGGATAATTTCAAAGAAAAATGTTCCCAGCAAATGGAAATATTACACAAAGACCTTGAACAGCAAAAGAGACAGATTACTGGTATAGAGACTTCACTAAATGATATGGACACCATAATTCAGGAAGGTGAGCACAATATATACTTTCTTTTAAAACAAAATACTCTTTTACAAACAAAAATTGATCTAGAGAATAGATCAAGAAGAAATAATATCAGACTTTTTGGTTTGCCTGATAATGTTGAAGAAGGTAATATGGAAAAAAATCTTAACATATTGGCTCCCTGATGTATTACAGCTTCCCAAAGCTTTATCATATGGGATAGAAAGAGCACACATGCCCTTGACTACTGCCAAAAAGGTAAATCTAATTCTACTAAATCTGTTATAGTGAAGTTTTTATCTTCTCATGACAAGGAGATAGTGTTAAAGACTCTTTGGGCTAAATCTCCTATCAAATATAAAGACAATGTCATATAGTTTGATTGTTAGAGAAAAATACTTTAAAAAAGACCAAAAGCATAAGGTTCAGTTTAGGTAACTTTATTCTTGTGCAAGGAGACAAAAATGCAGTTACAGAATTTGTCTGACTAAATCAGGAAGTGTCACAGTTATTATACCTTTCTTTCAAGACATTGCCCACTACGACTGACGTAGCGGATCACCAGTTCATAATTTTGATATTTTACAGATATTTCTCATATTTCTAGCTGACTCTTCAAAGTTTAAAAAAGATTTTGCAGTAAACAGGATGGCCTTGATGACCACTGCTCAATTATAACTTTCTTACTATGTGATGTTACAAGTCTAGGTACTATGGCTAATTTAAGCACAATGCATGTACAGATTTCTGAAGCAGTTTATTGTTCTTTATATCTAACTATCTTGCAGCCTGTGCATTTTTCATCAACACGAACAGAGCTTATTGTCTATAATAAATGGATCTACAGAAATTATTATTATTCTCCTTTCAATTTCCTGACCTAGCAGAAAATCACCTGCTTTCCAGTACATTTCTAAGGCATAAACATGTATTTTGCTGTGCTAGCAAATTAGGTCAGAGTGCAATGTTGCAGTGTCAGAAAGCACAATTTCAGAAAAGCACATTTTCAGTCTCAAATAAAACTAATGCTGCATATAGAATAAAAATGTGTTAATCTTCCCTTATTAGAATAAGCATTGCACACATATGTTAATACATATTTTTCTAACATTTCCCCCCTGTTAATACTTTTTGTTCTATTTCAGAAGCATAAACAGTTTGTTTTCTTCTCCTAATCTCTTCCTTTGAGGATTTGCAGCTAAGAGAGTCAGTCAGTTTAAACTTATGAAAGTTTTTTCTTTTTCAACAGTTCTTCAATTTCAGTACTTTGATACAAAGTCTCAGAAACTGACATGTCTATAAAATCTTTGATTAATTTTTTCATGCAGGGAATTCCACAGCAAATGCATGCTCCTAACAATAGTAATCCCACACAAATTGCAATTAGGATTTTCATTAGGATGGAACCCCACCCCCCAAACAAATTCTGGAAAAAGTCCATCAGTGGGTTTGGGCCTGGCCTGGTCATGTCTGACACTTGTTGGATCACTTCCAAATGGTCATTAATTTCGTGCTTATTGTCGGGAATGAACGAACAGCACTTGTCTTTGATTAAAGCGCATGTACCACCTCTCGCCGCTAGGGTGAAGTCAAGAGCCATGCGGTTTTGAAGCACCACAGTTCTCATTGCATTCAGTTCATCAGTCATTAATTCAAGAGCAGAAAAAGTTGCATTGCTCATGACCTCGAGAAGTTTGGATAGCTTTCTCAGTTCCCAATTTGATTTAACTGCACCATATTCAGGGGCTATGCCAGCCCAGGATATGATAGTGTCACTCAAGTCCATGTGTGCTAATTTACTTTTGTCTTTCACGGAGTTATGGTTCCCCCAGCCTGCTACGATCTGTCCCACTGGATTTTCAGGTTTCTTGATTGGATTTTCAGGTTTCTTTGTGACATCTCTGATGTTTTGAATACTCCCATGAGGCAAAGCTGTAGTGTGTCATATGGCCGGGACCAGGTAACCCAAAAAACAACTGCCGGACCAATTCTCAGGCAACCATTTGTATGCCTTTTTCCCCACATATGAAATAACAGTTTTCTACCTTAGTATTGATATACACCTTCCCTGCATGAAACATTTTCTTATCTATAATAGACAGTTGTTTTAAAAGAAAAGGATTATGTTGTATATCACTGACAGTTTTATGTAAGGACTCAAAGTATGGGTCATAATTTGCATCACAAACTGTTTCTGTATTCTTAGCATTTTTAGGTTTAATATAACATTTATAAGAAATAGTGACATTACATCTACTCCAACCTACTTGAATAGTGTCATTCTTAAAAAAGCATACAATTCCTGTTTGTGTAACAGGCAGAAATAATGCAATTTTGTCTCTAGATTTCACAGGTGTAGTCTCAAAAATCAAGTTTTCTCAGGTCTCATTGACCCCTAGGGGGACAGCAGCCATCAATAATCCCCATATGCTGTTGGTATAGCTGTGCAAATCCAACAATTTGAAATATTAAAAGTCTCAGCATACACATATTTGATTGCTTGGTAAGTGTTAAAGTTCGGGTGCCAGTCTATGAATGTTGAATCACATTTATTCAGTCTAGCTGGTGTGGCTGAAGAAAAGAAAGGCCACAGCAAAAGCCACAGCAAAAAGAACATTGTCACTAATGCAGTTACTAAGATGATTATGCAACACTGCTGAATATACTGCTGAAATCGTTCAGTATTCCTATTGTCTCTAGGCCTTGTCATCATTTTTTATTGCTGCTTTGTGTTAGCAAGAGTTTTATCAAGTTCAAAGTTTTTGACTAGTTTACAGTGTGTCAAATGAATCCAAGATGAACGTTCCGCAATCTTGACTGCTGTGGGCGTGCTCAGCAGTACTTGATACGGACCTTCCCACTTTGGTGTCGTCCAATTCTTCTTTTTGATTGTCTTCACCCAGACCCAAGTGCCTGGGGCTACTGCTACCTTGGAGGTGTTATTTTGGTCTTTATCTGAAAAAGAATTAAACTGTAAAAGATGTTTGTTATTTAGCATATTCCTCATGTAGTCTGCAAGTGTCCAATCTGCTTCCTGGTCTGCAGGCATGAGAGGTTTCCACTGAGGTATATAATAAGCTCTTCTGAAAATCTTTTTGAAAGGTGTCAATCCTTTTGCATTCAGAACAGTTCTCATACTCAACTGTGCCAGAGGCAAACAGTACACCCAATTCTTCTGTGTTTCTGCTATAAGCGTCTTAAGCTTATTCTTTAAAACTCCATTGTGCCTTTCTACCAACCCTGCAGATTGAGGGTGATATGCACAGTGATGTTTTAAAGAAATCCCAAAATACTGACTTAGCTGTTGTATAGTTTGGTTAACGAAATGTGTACCATTGTCACTGTAGATCCTTTCTGGTATGCCAAATCTAGGAATAATCTCTTTAACTAGGATTTTGCAACAGTGGCTGCATCTGGTTTACTAGTCGGAAAGGCCTCCACCCATTTGGAGAACAAATCCACATTGACAAGGCAGTACTTTTTGTTTTCACATTTGTTCAATTCTATGAAATCCATACAGATAGTATGAAACAGATACGGTGGTGTAGGGAAACTCCCTTGCTTGGGCTTTAATGCCCCTTGTGTATGATGTCTATTACAAGTGTGACATGACAGGCAAAATGTTTTAGTGTAGTTTGAAAACCCATACGTAGCGAACACCCGATTCACTAACTGTACCATCCCCCCTGTTGAGACATGGCTCTGCCCATGGCTCAACAAAGCTGCATATCTAAATAAATTAGATGGTAATATTGGTTTTCTTTGGAGATGTACAGCCCTTCCTTGACAATTGCTCCTCGTCTTTTCCATTTTTGTTTCTCAGCCTGTGTAGTAAGTGTCTGCATTGTTTTCAACATTTCTATGTCTAAAATCTCAGAAGGTTGTAATTCCTTGTTCAAAAGAAATGCTTCTGAGGCTGCTTGCTTTGCAGCTGTGTCAGCTCTCGCATTGCCTTTTGAAATCCTATCTTGTTGTTTTGTATGAGCTATGCATTTACAAATAGCTACTTTCTCAGGCAACTGAATAGAATCTAACAAATCTAAAATAAACTCTGCATGGTTAATCGGTTTGCCAGTAGATGTCACCATTCCTCGATTCTTCCACTGTTGTGCAAAAACATGTACAGTAGAAAAAGCATACTGGCTGTCTGTAAAAATGTTTATGCTTTTACCCTTTGCTAAGGTACATACCCGTGTCAAGGCAATCAACTCTGCTGCTTGTGCAGATAAGTTATGTGGTAGAGGTTTCGCTTCTACAATCTCAGTATCAGAAACTACTGCATAACCTGTTAGGTTCTGTCCTGTAGGCCTCCTTTTGCATGAGCCATCCACGTAATATGTCACCTCGGCATTATCCAAGGGAACATCCGTGAGGTCTTTTCTAGGCAGTGTCTTTTGCTCAATTACCTGCAGGCAGTTATGGGGTGTGCCATCCACAGGAGTTGGGAGCAAGGTAGATGGATTCAAAGTAGTACATCATTCAATTTTCCTGTGAGGTTGGCTCAGCAATATAGTCATACATGAAAGATGCCTAGCAGGGGAAAGATATGCTACTTTTTCTTGCAGTAAAATGATTGCGACTGCATGAGGCACTCTCAATGTGAGAGGGTGGAATAACACTACTGAGGCCGAAGCCTGTACTGCCATTGCAGCTGCAACTACTGCTTGTACACAGTGGGGTAGAGACCACACCACTGGGTCCAGTTGTGATGAATAATAAGCAATGGGGCATTGCTTGTCCCCATGCTGTTGAGTCAATACTGATGTCATATAACCTTGCTTGCAATCTACAGTTTGGAAAAAACTTTTGTGATAATTTGGTAATCCTAAAACTAATGATGATGCTATTAATTGTTTCAGCTTGCAGAAAGTTAATTCTGCTTCTGGTGTCCACTGTATTAAATCTTGTGCTGCCATAGGCTTCTTAAAAATCAGGTCAGTTATAGGTGCAGATTACAAAGCATAGTTTGGGATCCAGCTCCAACAAAAATTAGTTGTACCCAGGAAGGACATCATTTCCTTCTTGGTTGTGGGTTTTGGTGCTTGTAAGATCGCTACTTTTCTATCCTCATCTAGTGTTCTGCCATCTTTGGATATTACATATCCAAGGTATTTCACTTGTTTTCTCCAAAACTGCAATTTATTTTTGCTTACTTTGTGTCCTTCAACTGCTAGGAATTTTAATAATGCTATAGTATCTTCCTTACAATCTTGCTGGGTAGGGGCAGCCAGCAGGATGTCATCAACATAAAGTAAAATTTGACTACCTTTCGGTGGGATAAATCCCGGTAGATTACTTGCCATTTCTTGTGAGAATATTGCTGGACTTTCACTATACCCTGTGGTAGTCACATATATGTATACCGTTTCCCCTGAAATGTAAATGCAAACCAATACTGGCTGTCAGGGTGTATCGGTATTGAAAAGAACGCATTGCTGATATCTACCACAGAAAAGTATTTCTGTTGAGGTTTTAAATCATTTAACAAGGTATGTGGATCTGGCACCATAGGTGCTCTCGGTATTACTTCGTCATTTACAGCTTGTAAATCTTGGACCATACGCCATTCTCCATTTACTTTCCTAACTGTGAATAAGGGTGTGTTACATGGCGAATCGGGAGATTCCACCAGTATTCCCTTCTTAAGCAAAGCTGCTATGATAGGTTTGATACCTGCCTCTGCATCTTTTCTCAACGGGTACTGTCTCTTTTGTGGTCTGAATGCTGACTTTGGCGTGATAGTAACTGGTCCCGCTGTGTGAATAAGTCCTACGTCTGATTTTCCTGTTGACCAGAGAGTTTCTGGTATTTCTAACAAAGCTTTTTCTTCCTCTTCTAATAAGAGGGCTTCCCAGCTGTCTTTGCTGGACTGCAAGTGTACAGCTGGATGTGTTTGTGTTATCCAGTTCAGTTTCTGTCTTTGTATTCCCTGTTCTGACAGTTCTGATTCTGTCTGTTTTTCCCATTTTGTGACTTTTTTTCCTAGGTCTATCCATTTTAAATTTTCCTCTTTAGTTAAACTAACATGCAGTATTAGATTTGATTTGTAAAGTGAAAAGAACTCCTGGGGTAATGAACAGCTAACTACACTGTTCCCTTTCATGTCCCAGTACAAATTACACAGTACTAATCTGTTTGCATGGTTTTTGAACAATTCTTGTTCATATTCTTTGTCAGGTCCTGGTGTATTACAATAATACAGAGTACAGTGCAACAGGTGTTGTATGTCAATGCAAAGGGAGGGGAACTTACTGATAGCTACATTCATTAACTCTTCAGTTACTGCTCCAGGGCCAGTTGTAACTAAGTCCTGGCTGTACCAGTAAAATGTCTCACCTTTCATTTGCACTGCAAAAGTATTGTTCTGTCGCTGTGCTTCCATACCCTGCATGGTTGGAACTACTGCTATGCCTAATAGTTGCATAAGATCTCTGCCCAAAAGGTTCACTGGGCATTTTGCAGAAACGACAATTTTGCTTTTCTGGGTTAATCTTGAAACAGCATCTGTTATTGTAATGTTATGGGAGAGAGCCTCCCGATACAGCTGTCCATTAGCTGCTTTTACTAGTATAAAGTCATGTGATTCTGAATTTTCTGGTAGTTTGGAGGGGTGTACCAGGGTTCATGATGCCCCTGAATCACACAAGAATTTGACTTCCCTCCCTTCTACCAGGAGTGTCACTTCTGGTTTTGTGTCAGCCAAATAGAGCTCTAAGCTCAATAAGGCTAGGTCTAATATTTCGTTTTCTTCGGTAGCTTCCTGCACTTCCTCTACTATCACATTCTCTGCTCCTTCTATCACATTGTTGTTTATCTTTTCTCTATTATTCCTATCTAGTGATTCCTGACTTTCATATAGTCAGTCCTCACCTTCATCGTTTTTGTCTTCCACTGCTGCTTTCTTATTTTTCCTGCAATCCCTTTCCTTGTGTCCTTTTTTCCCGCATTTGAAGCACTCACCTCTTTTCTTTCTCCCTTCAAAGTCCTCTGATCACTGATCAGATTGTTTATTTCCCTGGGTATTCTTTTTGCCCTTTTGTCCGGACTGTACTAAATAAACTTCTCCATCTTCTACAGCAAATACTTGGGCTTTTTTTTTCTTTTTGTTGTTAAAATGCCTCTTGGCATGTCTAGCATATTCAAGCAGTGATTGTAATCTGCTTGTACGTTGGTCTACTATGTGTTTAGTAATAAAACTACTTATGGGTGCAATACTGCCTTTCAAAAATGATTTCTTTAACTGCTGCTCATATGGGGAATCTTGTGTCTGATCTTCAGGCACTTGCATTCCACAGTGATTGTTAAAACATTCCAATAATCTGGAAAAATATCTATCAACAATTTCACTTTCTTGTTGGATGCATTGATTAATGCAAGTCCAGTCTGCCCTAGGCTTCCATTTCTCAGAAATTCGGTCTGTCAGACCTTTCACTCTGTTGTCTAGTTCTGCACTGCTATGTGGTAGGGGTCTAAGTGCAGTGTCACGGGGATTCCAGTTGCCACTGATCATGTGCCAATCTGGACCTACTATTTGTCTGACTACTTTTTCTACTTCCTCTCCATTTAAGTGATCACTTAATCTCATGCCATGTAAGTCTTCTAAGAATTTTCTAAAATTAACTTTTGGATGGGGAATTCCCTCTGTGGCTTTCCAGATGTCTTCCAGTGTCCACGGTCTGTATACTAAGAGAGTTGTGTTCTGCCCTTCTTGTCCTGCCTGAGGATTTGGTACTTCTATGAGTGGGCATATCTCTTCTTCACTCATAGCCCATGAATTTCCATTCATTTGATATAATTCAATATCCCCTTTTAAATTACGTGTTCGAGACCTAGTCTTGATAGGATCTCTAACAAACGGTAGTGGTTTTATAGGAACAACTGGATATCACGGAGGTGGGTCAGTTTGATCTTTTGCTTCATATTCCAGTAAGGGAACTGGTAAGGGAACCGAAACCGGTGTGGGCGGAGGGGCCGATGCTATAACCAAGTTATTATCCTCTTTGTCTAGAAACATTGCTTTTGAATTTTTATTCTTTTGTTCTCTTCAATTTGCTTCTTCAATCCACCTGTGTGCCTGAGGAACTCCTAGTTTACGCTGTTTTTTAACCCGACCTTTAGAATCAGTTTTTAACTGTCTAATAAGTTTGAAAAGCGAGGATCTTTCTAGTTTCCCATCAAATTCATATTTATTAACCCATTTAGTATAGTATTTAACGTTATTGGCGCGCTGTGATTGCATATATTTTGTGTCTTCGGTTAACGGTGGGCTTTGGGGTCTTTTTGTTTTTGTGCACGTATTACCCATTTTGTTCTAACCTTTTTTTTAAATGTTACGTAACCGTTTTGTTTTTAATGTGGTACCACCAAGTGTTTACAGTCTCTTCAGACTACCTGCCTACTTATTCTGTTTCCCTGATCTATGACAAGATAGCAATATTTCTGTCCCTGAATTTTAAAAAATGATTACAGAACAAATACAATCAAGTCCCTGATCTAAAACAGAAAAAAGTAGATTCACCTTACCTGAGCCTCAGCGATTGGTCACTCACTGTTGAAATGGAACCCACCTTCAGTCGTAGATCAGAAAAGTGGCTGCCCTCTTTTGCACGACAATTCAGTCGGAGGTCTTTCAATGAAGAAGATCCAGTGTGGTATCTTCCATACGCAGTTTCATGCCACCTGGCCCATCTGATCCCAGGCTAAACGAGGGTATCCGGCTCGAAGGACCAAAAAAAATGTTAGAGAAAAATACTTTAAAAAAGACCAAAAGCATAAGGTTCAGTTCAGGTAACTTTATTCTTGCGCAAGGAGACAAAAATGCAGTTACAGAGTTTATCTGACCAAATCAGGAAGTGTCACAGTTATTATACCTTGTAGAAAAATAATATCTCAAAACCTCCTGAAGTATCCAACAGCAAAAACGGCCAAGGCTCAAAATCAGATAAACAATAAACTGCAGGATATACCACGAAAAGTCAAATTCTTGTTACCAGCCAACTTTTATTCGATAGAAACAGTTATTATACCTTTCTTTCAAGACATTGCTCACTACGACTGACGTAGCAGATCACCAGTTCATAATTTTGTTATTTTACAGATATTTCTCATATTTCTAGCTGACTCTTCAAAGTTTAAAAAAGATTTTGCAGTAAACAAGATGGCCTTGATGACCACTGCTCAATTATAACTTTCTTACTATGTGATGTTACAAGTCTAGGTACTATGGCTAATTTAAGCACAATGCAAGTACAGATTTCTGAAGCAGTTTATTGTTCTTTATATCTAACTATCTTGCAGCTTGTGCACTTTTTCATCAACACGAACAGAGCTTATTGTCTATAATGAATGGATCTACAGAAATTATTATTATTCTCCTTTCAATTTCCTGACCTAGCAGAAAATCACCTGCTTTCCAGTACATTTCCAAGGCATAAACGTATTTTGCTGTGCTAGCAAACTAGGTGAGAGTGCATCATGCAGTGTCAGAAAGCACAATTTCAGAAAAGCACATTTTCAGTCTCAAATAAAACTAATGCTGCATATAGAATAAAAGTGTGTTAATCTTCCCTTATTAGAATAAGCATTGCACACATATGTTAATACATATTTTTCTAACATTGATAAATACTCATCTTCTGTAATTGCCAAAAGAAAGCTTTTTTGGCAATGCTAAAAGAACTAAAGAAAGCCCAAACAAAGACACACCTATTATTTCCTGCCAGATTAAAAATATTTCCTCAAGATGGTCCAAAAATATTTGATGACATAGACTCTGCCATTACCTTTGTCAATAAAAGAAAACTGCCTGATACAATGGAGGATATGGAGTGGGCAAATGCCAACCTTAAAAGAAATGCTGATAATTCCTGGAAGACATCTGAACATAAAAAGAAGATCAAAAGTAAGTGACTTATTAAGCTATTTTACTATGGCTTTTTCATACCCAAGTCTTAAAAACTAACCCAGAAGTTGGGGAATTGGAAAGGGTTTCATCAGGTGAGTCTTTATTGTTTAAAATTTTTTTATGGTACATAATTGTTTTAATGGTATTTTATAGTTTGTTATTATTAACTTTAGCTTATTCTAGTTCAATTTCTATAACAAGTAAAAGCTATTTATTTATTAATTCATGTATTATCTTTATATAGTGGTTGTTATCTGTTATAATAAATGCACCGTGTGTTTGGGACTGAAATGTATGATATTTTGAGGAACTGTAGTAGATATGGAGACTTATAGATGTGAAAATGAGAATTTTTGTTACAATATAATCTATTTCATTTGTTTTTAACTGTTTGCTGTTTTATCTCCCTGCCTCTCTGTGAAGAGATACTCTTCACTGATATTGTTGCCATATTGTTGCTTTAATAATTATGTTTCCCATCTCCTGTTCTGCTGTTGGAATGTGGTGTTATTTCTGGTAATAGACATATGAAAAGTTTATCTTTTCTCCCTTTCAGTGACCTGATATGTTTTGAAGTAATTCATTTGCTATTTATTTTATTTTATTTTATGGAGAGGTTTTAATTTATTTCTTTTGTTTTTCTTTCTATTTTCCTCTTTGCTGTTGGTTGTGAAGGAATGAAGGATTTTGTATAGAATAATATGTCAGTGGTGGTCTAGTGGTTTACCAGATTTGGGAGATGGTGTTTGTTGATCCTTTAACATTTTATATTACTTTTCTTCCTCCCTTATGTCTCTCTTATTGTTAATTTTATGTTTCCTGGTTTTCCCATGAGCTAATCAACAGTTTTCTCAGTGAAAAGCTGTAAATGTTTTCCCTCCACAAGCTAGTGCATCTGATCTGTTAAACAACCTTGGTTTGTCCTCGCTTTGCAGCTGCTACAACGGAGGGCAAGAAAAAAGTGTCATTTCCATGGAAACATTTATAGTCTGAACCTTGTGCTGAGAAGCTTCGTAAAATCTGAATAATAGTTAGAATAGATGATTTCTAATGCCATCAAGAGCTTGACTGAAAAACTGCATCTAAATAACATATTTGATATGTCTACTACATTTAAACATTTATGAATATCCATAATTAAAGCACTTTTAACACAATTAAACCTTTACATTTTGTACACTTGTCTTCATAATTCTATTGTTGTTGTGTAAGTTTTATATTGATTGGTATGACAAACATATAGTATACATAGTAGTGTTGTTAAAATGAAGGGTTTGGTGTGGATTGGTGTGTCCGTGGTGGTCTAGTGCTTTGCTGGATTTGAGAGATCAAGTTTCTCGGCTTTGCGCTGTTTCATGTTGGCTTTTTTCCCCTCTGTTGCATTTTTGTTTTGTCTGCTTTGCGTTTCTTGGTCCTGACATGAGATAGTCTGTGGCTTACAAAAAAAAGGGGGGGAAGAAGAAAATAGCTGCAAATGTTTTCCCTCCTTGGTCTCGTGCATCTGAACTGCTGAATGACTCTTCTGCCTGTTTGTACTGCGACTGCCTCAACAGAAAGCAAGAAAAAAAGTGTCATTTCCATGAAGCTATCTGCGGTCTGAACTTTGTGCTGAGAACTCTCACAGAGCTGGATAATAGCTTGATTAGACAGTCTCTGATGCCATCTACAGGTCAAATGAATTAACTGCAGCTAAGTAACAAGTATAATATAATTGTTATATTAAAAAGCATTTATGAGAGTGTATAAGCAGAGCATTTTTGATACATTTATACCTCTATGTTTCTACACTTTTATTTATAATTTTAATTTATGTAATTTAAGCCACTTTTGATTAGTACAATAAACATAAGGCATATATACTAACACCATTAAAGTATTTATGAAAGAAGAAAGGAAAAATAAAGGAAATTAATATATACAAAGCTTTTTATGACACCTAATCAGAAGTTAATATTCTTTTACAAGACACAAAAGTCAGAAATAAAAATAATTATATTACAGGTAGAAAATAAATAAATAATGACTGAAACATAATATATTCTATATGTCTATAGTTTGCTACATATAGTATAGTCTCAGATGCAGATGTTTACCATATAAACTAGTATTTTAATATATTCTGACAAATCTAGAAGTTCTTTCAGATTACTAAAGATCTTAAAGATACATGGAAATGGGGAAATAATGTTGTTAGATATTGGCACAACTGATTAGTCTACTTATTGATTATTATAACAGTCCATTACATATAAATTAGTTATGATTTTTACATTATTATATAATTCATGTCCTGTATTTATGATATGTTGAATTCATATAGCAAAAGTTAAAATGAAAGTTACATTTGATTTACCTTAATTTGTTTTTTGAATTGGTACATACAATTCTAATGGATGTTTGTGAAATTATGCAAAAACATATATATTTAGACAGGGAAAAGATGAATGTTGTTGCTAGCTTGATGGTCAATTTGGGTGGCAGATGTCACTCAAATTAGGAGTTTTTAACTCTGGGGGGTTGAAAGAGTCTATGTTATTAATGAATGTTATAAGTTTCTGTTAATAGTTATTATGATGTTCAACAAATCTTACAAAATTGAATTTGATGTAAACACATTTCATTGGATAAATGTTTTTCATGCTTTATGTGTAAATTATAACTGTATTCCTAATAGTCAACTTCTATTCATTTATAAAAAATGGGATAAAAGGAGTGCTATTCAAGAACAGATATTCAGAACATTAATGTTTCATGACATCATTAAAGTGTATATCATTAAACATCAATGGATTAAATAATCCTAATAAGAGAAGATCTTTTCACAAATATCTTAACTTGCATAATACTCAGTTAATATTTATCCAAGAAACTCATTTACTAACTGAAGATGTCACAAAATTGTAGTCAAAATCTTACAAACTTTTGATTAGCTCAGAACATATACAAAAAAGGGGGGGTGGCCATACTATGGAAAAATACATTACATATGCCTAAAATAATTGACACCTACAAAGATATAGAATTTAATAAGAACATTTTGACATTAATAAATATGTATTGGGTTCCTGGCATTAGACCTACAACAGTGAAACAACATATAGAACATATAGTTCAGTTTTCTAAGGGTAATATTATTCTTGCTGGGGATTTTAACTGTATTTCTGACATAAAAGAATCTAGTACCAGTGGTAAAAGGAAAATTCCAACTATAGCTAAATTATTGAATGAATTCACAGAGTCATACATGATGAAAGATATTAATAACTTTTCTGACCCTAAGTCACTGTTCTATACATTCTACTCACATATGCATAATTCATATTCAAAAATAGATAGGGTATTAATTTCCAATATATAGATCATATAGTTCAGTTTTCTAAGGGTAATATTATTCTTGCTGGGGATTTTAACTGTATTTCTGACATAAAAGAATCTAGTACCAGTGGTAAAAGGAAAATTCCAACTATAGCTAAATTATTGAATGAATTCTCAGAGTCATACATGATGAAAGATATTAATAACTTTTCTGACCCTAAGTCACTGTTCTGTACAGTCTACCCACATAGGCATAATTCATATTCAAGAATAGATAGGGTAGTCATTTCCAATAACTTAACTGATTTCTTATCAAATTCCAAGGTGATTTCTTGTCCCCTTTCGAATCATAATTCCGTAACATTTGATTTTATACTAAACTCCACATTTAATGTTCAAAATAAAAGGATACCAGCCTATAATTAAACTCAGAGGTTTTACTGATTTCTTCACTACAGAAGTACAACATTTTATTGAACTTAATAGTACACAGGGAACTTCAGAAATATACATTTTGGATGCTCTAAAAACCTACCTATATGGTAGATATGGATCAAACAGGTTTTATAATTAATAGAACTTCATATGATAACATCAATAGAACAATAACTTTAATTGAATCAGTAAAAGCCTTAAAGAATAATTTGACTCTTGTTAGTTTAGATATTAACTGTGGTTTCGACTCGGTTAATTGGAATTATCTTTTTATCTTACTGGAGGACTTAAATTTTTCTAATACCGTTATTAACCTCATAACTCAATTATATAATTAAAATCAAGCCTACATAAAAATAGGTACAAGTATCTCCCAGAACATACCCATTGTAAAAGGAACCAGACAAGGTTGCCCTCTATCTCCACTTTTATTCACATTAATTATGGAACCTTGGGCTAAGCTAATAAGGGATAACAATAATATACAGTGATATAGGTTAAATTGTAATGAAACATCAAAAATCCAAATGTTTGCTGATGATGTATTAATCACACTTGGTGGTACTAACCCTACCTTACAAGATTTGTTTAAAAATATGGATATATTTCAAAAATGTTCTGGGCTTAAATTTAATAATTCTAAAACACAGATTCTTCTAATTGGTTCCAAAAGTTACAATATACAAGACCAATATAAAAATATATAACTTAGTCCCAACAAATAACATATTTAGGTATAATTATAGCAACCAATATTAAAGACATCTTATGCCTGAATTATAGTAAAAGTATAAGTACCATAGAGACTCTAATTAGTAAGTGGACAAGATTTTATTTACAATGGATGAAAAATTTTTCATTATAAATATAACCTTGCTTCCAAAGATATTATACATAATACAATCTATTTCTATTCTCCCTACAGGCTCTTTTATTAAAAAATTTGACACACTGATTAAGAATTTTTATGGCATCCAATAAAGCCAAGAATTGCATTGTCCTATCATATGTATAGCTGGGAAAATGGAGGAATATATTTACCAAATCTAGAACTTTATTCAGTTTCATCAGTTATTAAAACAATTGTTTATCTAATAGATGGGGAGTATTTTGCAAAATGGAAGGAAATGATGTTAAATGTATCCCAAAATACCAAAAATGAAAATAACAAACATCTACCACAGTTAATAAATAATTCATTTATATGGAATATGAGAGAGTATTTTTCCACTTATTCCATTCAAATGCTTAAATCTACTTATATAACTTTAATTCTAAGGGGCCTTTAAAAACATTATATTTAGGTTTAAAATCTTTGAAAATTGGCTGTTCCTCATCTTCCCTATTACCTATGCACAAGGTATAATTCTATCTGCAGATCATTCTAAAATGTTGTTATTTAAACATAAACAATTGATGTTTTGGCATCAAATGTTAAATAAAAATGAGGCAAAATCTATTAATGCTCTTATAGATAAATATAACCTTAACTCTCTATTTTGGTCAGATTTGCAAGAGTTTAGAAAATATATTCTAGATAAACTCATTTTAAGCCCTTCAAATGCTAAAAATTCAATACCCAAACTTATCCAATATTTGATTTTATACACTTATAATACTTTACCAGTTAAAATATATACCATATATTTATAAAGCAATTAAACAAGATCTAGATGTATATTCAGATAACTATTGGCATTAATTTGCAGCAATCAATAGTTTTATTCCCTCAAAAAATGACAAAGTTAATTCCCTTCAGTCAGCCAGCAAAACCACTTCCTCCAGTGGAGAATCTTCACATGGAGATGTTTACATAAATCTTTCATCACACCTCAGAAAATGAGTAAGCTAACTAAACAAGATGTTTGCTGGAGATGTAATACAGTAACAAATGCTGATTGGAATCATATATTTTATAACTGTGTATTATTAAATAAATTTTGGGAGGAAGTTAACACTTTTTACATGCAATTTTTACAGACAATCTTATGCTTACAAAGTCACTTATATTATTCAATACACCTGCCCCAGACTGTATAAATAAAAGCAAATATTATTTACTCTTGTCTATACTTTCCATTGCCAGGAAAGTAATAACAAGAAATTGGAATTCCTCATCAGTTCCCTCATTTAAAGAGCTTAAAGGTCTTCTCTTAAAAATATCTAAGTTAGAAATGTTAAATATCAAATCTAAATCTACAAGGAATACAAACTTATATTACAAGTGGGAAAATGTACATGAATTATTGGTTAAAGAACTGGATAAATGAATAAACTGATAAAAGTCAAACTACAACTTTTTTAAAGTTTACACATACAGTTAGTACTGAATTCCTTAGATACCTGGATGTAGAAATATATAAACACAATGGAAGATTTGAAAGTAGGGTTTACAGGAAGGAAACATATGTCAACTCCTTTCTACACTACAGTAGTACCCACCCCTTACATAGCAAAACAAACATAGTTAAGGTTCAATTTGTAAGGGGGTCAAGAATGACCAGTTGTGAAAGTGACTTTCTAATGGAGTGTAACAAATTAGAAGGGATGTTCTTGGAATGAGGATACCCAAAGGAATTCATTGAGCGCTTAAGAAATGAAGTGGAAAGGGGGAGACAACAAAGATTTAAGCCCATTATTGGGACAGGAGTTGACAAAAACAACAGTAACTCAAGTGACAAAGGAACAGAGGGTCAGGATACATTCTTAAGGAGTTTGGTGGTAGAATACAATGGGTTAAATCAAAGAATCAAACACATTCTAACAAAGGAATGGAATACATGTTCTTCTCTAACTGATATAGATGAAGTAATTGGCATACACCCTAAATTGGTGTTTAAGAATTCTTGGAATATTAAGAATATTTTAGAAAAGAGAGGAATCAAGAGTAAAGGAATAAGTAAAAATAGGTTAGGAACATATAAGTGTGGGAGATGCCAACAGTGCCCCTACATTATTAACAAATGTGAAATATTGTTGCCAAGTAGGAAAAGAATTTTAAGAAGTAGAGGCTCTTACAATTGTGAAAGTAAGGGAGTGGTGTACCTGGTAACCTGTAAAAAATGTCAGTGTTTTTATGTGGGCAAAACGGAGAGGGGTCTAAGAAAGAGAATTTACGAACACAATTATGACATTGGGAAAGGCAAACAAACCAATGCATTATTTAGACACTCTCTGACTTGCACAGAATATAAATATGAATTTTTTGTATTAGAACAAGTAAGACCTGACTTAAAAGGAGGACCATGGGAAGAAATACTGGAAACTAAAGAGCTATGGTGGCAGGTCAACCTAGAAGCAAGAATTAAACCTGGGTTGAATGACACCCTTTCAATTTCTTCACTACTTAAATTGAGGGCCTACAAGATTTAGAATAATTACCATTTTAATGCACTAGAGGGAGCTGATACATCAATTTTTAGGCTACTGTGATTTTTTAAAATACATTTTTTTAAAATACATTTTTTAGTAAAGGAACTATTTAAATCTTTTATTGAAAATTTTATAACATTCATATATAGAAATGTTTACATTTGGAATTATTATACAAAGTTAATGAAATTAACATTGGAAATAGGAGAAGGGTTGCAATAGGGTAGCTGTAATAAAAAGCACAAAGACACTTTATTTAGATAGGCATTAATATTAATGAGCAGAGTATGTTGATTTGATGTTTTAAATTAAATGAATTGGTTTTCATTGGAGTTAATGTGCACATTTTAATGGATCAAGTTATATAAATGGAAATGGTTTAACTGTGGTTATCTGATGAAGTCCTAGATGTATGGACGAAAACACGATATGTGAATTTTACGAGATAAAGGCGTTTATGTGTTTTCATTTTTAGTGGATACTACAATAAATTCTGTTTGGTGCTATAATCAGCGATCTCTTGGTCCTTTGGCACTTACGTGTTGGATTATTGGTCATTTTTCGTGCCTTGTGCTAGTTTTGGTGTTATTAATGCAGTGATCTTTTCTTTTTCTTTAAATCTTTTATTCTATGTTTTCATTTTCTTCTGCCAAACTAAAATTAATTGACCCTGTTATTCGATAGTGAACATTATTGTACATAGCTTACGGTGCTATTATAGTTATTGTAGTATTTTAAAAATGTAACTTATTCAATTTCTTTCAAAAGATTTGTTCATTATGTTAATGTTTTCAATAAAGCTGTTTAAAAAAAAGAATGTAGCTGACAGCTCCAAACTAAGCTTATAACTGTAGCAATCCTCAGCCACCCCCAAAAAAGACACGTGCAACAGCAGAAGTAACATCTATGTCAATCATTTTACAATGCAACAGTATTCAACTGGTCATATAACAAAGCCTACCTGGAAGCTGCTCTTGGGACTCAAAAGGAGTGGCACCCATGTCAAGGACATACTGTGGTCCACTCTGCTGTGAGCTTTTATGATGGTGGATATTAGCCAGGAACTCTTTATTGGGGGTAAGAGGTTGTTCTGTAGCAGGCCATCTCCTGGTTACTCTTTGGTCTCGGGTAACTGCAGCTGCTCACCTCTGTGCAGTGGTAATCATGTCAGTGTCCCTGTGGTGCACCTGTTCATAGGGTCAGTTTTGGCAACCTACAGAACTGATGTTCTTAACAATCTGCTGCCATAATTGTAGCTTGTGTTCCATATTGGGCTGACCCCCTTCCCATCAGAAATGCCTCATGGTGGAGAGCATCAACAATGATGTTGTTCTCCCCATCGCTAAATAGGGGTCTCTGCCTCACTGACATTACTTGTCTCCTAAAAGACAACAGAATAATACACATAAGTATCACATAACTACAAAGTAACCATTTCCAGATAAAACAGTAAAGATAGCCAGTCAGTATTACCCACTGGAAAAACATAAAACAGTCTACAGTTGAGAAATACTAACAACAGGTAGGATGCAAAACAAGGAGAGTAACAAGAACAGCATATCCTTGCTTGTGCCATAACAGTCGCTCAGCTTCGTCCCCCCCCCCCACCAGAGAGAACAGTGTACCCTTGCATGTGCCATAACAGGAACTCACCTTTGCTCCATCCCAAAAGAGCAAACTATGTTTGTTTGTGCCATCCAACTTGTCCCTTATTTTATGGCAACTGCATATCACAGTATTCCTAGATAATACCCTCATACATTTTTAGGTAAATGATATAGACTGGCTTACACACTGCATGTCTCTGAGTACTGGTCAGATAACTGGTGCATGACCAAGAAACCCAGAAAGGTAAGACAGAGCTATATATTTGCAAGCAATAATCATAACAGGTTGTGTGATTACTAAGTGCACTACATCCAAATATATTAAATATAATAAATGTACAAATAACAGTTTATGCCTTGATATCAGTGTACATTCCGTTGCACTTGGTTATGTCAGGAATTACTTAATTTCTTTTCTGCATAATTGCTTGCAAGGCAAAGATGGATAAGGCACCCGTCCTGTTTTCTGAAGGTGCATTGGAGTGAGAGTTGAAATCCAGATCCATGTAGACATATCTCGTGTGTGTTAACATTTTCTACTGTGTATGTCATAACACTGATTTTCCTCATTTCAACTATTTCGCAGTTTTTTGTTTTTTTTGGGGGAGGGGGCACTGTTTGATCAATGCACTACTTAGCACAAACTTGTTTGGCTATAATCATCTTGTTTGCACACAATGCAGCAGTGTACAAACTGGTCAAATGGACCATCCAAGTAGCAGACAGGACCCAGACAGCCACAAATATAAATCAGATACATTCAATTAATACTATTGGGCATTATGCAAACACATTGCCTGCCAGTGCACACCCTTGAGTATCCTGTTTGTATGATGGTAAGAGATGTGCAACATTTTCAAATGTTGCAAAAAAAAAGGTGCACACTTTCAGTAAACAGGGTACTTGCAACTGGTGGGAAAATATCATTTTACATTGGCCTTGATCTGTGGTAGGCATGGCAGGTGTTCACGGAGAGGATTTGAGATTCAGTGATCAAAATGGGGTGTCCAAGAGTCCAAAGTGTTTGTTGGTCTACTAATGAATGAGCATGGGCCCAGGCTATTGCAGAGGGACTATCATGGCTAAGATTACAAGTCATAGGCATGGAATAGTCTTGCCTGGGCTTTACTCAGAGCTACCAGTATCCCCCATATTAGTTAGCAATGTAAGGATCATTACAGAGACCTTCAGATGAGGAAGAGAGATACCCTTAAAGACTGGATCAAGGGATTTAGGACTGGGGGCACCCCACAGATGTGTAAGCATCACTTTACATAGGCTACTTGTAAGAGTTAAAAGCTGGATATAGCCAGTGCTGGTATTCATAATGGTGTTCTGTTCTGTTTCTTTCCACAGCTGCCACAGAGCAAGCATCGAATGTGAGATCCCGTGCCACACATTTGTCAAGGATGTGAGAAGTATGTGGTATTTATGTATCAGAAAAGTACTGTTATTGTAGCATTAAAAGTTAAAGATGGCTTAGTTGGTATTTCATACAGTTGAAAAAATTGAACTTGCATATCTCAACTTTAAAACAAAGTGCAAACACTGCCCCCCCCCCACCAAGAAATGGAGACATAGTTGAAATAAGGAAAAGCAATCTATGGCAGTGCCCCAAAGAAATTCTAATGAAGAAAACTCAAGACAGGGAAAATCAATTGTCATTCTGTCCTATAATCTGCTTTTGCAGCCAGCAACCTTACAAGGAAATGTTATCCACTTCATACCTCCCAACTGTCCAGATTTTTGCAGAATGTCTAGATTTTTGCCTCATATTTCTGGGATGATCCTTGTAAAATTTGTGTTTTTTTTCTGGAAAATCAGGAGACAAGATCGGCCCTTCACGAACCCAAACTGGGTAGAGTCCAGTGTTTTAAGGTTGCCAATGTCTTTGTTTATAAGTTCCATGATAATACGTTCCATGGCCTTGCAGATCAGGGTCCCACCTTGTGGAGTGGGACAAATGTAGCTGTGTGCCACTCAGTAGGCACGAAGCCTGAGGTGAGGGTATGATTAAACATGACACTTAGGTGAGGTGCCAGTTCATTTTGTAGTTCATGTAGTACACAGCCTGGTATGTCATCTGGTCCCATTGATGCTGTATTCGTAGCTTTGGAGAATGCATTTTTTACCTATGTGGCCATTATTACCAGAGTTTGGCCATCTTCCAGTATGGAGATCGGCCATTTAGGGGGTAAGAGGGAGGTAAAATTGGCACTGAATCGATCTGTCAGGATATTGGCAATATCCTTGGTATCAGTATAATTAATGCCATTCTTTTGTAGCTCAGAGCAAATCTGAGCATTGTCATTTAGTTTCTTGACATAGTTATAGAATGTCTTGTGGTTGTCTTTGGAATCTTTGGCAATTTTATTTTCGTAACTAGCTTTGGAGGATTTTATGAGGGATCTCAGCTTCTTACTGAGGCTGGTAAGGGAGTTATTTGCATCCTGGGATTTTTGCAAATGGAATGTGGGTGCCACTTAAACAGTGACAATCATCTAGAACCAAGGTACACACTGCCACATGACTAGCCCTACCGTGGCTGTTCTTCCATACCACACACTTGCATGCACACTCATACCTATGGGCAATTTAGACTGATGTAACAGAGGCCACCAAAAGATAAAGGCATCAGTCAAATATTCACATTTGACTAAGGCATTGTAACTATTTGGGAAATGAAGAACAGTGGAGTTAGTTGAAGACAATTGACATGTGTTACTTGAAAAGTAGTAAACAATTCAAAAGTGACAGATGTAAGGGTTACGAAAGCAGAGGATACAGAACAGCAAAATATTTAGATGAACAGATGTTTTAGGGTACAATCTATGGTTGCTATAACAATGTGTGAGTTTACAACTTAAATATTTTCTTATTTTGTTATTTAGTTTGTTTAATGTGGTAAACTGATAACAAAATACAATTTACAGGAGCAGCCTTATTGCTTAGGTAGTGTCAATGGACACTACAAGTTAAAACAGAGTGAGGTAAATGGCATACAATATGCTGTGTAAGTAGGAAAGATAAAGAGAACAGAAACATGATATTTGCTTGTTACTGCTTCTAACTTTGTAAAAGGTTTTGAAGGCAAAATTAAATGAAGAGTAGAAACACAAGAAATAAAGGATTAATGGTGCTTTCTCAGTACAGCTGACTAAAGTAGGGATGTGAAACGTGCTATGTGAGTAGTAATATTATAAAAGAAGAGAAAGTCTAAGCTTTACACAATTAATTATAACAAGGAAATGCAGAATATGTTAGAATGGTACGTTACGGTGAAAAGGCTACAAAGTAGATAGCTTTGAAAATGAGGGAGGAATGGATGTGTTAATCTGTGAGTAATTTGTAACTGTGGGAAAGGTATGTATATGGATATTTAATTAGAAAATAAGAAAGATTGCATGATTACGTATAAACGAGTTCATATGAGCTGAGTAGAAAGTGAAAGGGATTGGGAACAGAAAAGAAATGATATGGGAGTGGTGGAGATCCAGTTTTTTTCTAAGAATTAAGGTAACAATTTTAATTGCTATGTAGAAGCATCTACTAGTGAACTGATATAATACATTAAATTTTACTTAATAAGCCAAAGTAGATAGCTTTGAAAATGAGGGAGGAATGGATGTGTTACTCTGTGAGTAATTTGTAACTGTGGGAAAGGTATGTATATGGATATTTAATTAGAAAATAAGAAAGATTGCATGATTACATATAAACGAGTTCATATGAGCTGAGTAGAAAGTGGAAGGGATTGGGATCAGAAAAGAAATGATATGGGAGTGGTGGAGATCCATTTTTTTTTCTAAGAATTAAGGTAAAAATTGTAATTGCTATGTAGAAGCATCTACTAGTGAACTGATATAATACGTTACATTTTAGTTAATAAGCCACTATTTTGTTAATGTAGATAGTATTTTGCAATTCATTTAGAACACTCATTCTCTATCTCAGACTACCTTTGAGATTACTGGATGGGCAAAACACGATATATATATATATATATATATATATATATATATATATATATATATATATATATATATATATTTGCATATATAAATATAGATATATAGATTTAGATAGATAGATATAGATTAGATATACATATAGATATATACCCATGTGATTACATCATGAAATATAGAAAACTCATAACAGAGAGAGAATCACAAATGGTGAAGAAAAAGGAGAGCCCTACAAAACCAATGAAAGTCTTAAGACTGAATCACATAACACTGAATACTTCTCTCCCACTAAAAAAACATATATCAGTAAATCACAACTGCAAAACCAAGATCAAGTGTCATATTGATAATGATACATCTAAGGGAAAGGATTCTGAGTAACATAATTTGTAAGGTTAGGGTTATGGTTAGGGTTAGCATGCAAGAGTAAGATGGGAAAGGGGGCTTCTCCCCTGCCCATCGGCTTAGTCATGTAAGCCTACAGTAACCCCATACATTAAGTTACTAAAACCTCTTTCCCTAACAGTACCACTACACAAGACATATATATGTATATATATATATATATATATATATATATATATATATATATATATATATATATATATATATATATATATATATATATATAAAGAGATAGAGATGACTTCTATATTGAAATGCCAAAATTCACCAATTTGACATTTTAGTATATACTGATCCGATTAACAAAAATATTCAAAACATCTAAAAAAATTTAAAAAAATGCAAGCCGCCCTGCACACCCCACTTTCCTGCTAATTATGTATACTAGCTCTGAGATTACACAAGTGAGGAATAAAGTACATCTCCTTAACTCACTGCTATAGATCTCAGACTGCCAGCAGCTAAGCCTGTATTTAAATTACACACACACACACACACACACACACACACACACACACACACACACACACACACACACACACACACACACACACACACACACTTGCAGAAGATCCATTTTAATGTTCATCTCTATAAATCATCCAAATAAGTTCAAAGTAATGCAAAACAACTACGAAACCACAAACTTTAACTTAAAGATAATCCGCTTAGGCCACCGCTTTTCCACTTGCTTTATTAAAATGAAAGTTAAACGTTAACAAATTTAAATAATGCTTTTCATCCAACTCAGTGGTTAGACTTCTTCAGACAAACTGACAAACATCTGAACAGTAGTAGAGTCTTATTTAAATAGCTCAATTTCCTTGATTTTCACGCCATGATTACAAACCATGACGTAATTTCTTAAAGTGAGACTGCTACTATTGCTACTACAATTTAAAATACTAACAATAGTGTTGTGGATGTTCATTAAAAATCTATTCCTATCATTTATTGTCACTATTAAACAACTCCATTTATTTATTAAAAAATTAAAAAATTAAAAAAGTACTTATGTTATATTGTAATGTTATAACCACAATATTAAAAAATAAGTAAAACATTAATAACCTTGAAAAATTCTCATTAAATTAATTTTAATAAATTAATTAATTTATTTATACATAGAGAGCATTCCATGTTAAATAAATTAATAGTTATGTGCAGAAATCTAAAATATAAAACCTATTATAATAAAATTATATAATAGAATGTTTAAAATTTAAAATGATTCTTTCAATAGATTTTTATTAATTTTCTATTATCACTAACGTTGTTGTTATAACGGTGGTGATAAAAATTAGTCAACTAATAATTGTGAAATAAATGTGATACTAGTTGATTATTCTATACTCTATATGTATCATTTTTGTTATATTTGTTTTTATTTCTATTTTTATTTTATTTTATATTATTTTGATTTTAATGTAGGTTATCTCTCTAAATGTCTTAATTTTAAAAGACACATTAATGAACATTTCTCATTTAAGCCAGGGTGCATAAAGGCATTAAGCCGAATCTGCCATAATAATTTGCTTTTTTCCGGCAAGAGATTAAAAGGTCCCCCTCGAATGTCTTGCTCAATTTGATGGATTACTTTGAAACAAAAATTATGTTCAGGATGTTCCATAATATGTCTTGCTAAGGCATTATCTTCCTTATGCAAATTGATGCTTCTTAGATGTTCATAAACTCTATCTCTCAGCCTTCGCTCCATCTTACCTATATAAAAGGACAGGCAGGCCTGACAGATTGCTACATAAACAACCCCTTTTGAGTTGCAAATATGTTTCCCCTTAGTTTGAATTTTAGTTCCATTTATGCATATTGTTGTTCCTGCGATCATATAATGGCAGTATGAACAATTGCCACATTGTCCCATTCCTCTCAAGAAGGTTGTCAAATTGACTTGATTGTTTCTTTGAAAGATGTCTTTAAAATTCAAACCTTTCTTCCATATAATTTTAGGTTCTGAACCTAGCTTAAATGTTAATAATTGATCTTCATTAAATATATTCCAGTTCTTCAGAATAATTTCTTTAATGCTAGCAAAGACCAGAGAGAATCGTATTATACAGGCCAAATTATAATTAACAGTATGTGATCGTTCCATTGTTGTAAATTGGAGATGAGTCCCCTCTGATGAAAAACAGTTATGATATTTTTTCTTTAATATAGGTTTGAAGTAACCATTTGATCTTTTTATATTAACTTCTTCCATTATGGGGTCTAAAAATTGGATGGGGTATTGTGTATTAAGAAACATTTGTTTCAGCTTCAAACATTCCAAGTCAAAATTCTCATCTCTAGTAATCATTCGTGCAGCTCGAACGAGCTGTTCTTTGACCACAGATTTTTTTCTGGTGTAAAGGATGTGCGCTATGAAAATGCAAAAATTTATTAGAGTAGGTCGATTTTCTGAATATATCTGCTTCAAAAGCCTCTTGTGATCTATTCTTGGTCAATTTTACATCCAAATATGATTCTTTATTGAATGTATAAGTGAATCGTAAAAATTCGGTATTGTTGTTAAACATTTCTACGATTTCAGCTGCCTGTTTCTCATCCCCTTGAAATATAATTATGATGTCATCTATGAATCTAGTGTAAAATGTTATTATGCCTTTAAGGAAATCATGGTTAAATACATAATTTTTCTCCCAATAAGACATTAATAGGTTCGCATAGCTAGATCCACATGGGGAGCACATCGCCACCCCCTTCTTTTTTTTGTAAAATTGATTTTCAAAGAGGATGAAGTTATAAGACAAAATTATGTCCACTAATTCTCCTACCAAAGTTATTTCATTTGGTTCTGCATTTTTCTGTCGCATGTTTTCCAATACCCAGTCTATACCTTGTTGATGAGGTATACTGGAATAGAGATCTTTCACATCCACTGTCATAAAATTATTATTTTGCTGATAAGTGATATTATTTATTTTTTCCAAGAAGTCCCATGAATCTTTTATTATCCACTCGTCTAATGAAACATGTTTCTTTAAGATCCCATCCACATATTTAGAACAAGCATATGTGGAGGATCTTCTCCCATCCACTATTGGTCTGAACGGTGGATTATGGATGTCTTTATGGATTTTAGGGACTCCAAAAATCATTGGTACTTTAGGAGCTTCCATCAAAAGATAATTAAACTCTTGTGAGTCAATCCTTGCCTCGATGAGTAATTCATTCAAATAGCTCTTAATAAATTGATTAGAGCTATTGTATTCACTAAGTGATGATTGTTCATACGAATCTGTATTTAAAATATCTATAATTTTATTGTTATAATCAAATCTATCCATGATTACTAACCCGCCTCTCTTGTCCGGGTTCATGATTCTGACATTAGCTGATGTTAAAAGCTGAATATTATCCCTTTCATCTTTAGATAAATTATATATATAGTTCTTCCTTTGTTGGTCCAGTTGTCGTAAATCAATTTCACACATTTTTTCAAATGTGTGAAGTGTGAAATGCAAGGGAGGATTATAGCAACTGGCCACTCTCAAAGAATTATCCATCGAATTGGATTCTCCCAATAGTTGTCTAAGATTTAATTTTCTTACAAAAAACTTTATGTCACAGATTGTTTGTGCTAAATTCATCTTGTAAGTTGTTTTTTACTTAATTTTACTTTATAAGCCACTATTTTGTTAATGTAGATAGTATTTTGCAATTCATTTAGAACACTCATTCTCTATCTCAGACTACCTTTGAGATTATTGGATGGGCAAAACACGATATATATATATATATATATATATATATATATATATATATATATATATATTTGCATATATAAATATAGATATAGATTAGATATACATATAGATATATACCCATGTGATTACATCATGAAATATAGAAAATTCATAACAGAGAGAGAATCACAAATGGTGAAGAAAAAGGAGAGCCCTACAAAACCAATGAAACTCTTAAGACTGAATCACATAACACTGAATACTTCTCTCCCACTAAAAAAACATATATCAGTAAATCACAACTGCAAAACCAAGATCAAGTGTCATATTGGTAATGATACATCTAAGGGAAAGGATTCTGAGTAACATCATGTGTAAGGTTAGGGTTATGGTTAGGGTTAGCATGCAAGAGTAAGATGGGAAAGGGGGCTACTCCCCTGCCCATCGGCTTAGTCATGTAAGCCTACTGTAACCCCATACATTAAGTTACTAAAACCTCTTTCCCTAACAGTACCACTACACAAGACATATATATGTATATATATATATATATATATATATATATATATATATATATATATATATATATATATATATATATATTTAAAGAGATAGAGATGACTTCTATATTGAAATGCCAAAATTCACCAATTTGACATTTTAGTATATACTGATCCGATTAACAAAAATACTCAAAACATCTAAAAAATTAAAAAAAAAAAAAGCCGCAGTGCACACCCCACTTTCCTGCTAATTATGTATACTAGATCTGAGATTACACAAGTGAGGAATAAAGTACATCTCCTTAACTCACTGCTATAGATCTCAGACTGCCAGCAGCTAAGCCTGTATTCAAATTACACACGCGCACGCACACACACACACACACACACACACACACACACACACACACACACACACACACACACACACACACACACACACACACACACACGCAGAAGATCCATTTTAATGTTCATCTCCATAAATCATCCAAATAAGTTCAAAGTAATGCACAATATTAAAACGGCCAACTAAAAAGCTTACATTCTCTCTCTCATATATATAGTTGTATACATACTGAGTTGGTCAAAAATATAAATAAATAAAAGAAGCTCATCAGAGACTAAAATACTTTTAAATTCTGAAATAAATGCAAAAGAATAAGAGGAGATTGTGGGAGGGTGAGGGTTCCTAAATCAGACTTCAACATCAAGTATTTTAAATAATGAATTTTATCCTTACTGAAAACATAGTCCTCTGTGTATTTCAGAAAATGTTCCTTGTATGCTGTAGACTACAAAATGAAAATATGATTCACTAAGTCACCACTCATAGCATGCACAAAGATCAAGTCTCTGTTTAGCACATTTCTCTCATCCTGAGCCAGTACCTAATCCCTGGGATTTGGAAACATTGGTTACCTGATGTCATAATGGGAAGATAGAGAGAGTGTTATGCAGCCTGAAACTGATTATCAACATAATAAGATCCAATTCACATGATAGAGATGAAGTAATTAAGGAACATGCTGACAAAAAACTCACAGATAACATAAGAGGCCACATTATGCAATGAATATCATTTGACCTAAGGAGCCCAGTAATTTGCAAAAGATGTGCTGCTATAGCAAAAACTGACAGCCATGATAAGGACTTCTCAGCAAACGTCCCTACCATTCTTTCATAAATGGGAAGGAAATAAGTGCATAAGATAGTCGGAAAGGGACAAGACCAATCAGGGGAACGCATAGACATCAGGGGGAAGGGAATATTGGTATACATTTTTATTTTTTTGGGGGGGGGGTAAGTACCCATTTTTATTTATTTATTTGTTACAAAAGGGATATGTGGAAGGTGTGGGCAGAATAAAGAGTATAAGGATGCTAGCAGAAGCAGTCAATCAAATGGAGTAAACAAAGACCAGCACTGTAGGTGCTGTCAAAAAGGTAAGGGCATCACAAAGGATAGACTCATAGAGACAGTGTAAGAACAATTAGTGATGGGGTGGACTGGATTATAAATTGGGGACTGAAAAGCAATACAAGGAAGGGGAATACTACAATGGAGGACAGAATGAGGTAACAGCTGACATTCACACTACCCAATGCAACATCCAGCCAGCCAGAGGTCAGTCACCTCTGTGACTGTCTTCCCTGCTGGGCGCAGATCCTGGTGGTCCAATTTGCAGGGCCATGCAGTGGTGCATCTCTGGTAAGTACACAAGGATGTATTCTAGGTTGCTAATGCAACTATCAAGCTGCTGGTCCTGCAACACTATCATAACACCCTCCAATTCCTGTTTAGTTAGATATTACAACCTACAAAACTCTTCCCCAAATGGAGAGCTGGTACCATGCCAGTGTTGAGCAGGACAAAAACACAGACTCAAGATACACCAAACCATTTATTAAAACAAGTAAAAAACTTAATGCAAAGCATTTCGGCGATACCCTTCTTCAGTGCAATTCAAGTTAAGCCATTAATCTCATTGTATATAATAATTACTAATACAATCACATGACACAGCCCTCCAGTCAGAGAGAATCAAAGTTAATTACTTACAAAGAAATTCATAAATATGTAAATGTTTTTTTATAAGCTTATATATACACAAGTTAAATCAGTGAAGTTGCATTTGTTTCTTAACTAATATAGGTTTGATAGTAACAGCACTGTTCATACCAGGTCCCATTTCAGCTTGCAACCTTAAAATCCAGTTGTATTCTCTAATATCCAAACTATTGTTAGTGTTGTCCCCTCTGATATTTTTGTATATGACATCAATGACCATAAATCTAAACTCATGGTCAGTGCCACTGTTGACAGAGCACAAGATGTCACCATGGAACCCTATGACCTATGTCAACATGAAGACAATAAAAAGGTAAGAAAAACATAGCTATGTCCGTGTCTAAACCCAGACTAACCCAAAAATATAATAAGACAAAGGTAAGAAAAACATAGCTCACAGAGGTGAAATACCCATTAATAACCATTCCCCACCTAGACAACATACACTTCTCTACAACCATTAGAATTCTATTATCAGGAAGATAACTTGTTATACTACCCATTATGAAGCTATGCCCTTCTACCCCTCTATATACTATGTATTATAACTTCCCTTTTACCTAACCACTTTTTCTCTTAACTATCATCCTTACATTCAACCTGGGAATACTTTTCTTTCTTTTTACACACTTCAAAGATGTAAAATGTTATTTCTATATATTTATACCATAAACCTACAATGTTTGCTTGATTTAAATGTAACATTGACTATAATTTGTCACAGATTTGTTAAATGTTTAGCTTTCTATATAACCACAACTTTACGTGTCACTTATTTGCAATGTGGAGCTTTTCTCCCCGGGCCTCCACTGAAAATGAACATGTATCCAGTCGGACTTTCCCGGTTAACAAATATAAAATAAATAAATAAATAAAAGACAGGCAAGACTGGAGGCATCTGGTAACACAGCAGGGGCTGACAGAGTAAGTCATCTGTAATGTGATGGTTGCTGCACCACAGCCATTATTGTAGCCGACCCTGCATAACATTTTAAAATAAATGGGGCATCATCATACTGTAATTTAGTCTCAACTGCCCAGCCAAATACAAGACTTTTTTGTACTCTTTTCCCCTGCTGCCTGCTGATCATCAGTCCCCTTTTCAGTCAGTCAGGTCTTTTCTTCCCCATCACTGGATCAAGCTCAGCCAGGAAGGAGTATCATTCAGAAAGCCATTAGAAGTATGCCATTTTTCTTACTTTTATCAGACTTAACTGCACTCACCTTACACGTCAATAGGCTGTCTCCTGTGGCTATCCCCTCACTTCTACAAGGAGCATTGCCTTAGAACTATACTACTGTCCCAGTGCATCATGCATAGTGGTTTCTTTGATATCTTCCAGGGAAATCTGACTGCCAGTGGTGTGCAAACTCTCCCACCCCCTCCAAGCTCCTTTCATTTATCCCTCGCCCTGCCTGAACCCTTCACTGCTGGGTCTGCTAAATGAACCCTGGTTAGTTTGGCTGGAATCAGGGCACCAAACCTTTGTACCATGGAGCCAGGATACATGGACTTATATTGTTTGCATGCCTCACTATTTTGCAGGTGTTGTAGCATTAGCATTGGTGGCTGCTATAAAGTAGCATTTGTACACTAGGTTGCTTCTGTCTGCTATCACAAGTGGTTCTGTGTATGGGTGTTCCACCATGCATTTCTACATAACTGACATAAAAAAAACATATGAAACTGATGATGATGATGATGATGATGATGATGGTAACCAAAGCATGCAGCAGTCTGCAGCCACAGTGCTACTGTCATGCATAGATACTGTCCCTGGCATGTTACCCTCCACGCCACCTGCACAACCCATGCCACAGTCCCAGGTGATCAGTTTAGGACCAGACTTGGCCAACTCTGCAGCCTAGACTGCAACCTCATCCTCCAGCCCCAAGAAGAAGATGTGGAGGCTGATGGCTCTAATGGGGGGGGGTATTTCAGTGACTGGCAATGCCTTGGTTTCTGCCCCACACCTGTGTGATGAATCTCTATGGCTATTACACAGCAGATGTGCAGGGCAGTCATAGTGTCACAGGCTGATGCCAGTGTAGCCATTGCAGAACTAATCAGAGTGTTACGTGAATTTTATGAGAAGAATCCCATCAGAGAGGTATTTGCCTATTTAAATAGTACTTTTGAAGAGTGGCAGAGGGAATCTATATTTTTCTGGGGTCTATTTGCTGCCACACACCAGTAACAAGGGCATTCATGTGGATGTTCCTTTTCTGCTTCCAGAGGGAAGCATATCAAAAGACAGTAGGTTCGTAGCACACTTGCCTTTGGTGCTGGAACATCAGAAGGCTGTGGGTTCTGTCCCCAACCCTGATGACATGATTTATCACCATTCAGCATGTATTTCCCAAGCACTTAAACCAGCTTGAGAGACCTCAATGCTTTCTCACCAAAAGGATCTCAGGTGTCAGTTCCCTTAGCTACTCTGATAGACTAAAAGCTGTCTACTCAGTGTCAACAGACACAAGAGGGGTAATCTCTTCTTAGCCTTTCATGCTATGAATGACCCAGTGCACTTTAAACTCCATCACCTAAGTGGAACCAATGATGAAGCAAACACACTTTCTAGAGACTTAAAACTATATTACCACATCAACAATGCCAAATGGCATGACAGATACCTAACCAGACATATATCCCATTTCTGAAATAGGCTGCTCTTACCTTTCAAGCAAAGTACTTTCATAGTAAACTTTAAAGCCAATCTGGATGACTGGATAGGTGATTGCAAATTTTCACAAGGGATATATGGAGAAAGTGTACTTAATGGGGACATTGTTAGTCTTCCACAGTACTGAGCACTGTTTCTGAGCTTCCCAATGGTCTTCTTTGGATGTATTCTGAGGAAAAATCTATGATGCTATCATCTCAGTCTCATAGTGTCATGTTCTCCATGACTTTCACAAGTGTCAGGGGCATTGTGGCCCATTATGGATGCACACACATACAAGGTGCATTTTCTGGACATACCCATGGTGTGGCTTACTGTTCCTACTCATGAAGCACACTATCCCCTGTACCAACTGTAAAGCATGTCTGTGACATTTACTGGAGGAGACACAATCACTAATGAGTACATGCAGGGTTGGTGCACATATGCAGGCCCACATGTCATCTGACAAACCACACCCACCTCTTGACACCTACCTCAAACTAAAGACATCACCTACCTGCACAGTCTTGCAGAATCACCACACTGAGCAAGCAATGCAAATCATTAGCCTCCTGGTGCCCGGTGCCAACCCCTTTCATGTGGCCTGTACTCACTGCCCTGTTACTAAGTCAGCTTGTATTTGATTTGCAGTGTGATAAGTCCATGCACTGTATAGAAAAGCTTTGTTGGTCATAGGTTCAGAGGTTCATAAGTTGGCTGTTGATCCATGAGGATTTTTAGAAACCTGTACATACATTATGATGAAGCTTTTAGCTCTTATATCTTAAGTAATAATAACCCAGGGTTGAGTAGAACATTCACGTGCTGCCCCTGTCTACTAGGAACATGGGTGCTAAACTAAGGGTGAATTTGCAGTAATGCATCTATTTATCCAGATTACATATGAACTGTATAAGAGAATGTTCTTTGCTTTGTGTGGAGTGGAAAGCAATTACAAAGAACTGGATTTCTCTGTGATATATATTTCTCTCTCTCTTTCTGTATCTCTCTGTCTCTCTGTCTCTGTCTCTCTCTCTCTCTCTCTCTAACATGTTCTATTTATGTTGCAAAAGAGATTTCCATCTCAAGTGGGTGTTTATGCCCCTATTAGACTTGTAAATGTGTAGCGGGTCTGAGATGGTAAGGTCTGTTTCAACTCTGTACTTGGGGCTGAAATCACCTCTCCATAGCTTGTATGACACCAAAATGAGACACAAGACATTGAGTCAGTCTGCATAGTTTTGTGATTTAGGCCCTTAATTTTCTTAGTTAGAAAGCAATGTGGGAATTCTAGCTATGTCAAATGTTTGGGCAGGTCCATACAGAAGCAAACATTAAACCCAATGATTGGCTTGATGACTGCAGAATACAGTGGAATGATCACATCCCTGGACATGGACACCATAAAAAGTTGTGCAATAAAAAAATGATTTTCTTGCAATAATGAATATGGGATAATCAAAGTACAGTTTGCTGTCTACATAGGTTCCCAGGCTCCTAATTACTGGATCCATTTTCAGAAGTATGTTGTCAGTGTGATAGTTACAATGGGACTTCTTGCATGCCAAAGAATACTATTATACATTGCTTTGCATTTAGTTTTAATCCATGGTTTTTACATCAGATATTGGTTTGGGAAAGGCTCTTTTTGAGGATCATTGTGCCCCCTGGGGTTATATGATGGCATCAAGTTTACAGTCATCTGCAAATGTGGTGAGCCGTAAGCTCTTAAGACTAGCTTTGATCTCCTAGAAGTAAATATCAAAGAGGAGTGATACAAGAACTGACCCTGGGGACTGTGACAGGTCTTTTGGAGGAAGAAGAACAGCCCACTCTAATTTCGGGGTTCAGTTTGCGAGTCAATTAGCTATTCAATGAATTGCATAGCTGTCGTATTACATGCATCGTTACTCTTTGCTATGCCTAATCTGACCCACAGTTGCAAACAAGATGTTGCCTGTTAGCCAGTCTCACAGAATACAGCACTTGACTCTGCCTAACATGTTCATGCCCTGCAGCGCAATCCATTACATTCTCCTCACCAAATCCCTCCTCTGCTACTGCTAGCTCGAAATAAGTTTCTCCTCAGATGGCAATACCCTGTTGTTTATAAGTTTGTACCAATATGTTGTGCACCATTGCATGCATAGCAAATTCCTTACTGCAGGCTTCTGGAGCATATTGCAGTGTGCCACCACAGGCATCTAAGTAGCAGAAATGAAACGTCATCATTCCAAGCTCCCATTTGATGAGACAGTGGGTCTGTGGCAGTACAGAGAGGTATACATTCTCTGCCATAATTCCTGGGTTTCTTATGGTGTCATTAGTTATGACTCCACAAGATATTCATCATCACCAATAAGATACCCCTGAGGGAAATCACCCCACACAAATTGCTGATATAAGTTCATGTGTGCCATGTGTGTGAATTGTGGACACTGCTAGGTGGTACATTGGCACATGTTATATTACTCTCTGCACAATGAAGGCCAACTGGTAGGCAATAGAGTAGAATCTATTACAGCTGTGTGTCCCATGTGGAGTCTTGATGGCAATGGGGGTCCAGTCACTGGTGTCAAGTACTGTAGGGAAATAGGCTATGTCATAAACAGCCCACATGGTGAACTTTTCTTTTCTGTAGTACGTGGAATCAACATATATTTCTCCTCATGCTATAGCAAGGTGTTGAGAAACTGGTATACTCTCCATGATACATTTAACTGGCATACACAGATTTTGTCCCTTGATGGTCAGTGGAAGGTATTATTGCAAAGATTGTTAATGCTACACATGCCTTGTTGTCCACAGGAATGGACATTCCACTCATCCCATTATTCAGCAGTATGGTCCACTATGTCTGTGTCTTGGACGGGATGGAATTTTTGGCATGCTCAGATACTTTAGGAGAGTACGACACAACAGCCACAAGGCTAATAAACTAAGAAAAACACTAAAAAATAAAAAATTGAGCTACCAAGGCAGTAAATTTGTAGCAAACAGTTTAATACAGCCCCAACAGACTGAGTGCTTTTGCCATAAAATTCAAATGGGTTCTTCGGAGTCAAACCAATTAAGCTAAATTGTGATTATATACTCAAGGTAATAATCAATCATTCAATTAATTACACCAGAAATAAAAAGTAGCTGACCTACATTTCTTTTAATATCATTAAGGTTTTAAAAATTAAAAAAAACTATAATAAATATAGTATTAGTTAAAAAGCATTTCAAATATGAATACACAAAAAGTAAGACAAAAACTGTTAATAATAACAGGCAGCAGTAAAATTATAAAAAAGAAAAAAACATTCCTGGGAAGTTCATTCGTGGTGTATCCTCTTTATATGCTGTTTGGACTCATTCCTTGGAATGTCCAAATTTCAAAAGATTCGTAATTTTTATTATTGATAGTCCCCGGGATTCATGAACCTTGCGAGAGGCGCCAGCATAGCGTCGGCGTTATAACGCCAAATATGGCTGCTGAGCGATTCAGGTATGAATGAATTCCACGTGCACTACCGGCGTGCGCCGGACCGTCTCCGCCCCCGGCATAGGTATGCAAAACACACTGTGTGCGGTATTGCACCATGCAAATGAAGGCAAATAGCGATCCACGAAGTGGCGCGTAAGCGTAAGAACGCGGCAATGTAAACCAAAAAAGCGGTTTACATTTACCCAAACATGACCGAGGAGTAACGGAAGGCTGTCAAAGTCAGGTATCATACAGGTGCAATATGCCAATGTGGAAAGGCACCGAGAATGTCCAAAGAAAATATGCACAAAATGTAAAAAATGACATAAATGGCACGTATGTAGAAAGAACAGCAGACCCCCCGGATATGTGCACAGAAGTTGCAAAGCAATGAAATAATATGACAATGTCCTAAAAGAGCAGTATAACACACATCAGCTGCACAGCCACCACACACCATAGTATGTATGTAAAGCTTCAACCCCAGCGCAATGGTTGTCAAGGAGTGGTGGCGGTGTTCGGCGCCGTAACCATGTATTAGTAGTCAATTCCATGCAAATGAGGCAGATAATAGTGAATCGCAAAAACGGCGCCGGTGTAAGGATGGAGCAAATGGCGCAGCGGTACTACACCGAGGAGTGGCCTACACGAGATACATGTCAACCACAGAGGGGTGTGCCACCGTAGGAGGAAGGATATTGGAGGTCAGCAAATCTGGGCTGTACAATGCACATCACAGCATCAGGACTGGCGTGTGAGGAAATAGATGCGCTGAGAGTACATAATGCGCGCACAGATGCATGTGCACGAGGATGACTCGTTCCCCAAACCAGTCATGTGGCGGCCTGCCCGTCAACAACCACGGATATAGGAAGGTAATGCGGAGAATACGAGGAAATGCGGAAGCAGTGTAAACGGAGCCGTAATGAGCAATCAACACCAATCAATCCAGGAAGGGCAAGCGGCGGCAGCTGGTAACTCTGCATGCAGACCCCTGCATAACGGGAAAGGGAGGCATATGAATGCAAAGATAGTAGGGGATGTAGTAGAAATGCAAAGAGCAAAGAACCGAAATAGCACAGCCAAGTACAGAGGTAGCATAACTGCGGCTGCAGATAAAATGCATCATATGCCATGTGCCTGCAGGATGCAGTAATGTAAGATGCAAAGCCAAGGCAATGCAGGCAACTGTAATGTAACACTAAAGGCAATACCGTTGCAGTAGCAACCGTAAAACAACGGAAATAATCCATGGATACGGCTGCACAGACACACCCAATGACATCACCGGGTATACAGCACAACAGTATTAAGTGTGAATGCACACAACACACAGCGATTTCCCAAGCGCCGCACCGTAGGGTGTAAACAGGCGGGAACTTTTAATATGTATATGCTGGGTGCCGCCGTGGCCGTGATGCATAGGTATGTGGCAGAGACAGACGGAGTTGCGGAGGATGGTGCCGACAACTACCGTAGGCCTCACAGGAGAAGGAGAGTGTTCAGACCAAGGGTGACCTACCAGGGGCTGCGAGACCTGGAGATAGTCGAGCGCCACAGGGTGGACAGGGACACGTTACAGCAAATAGTGGAGCTGTGCCGGCCGCCTGAGAACAAGAGACAACAGAGGGGAGCCCATCCCAGTGGACACAAAGGTATGTGTGAGCTTGCGAATACTGGCTACAGGTACCTTTCAAAGGCCAACCGGGGACATAATGGGCATCTCACAGGCATCAGCATCCAGGGTACTACACCAGTTCCTGGATGCCATGTTACCACATGCCCATGAGCACATATATTTCCCCAGATCTCAGGAGGAGTTGGCTAGCAATATGCGCCGCTTCCACCGTGTGGCACAATACCGGGAGGTACTGGGTGCGATAGACTGTGCGCACATAGAAATTAAGTCACCACCCGGGGAGCAGGGTAGACGCTACATAAACCGCAAGGGATACCCCTCCATCAATTGCCAGGTCGTGTGCAATGCGCGGGGCATTATCATGGATGTGTGTGCTGGCAGCCCTGGAAGCTACCACGACTCCCATATCTGGCATGCCTCACAGCTGTATCAGGTATTAGCCAGGGGACATCACACAAGGTCACCTTGTGGGGATGCTGGCTACGCACTGGAGCCGTGGTTGATGACACCCATCAGAAATGCACACACACACATGCAAGAACGCCATAATGAGGCACACGCACAAACAAGAATAATCATAGGGCGTGTGTTTGGGATGTTGAAATCACGGTTCCGGTGCTTGGATACATCCGGTGGAGCCTTGCAGTACTCTCCAGGCACAAGTGCCCACATATTCATAGTATGTTGTATGCTACACAATATGATTCTGCGGAAACAGCTGCTGCAGGGACATAATGCTGGAGGGCCACCAAGCCCGCCACAACTGCCAGGGCAAGCACAGGCACAGGGCGTTCAGCGCCATGGACACACTGAGCCAGCCCCAGTAGGTAGACAGAGGCGTACCCAATATGCCTACGCCCTGGCAAAGAGGGAACGCATAGCACATACTTTGACAGTGTAGGCCCCATGGACTGACACCTCCTGACCTGCACACACAGTAAAATGGACGCCACACAAACATGTCCGCCCGTAATGTGTACCGTATGTGCGGACGTATGTGTGACTCAACAAAGGCACCGCCCAAACACTGCACACCCAATAGCCAGCAGAGCATGGAGCGCCAACACCCCACCGCATGCGGTTCTACAGCACACGGCGTAGCCGTATGCTGCCACTATCGCCGCAAGTCGACCACATATGTACTCATGTGCATACACAGATACGGAAATAGATATCAGTACACATGTAGAAATATATGTACGCATACACAGATATAAAGTACAACAGGGTAATATGGAACCCAGGGATGCAAGTTCACAGATAAGTAAGGCGAAATCTCCACATAGTAAACATAGTGACCGACAACCCGATCATCCGGGAGGGTGGGCAGAGCAGGTAACGCCAGCCATGGAAATGTCAACCTGCATCAATACATATCCGCGTGTCGGGATGATCACCAGTCCACGGTACAGTAGCGGGATATGCGTGTCATATCCATAGGATATGAGTGCGGAGATACGCCGCCGCGGCGATGCCAACGTAGGTATTGTGTTCAACCGTCGGTGCGGCGGCAAGCATACCAGTGAAGTGTCACGACATTATGAGGAGCGTACCTCATTTGGGGTGTAAAACAGTTCATGTTCCTCGCAGTTCCTCAAAGTTCCACATTGAAAATGTCTGTCAAACATCCATTGTTAGGAATGTATATAAATGACATCCTGGTAAATAGAATTTAATCATAGTAATTCATTAAAGGTTCTTCACTGTAAGTAAATCAGCATATTATAATCATCCTATGACCTACCTAGCTGAAGTTGTCACTATGCCATTACTATGTGTTCCACATTATGCCCATTTGTTTCACATTACTAATGTGTGTGTCCCTCAGTTTGGAAATAGAAGGTTGAGAGCCATGGCGGCAATATGTGTATGTGTGAGGTGAGGTTGTCGTGTGTTCCGCTGTGTGTGTGTAATGTGTGTGCCACTGTGAAATGTGTATGTAGATGACATGTCACAGGCGGAGTGTAATAACATGCGTGGGCATACAGTACAGGAACCATAGGCGTATGTACAGCAGTACCCACAAAGTAGTACTGGCATCTCCTCAGTGGCTATGCACGTGGCGGCGTAAAAGCGATGCAAAGCGGAAATGTCCCAGAATGTACCACAGGGACATAGCCAACAGGAGATGCAAAGGGCGCATGTACAAACCATGACCGTATGTATGGCGGCCATAAGGTAGACTCAACACGATCCATCGGCAACGTTACACAGCATCAGGCATGTACGGCGAAAATACGAATGTGCTATCCCGGCACCGATCGTGAACACTTACGGTCCCGTAAATACCGCTGTGTGTTCCACGACCGTTAAGTAAGCAAGCGGCACACGAATAGGAGGCTACCGGTAGCATACAGGCCGTCCCAAGTATAGGACCACAATCACCGTAACTATCAGTGACAAAATGCCAATGGATAGTAGGCACGGACGAACATCCGCAGATATATAACCGATGTGAAGGAGGAATACGTGCAGGAAGCACACATGCAGGCGATACCGACACCACACGACATCAACAAAACAAACATTCCCGGAACAACAGACAGGTAACCTGCAGCTCCCCAAGCAGGGATGGAGCACACACACAAGCATATCTTGTATGTATAAATGCAAGACTCACACCCCGTACCCGTCACCCACATCCGCAGATATACCCCATCGCACATATCAAAGGGATAACAGCTAAAACCGTAGCAAAAACATACAGGCAGTCAATGACAGCGGCATACCCACAACAAGCCGCGTGGGAAACAGTAGCAGCAGCTGATGCATCCGTGCATCCGTTGTGTACAGGAATATAACAGCTATGTTACACATCTGAATGCACAACGCCATCGACAAGCGCCGCCAGGACACGGAGACCCACATGTCGAACAGAATTCCATACCCAACACACACAATCCACGGCTAACACCACAGCGAAATGTACCTGACACCACACATAGCGGATGCAGTCACACAAACATGATACAATACATACCATCCTCACGAAGGTATTGCAAATAACCAACGGCCACACGAGGAATGAACCATGGCCTAGTGCCGCGCGTAACGTCTGAAAGGAGGGATCACGGTGATATGGGCATAAGTACACACCCAGGGATAGCGATTGGCGTGATTTACCCACATGCCTCAGGTGACGGCGAATTTAAGGAAGACTCCCTGGATATTCAAACCGTATGTTCATACCGAACAAATACCGAATACAAAAGAAGGAGTAGCAAGCAAGTACTGACGAATACAGAACCAAAGGCCGGAAAGGTATGTCGAACCCACGACATGTACTGTTGTGTAACGCATGATACGTATGGCGAATCTGTACAGTATGTGAACGGTGTGTGTAGGTAAAGATACCTGTCCATCAGGCAGAGAGTGGTGAAAGTTGGTTATGTAATGCTAAGCCACGCAGCATACCAACGACTGTGGACGTGTGCGCAGCAGTGGGACAACATGTACACACCCGGGATAACCCCAGGTTAGGCCTGCCACCTTTTCAAATGGCCAAAGTGGGACATTTTTGGGACACACATCAGATGTTACAGGTGGACACATACCCATGGTCAGTACAAAGGGTAGAACTGTACTCTTTTGCCTAAATAAAAGCGTAGTCTTGTAGCAGTTTAGTTGCTTATTGTGTGTCTTGTAACATTTAGGAATTTACATACATAAATAACTATGTTATGCAACTCTTACATAAAAATGGGACATAATTATGTCCTACAATCTCAGGACATTTGCCATTTGTAATATGTTTTGTCAGGACACAACTGCCCAAAGAGGGACTGTCCCTTGCAAAGTGGCACAGGTGGTAACCCTACCCCAGGTCTGCCATAGGGGTTTCAAACACAGAACAATGCCACCACCCACGCTGATGCTGGCAGTGGATATCCAACAATGAAGTGCCACAGCAGGGGATAGGACATGTATGTATAGTGTCACAGCACACATGTGCATGGGCATATACCGTCGATGTCATACGGAATGTCGCACGGCGTGCACGTATCCCACGCAGTAGGGGTGACTATGTCAATTATGTGTAATGCAAAGCTGTCATGATGGATATGTTCAGAAATCATAGACAGTATCACAGGCATAGCATGCATGATGGAGGGATGGCCTAATGTTATGTACATAAACAAGATATGTATGGCCTGCACATATGGGACAATGTAGTAGCAGAATAGTTACCCGAAATGGAGGGAACAGCAAGTAACCATGTCCAAGCGTTCCGTAGCAGGTGCAATGTGTGTCACAATGATGTCCAGCAGGGCCGTGTGTAAACACGTGTGCAATGTACACAGTAGTGACACCCCCCCCATGGTAGTGTCCACTGAGCGGCAGAAGTGGATGACAACTGTTATGGCTATACAGTACGACCGCTGTGGTGGTACCATGGGTCTGTGTCACCCTACCAGCAAGGGAGCTATCACATGACTAGTGACACAGTGTGCCCCTGTGGGATGTGCACAGGACCTATGTCCCACAGCACGGTGTGTGTCCAGTCTGTGGATGTCACACAGCTGCCCGGGCCGAGCAATGTGGCATGTGGGAACACATGCAGGACTGCTCCTCCCACCCTGCCCACTGCAAGCGCCATGTAGGAGTACTACATGCATCAGTACTGCGGAGAACATGGCCCATGGCAGAGTAGATTACACCCCTGTGTTAGTGGCATGCAGGTGAGTACAGATGTGTTACATGACTGTCATTTGCATATGTAAACTGTCTGAGCCGGGTAGAGATCACAGCATGACTATACTGAGACATGTAACGTTGTATCCATTGTGTAAGGTACACCACACATGTGTTATTGTAACACTGCCTGCGTGTACATGTGTGTATGGCACAGGTACAAGGGCACCCAAGGTATCAGCTAGACATACGGTCCAGAAATGCGTGGTCCTGCACATGTGTACCCACGCCATGGTGAAATATGGCAACCACAGCACCATGTGGGGCATGTGTGTGTACATCAACCATGTACAACGTGATATGCCTGTATAGGGACAGTATCCATGTGATACACACCGCATGACTGACAGTATGCAAAGGTGATGTGTATGCACTATGTGTGATGTAACTGATGCAATGATATCTACATGATATATCTGCCACACTGACACCTGTATGGGTGTTAGCAATATGAGTAGGATGAGCTAGAATGCTGCCAGGTATGTAGATGTGGTATATGTAGGCATGGACAATACTGTGTGACAGCAGGTAGTGTATGTATGCATATACTGAGCATGAGGGGCCACATGTCTGAGGACTGTGCAATGTCACACGTCCGTGACTTGTTGTAGTTAGCATGATATGCCTGCACCACTGTGTGACCTGTACAGGAGGCACATGGCGTAACATCCCGAGACATAGGGTACGATGTGATGCTGGATGTGTACATTGGCAATAGCATAAAGTGGAATGGTGCTGAAGGGCAAAGAGCGGATCATGTCTGATGTGATACCCTCTGTACCACCCCAACCACCCATGCAATAGTATGACAGGTGGCCAGCATGGGATGTGGTGTGCTGTGGCGCACATAAGCCCAACAAGGGTGCCAGTAAAGGCATGCAGGTAGTCAATGAGTGTGTGAAGCATGTATGTCAAGATGTGGCCCAGTGCCATACTGAATGGCCCAGTCATGGGTGTAGAAATGCAGCCCCATACGTGCAATGCAGTACCACCCATGTGTAGTGTGATAGATGTGGTAGTGTGGTGGTCAGGGTACACAACATACATGAATGGGCTAGCAGTCACTGCAGTGTGCTGCTGCAGAGACATGTAACAGCCAGGTTGGCGGGATACAACAACTATGGCGATTTGAGGTGACATTGGGACTGTGTTCCCGGACATAACATGTGCATGGCAGTACTATGTATGTGTCCACAGGGTTAATACAATGTCCAGCCAAGGATTGGAACCCTGTAGTGAGTGAGAGTGTGTAGTGTTGGTAGGTACCCCATTGGCAGGCACGATGCCAGCAACATCTGTGTTGGCAATGCCTGCATGACTGTGGTATGCCGCATTGAATGTGGATGTAGTCAAACAGCAGAGACATACCACCACACTGCGTGAGGGCCCACACTGCAATGTCTGGCAGTCATGTGTAGGTAGCTAGCTGTGGAGTATGTCATGCACCATGAGGACACACCATGACTGTCAAGTGACACACCACACACAGGTGAACATAACTACCGTGCAACAGCCTGCACATGTGCCCATACAGCACGTGTGCATGGAACAGGAATACCACTGTGGCGTCTGTGAAAAGGCCAGTACCACCATGTCTCTGTGTGGAATAGCATGGTCCCTACCAGTGTGTAAATGTAGCAGAAGTGCACTGTGATCAGTGTTGGTATAGGCACATAGACTGTCCATCGTACGGGGTGCCATGCCATCAACTACCTCTGTCAGTGGATGTCAGTAATACCGGCTGTAGAGTGTATGTACCATGCATGCTGCTATGGTTGTGTGTTTAGGGTGTGGCTAGCAGGGATGAGAAGCATGGATGTTCAGCAAACAGAGGTGATGTGTGTAGGCCTAGCACACAGACACATGGAGGTTTGGTGCATGCCGAGGGTAGTGTAGGTATGGTATGTGTCGTGTAATGTGTCACCCAGCTATGCGTACTGCATGGCCAAGCATGTGTGGGTACATGGGAGTCCATACTAGGGAAGGGCGTGTTGCTGTCAATACATAGCAGTAGCAACTGTCCTAGGTGCAATGTACAGTATGCCAACACGACCGGCATGTAACCTGTGGTGTACAGTGTATTCACTGTCGCGTGTCACAATGTGCGTAGCGGTCACGAACATGGGTATCTGAACATGGATTACCTATGATGCAATGTGTCTTGGGAATATACAGTATGTGTGTAAATCACTGCGTGGTGTGGGAACCACCCACCCGTGTGTGTTGCAGTCAGGTATGTGCCTGGGAGGTATGATCTGTGTACAATCTGGACTGGCAGGTGTGCCGTGTAGGGCATGGAGGCAGGTCCCAGGCACTGCAGATAAATGACATGTGTGCTGTACTGTGTGTGCAGTGCTTGTGTACAACACAGTGGAGGGTGTAAGCATTGTCACACATCACTGCATGCTGTGCCTACCTGTGACAGCCCTGCCGGAGACAGACATGTGACACCGCTGCACAGGCAGCATAGCATGTGAAGATGTACATGTGGGCTGCACACCTTAGGCAGATGTCCACAGGTCATGTGTGCCGCGGTAGTGTGGTTGAACACGACTATCAGACTGGACAAACACCACATGCCTGCATAACTACAGTATGACCATAGTCAACAGTCCCAGTGACAGAGTAGGCCAATGTACACTATCCCTGCGTGCAGACCACTGGCTACTGGACACCTGGCTAGACACACACCTGGAGGGTTAATTCACCATTGAGCCATCACATGTCCCAGTCCATGTGGGCTGTACAATGTCATCACAGGGTGGTCACAATAGCAGGTGGCAAGGCAGACACGGTGTACCAGGTGATGTGTCATGTGTGCATATGTCGAGTAGCACAGCCGTTCACATGTCTGCAACATACTGGTGCACGATGTATACTGTTACATGATGAATGGAACTGCACTGTCATCCACTACAGGGCCATCTGACACAGGTGTGTTGTGACTGATGTAACCCATGTTTGCACAGGATACACACTGCTGTTGTAGGCAGCCATGCTGGTGGCTACCAGTGATATATGCAGTGGTCATACAGACATACATACCGTACACAGTGTTCATGCAGGAATGTCCATTGTCGTGGACGATGTGCTGCTATGTGAATGTAGGTGTGTGTTGTGAATGTTACACATCCAGAAGACACCATCTGGTGCAGTCATGGTTGTCAACACCAGTACACACATCCACAGCAGTCAGAACCCAGTCCTGACAATGTGTGTCAGTCACCCTCGTACTGTGTGACATATGTGCACATGGCGGAACACCTCCCACTGTCATCTAAGCTGGCTACATGATGGCTGGAATGTGCTGTAGAAATGTACAATGCTGGTAGCCCAATGAAGTACCTGGAATCAGACACAGTGCGCTATGTCAGCCATGTAAACCATGCACAACAGTGACCGCCCAACAGACACAAACAATGCATTGACACATGGAACATGTGCACATGACAACCCCAATGAGGTATGTTGCACATATTGATGTACAATTGTCATCTATGGCCATAGCATGGATGCAGACACACATACTCCACAGGTAGTACCATGTGATGTAGGTAGGGGGCATTGCTCGTGTACATGTCACAGTAGCTGTACACACACATGTCCTGCATAGCCGTCATGTAGGGGTAGCTGTGGTATGTGACTACTGGACATGCCCGTACAAATGACCATGTCCCACAGGAGATGTGTTATGTGTGTACCACATGTGGCGTGCTGACAACAAGCTGCGATGTGTACGGCTGGCGGTGTACCTGTGTGACATTGTCTGTGATGGGTGCAAAGGCATATAGTATCGTATTGCATGCACACAAGCCCCACATAGGTCCATAGCCTGTACATACAAGACAAGGAGTGTGTGGGATGATAGCAACCCACAGGAGGAGATGGGTATGGCGGCAGGCCACAACCACATGTGTGTGTACGGTGTTCACGTCCACCACACATGACCATCTGAGAGGCTAGTGTTACAGCTGTACAGGGTTGCATGCATATATGTTCAGCAACATCCCTGTGTGTCCCACCACTGGCCCGTGGACCGATGGACACCAACCATATGTGCAGATATGACATGTGCACAGCACATCACAGATGCCTACTGTAGAACAGGCTTACCGTGTAGACATGTGCACAGTAGGTCTGTGCCATCTGCAGTCAAACATGTAATGTGCCGAACCACACCAATAGTCCAGGCCATGCCACAGATGGGCGTGCATGCATCTGTGTATGTATGGCTGTGAATGTCTCCGGCATAGCAATATAGCTGTGTCACCGTTGTGAACAACAATATGAATGTGTCATATGTGTGAGGCGTGCGTCATACGCAGATGGTCTGATCGGCGATACCATCAGTGACCCTGCTATGTGAACATCCCTGTCCCCATACATGGATACCTATGCTGTGCCCAACACCACATTCACAGAGGGAGGGATGGCGGTGTGTAGTGCAGCAGCAGACATGGGGGTGGCAGCAGGCACTGGATGTACACATATGTGGTACCCACATCAGTGCAGGCAACCATCCATGTGCACGGGATAGCGGTGTGTGTCCACATACAGCACTGTGTTGATCAATATCCCAGCACATAGCACCTGCCAGGTTTACAGTGTATGCATGGATGTGTGATACCTGCATGCACCAGACACACCCTCAGCAAGCAGCGTGCAGCATACCTCGCTTGAGGCCAGTGTCCACACCATGGCGATAGACATGTTGAATGTCCATATACACATAGCACTGACATATGGAATGGACAGCCACCCTGCCAATATCGTAAACCCCCAGGTGGATCACAACCCAGTGCCATGTATGTGGCATACCCTGCCATACCATGCAGACCTGCCCAGCAAGGCTGCATGAGCTATCCTGATCCTACATGGTGCAATGGACAAAAGGCACTCTCACTATCAACCATACACAGCAGTAATGTGGCGGTGATGCACCCTGTGGTGTCACAGGTGCTGTGTGATGCTTTGGACAATGTGTGTGTGTACATGCTATGCATGGCCTGTCCTGCTAATGTGTCATGGTTACACATTGCCCTATGTCTATCACATGTGCAACACAGGTGAGCTGTGGCAAGTTGTCCGACACCCGTACAGTGCTGTGTGGATGTACATGGCACGACACATGCATGTGCAGGTGTCCATGTGTATGTGTACAGTGCCACTGCTGGCGTTCACAATGGCTACAGACGTGATGTGTACTGATATATACACAGCGTCCAGGTGAACAGCAGCACCGTCGTCACATGGGGACCTATGCCAGTGATATGGACACAGGTGCAGCCAGGTACACATGTCCACAGCTGGCTAACATCTACATGGTGCGTGTACAGTGTGATGGGGTGGCAAACAGATATGATGTGACACACACTGCTCAATGGTGTGAAGCCAACACATCGGCTGTGTCACTGCCACGATGCCTTTCACAGATTACTGTGCAGATGTCGTACTTGTCATAGCAATGTATCTCCAACAGTATGCCAGCACAGCAGTGTAAATGTGACCTGCCACCATCATTATGTCTTACAGATAATGCCACGATCCGGCTTCCTGCATTCAGTGGACAGGAGGAGGAGGTGATCATACCATACCTCCATAGTAATCATAACATGTTATTTAGTCATGTGCCACAGCAGGCACAGGAACGACAGGAGATGTGGGAGGAGATGTGCAGGAGGGTGAACAGCCTGGGCGGATACAACCGCACTTATCAGCAGATCCGCAGGCACTGCACAGACCTGATCCGGCATGCAAAACAGCGTGCAGCTGCAATCGCCAGACAACAACGTGGGACAGGTGGTGGGCCACCAACCCAGCCCCTTACTCACAGCCACGGAGGAGCTCCTGGCCAGTCTGGGGACACCCACGGAACAACACGCAGAAACCCATGTGTCCATCGTGGAGGTGGGTGTCTCCCGAACTATGAGCTTGGAGCTGCATGGTAAGTCAGGGTTGCATGTTTGTATGATAAGTGACGTGGGGGTGGGTGTCATAGTACAACACATAATATAGCCATACATGCCAGGTATATGGCCACACAAGTCGCATACTACAGTATGCTATGTTGTGTTAGCAGACATGTGCATAGCACATGCTAACTCCTGAGCATGATGTGACATGCACACTGCTGACTGTGGCGATAGTAATGGATAATGTGTATACCTTTGTGTCATCCCTTTACAGGTACGTCTGGCGTGTCGCAAACACAAGGGTCTGTTGCAGGTAAGTCTGTTGCTAGTCAAAGGCATGATATGGTGTATTGATATTCCCCATGTGTCCAGGCATGACATGCACACCTGTGTGTGCCCCAGTCACGGTATACAGGTTGCACCACCCGACACACACACCACCCATGTACAGTAGATACAACCGTTAGCGTAGAGTGGCATGACACCACACGACCAATTGGTGTGTCACGTGCATTCAGCTATGCATACAATGGTGTAGGTGTTCCACAATGGCTGCATGTGTAGTATGCATCGGTATGCCTCTGCAGTATGCACACAGTACCACATAGTGAGCTGTGATCTTGCCAGAGCACAGGTGTTACCAATGTGACCTATGCCCCTGCATCGGGTGCACACGTTGTGACATGGCACATGCCATGTCCCATGCACGTGGATGTCTGGCTGCAACATTGTCACACCATGACATGACCTATGCACGACATAGCAGACATCCACACTGTCTGCATATCTGTAGGGAATGTGACACCTTACACTACTATGGTTGTATGTCACATGGGCCACCACAGGGCCATGTGCACGATGTCCACCACACACAATTGTCAATGACCCAGACAGACAAGGCCATGGTCGATACCTACAGGCATGTTGCCACACAGTACATCCACAGTGGGTAGTCACCGTTGCACCCTGTACACACATAGTGGGCTCATCACTGTAGTGGCCCCCCTGGACATCCGATGTAGTACACCACTGACATGGAATGCCTCTCCACAGCTACCACAGGTGCCTCCAATATCCACCACATATGTGCTGCTGAGCGGCTTAACTGACTGACAGACATGGCAATGTAATGCGTCCAGGTCACGCATCACACAGAAACATAACTGTGTCCTGCTACTGTGCAGTGGCACAGTGCCCGCACTGTACAGCTATGTACACAGCTCACACCAACCGCACCTGCACAGACATCCCTGTTACCCATACAGTGTATCTGTAGACTGTACACATAACACTGCACCATGACAGCCATTGTGATGTGGTGCATGCGGTGGGACACCATCGTCACATGTCCACATGATACCACACATGTTTGCGGTGTACATGACATAGTGTCGGCAGACATGTGTACTGTCAACTCGCCCGTGGCCACATGGTGTATCACGGTGATGCATGCAAACTACCATGAATGTGTGTACTGCATGCCTACTAAAAGACACCTGCCTGTTGTACTGTTCCCACCAGGGCAGTGTGCATACTGCCACTAGGAATGTGTGGTCTACATTCACTGGTCTGTGGCGTGTGAATGCTGCATGCCACCTGCAATATCACATGCATGATGTCTGTGTGTGTGTGTGTGTGTGTGTGTGTGTGTGTGTGTGTGTGTGTGTGTGTGTGTCTGACGGTATGCCTTTGTATTGACAGGTGCTGTAGGTGAGTTCCCCTCCTGCGGTCCAGCTGATGCTAGTGTCCCCACAGATACTAGTGGTGATGACCATGTGCATGAGGCACAGGCAGGGTCGTCACAGGCACACACTGTGCCATTGGATAACATCACACTTACGTCCCCTTCATCCCTGAACACGGTTCGGATGCCGACACATACCCCAACACCGTTGCCCATAGATGACGGTCAGTCAGCGTCTGTTGGCATCGAGCAGGAATGTGTGGTGGCTGCAGAAGGTGTGGTTACACACGATGTTGCCAGTGTAATGACTGGTGCAGTGCCACGCAGGCATGTGGCAGGTGCTGCTCGTGGGGAGCACCGCTAGACATACACCTGCCGTACAGGGTGCAGCAGCTGGTATAACCAGGCGCATGTTCCAGACTGTAATGGCGGGCGCAGGCACGTGCCGAGCGGCAGAACCAGGAAGGGCAGAGGCTGCAGAGGTCTGCAATCCGTTCCTTGAATGACAACATCCAGGCATTGGCGAATGCCCAACAGCATCTTGCCGATGTTCTGGATAGGAGATTGGGTGAGATGGCTGGTATCCTCGACCGAGGCATGGCCATCCTTGGCGTGGGCTGTCCGTGCAGGAACACCAGGTAGGGGTGAGGCATAGGGCACGTGGGCGTAGGCCAGCAACACCACTTGGTGCAGGTCAGCGTGTGCGTGCCACCTCCCATGCCCACCCACCCAGTGCTGGTAGCAGCAGCAGTGCAGCTGCTACTACACCGACCACACCAGGACAGAGCAGGCCACGTGGACGTGGCCCTGGGCGGCCCCGGCGTGGGCACGTTTCCAGCGGACATGTGACATCGGAGAGTGGACTGTCTGTACCTACACCCGGTCGTGCCCGTGCGACCCCAGGCAGGCCGGGTCACGTCGCGGCAGGCGGACACAGTGAGCTGTAACACCTGCACTGTACAGTCTGGGGCTGCCAAGCATACCCCGTGTAGGCATCACAGATTAGTGAACTGTGTACACACAAACCCACACACAGCAAACACGACTGTAGGGCTCCACCACACCCACATGCAATGTACACAGTCATGCCCAGTCAATGCACAGGCCCTTACACACACACATGATGTCATCCATTGGTACAGCCTATGCCTGTGGCACACATATCACCCTGTGCATATGATGAAGTCTCTGCCACATAACTGTGAGCTACACCATCAGTGCATGGTTATGCAAACATATTCTGATGCACAGGGTGGACAAGATAGTGAGAGGTGTATGTGATACCTGTGTCCGCATAGTGCGTGATGTGTATGTTGTGGTGTGTGTGTATGGCTGGTGACAGGTGTGTATGTGATGTGGGTTGTGCACTGACATCATGCAGCAGACATACCATGCAGGACAGGTGCAGCATTCATTGTTCTGTGTACACAGTATGTGTGGTGGTTACATGTGTAGCACCATGTTGGTTCAGTTAACCCGTATGACAATGATGGTGTACTTGCATGTGCCTACTGGGAGCACTGTAATTAGTCCCCAGCGTAGTCGTGGGGTACCCACAGCATGTCTGGCAACATCAGCATAGCACAGGTACCCGCACTCGGCATGGACCCCTACATAGGAACATAGGCGCACATGTACATAACAGGGTATGTGCCCTATGACATGTGTGGACCTAGCGTGACCGTGTGTGGCTGCTAACACCCCTCAGGATGGGGATGCCACATCCATCAGTCCCCAGTCCCTCGTCCAGCACTGACACACAGATGATGCCTGGCGCATAACTATATCCACACATCCACACCTCATTATTAGTCCTGGACGAAGGCAATCAGTGCCTTTCCTTCACATGGGCTGGCACTCCTCTACGTGTTGTAGGGGGTCTCCGGCCATTGACCCTGTTCCCCCAGCACGTCACACTCATCTTTGTGGTGATGTGTGTGACAGTCGCTTCTGTGCCCGTGTTTGCCTGGAGCCTAGGAAGTGGAATATGCCCATGTCACCCAGGTCAGACATGGCCGTGTATGCCAGGCACAGATCACCACAGAGCAGATGTGCTGTGAAGGTTTACAGCCGGAGTCCCCTTGGTGCGTGCAGCTTGTGACACATGTCCTAGCACCGTCATCCCGCCTTGTGTAACGTTTGCGGTCCTTCCAAGTGCTGCAGGCGTCTGGTTAGCTACAGGCCAGATGTGCCAATATGCAGTCATTGCTCTGGTGTGTGATGTGTACAGGGGTACAATGAACACCCCTGATGTCGATCGATTCCTTCAAGACCAGGAGGCCACAGTGGAATGTCTTCACACCCACATTGCCATTGTGTGTGTTGACAGATGTTAACGACAGGTGTCGTAGCCATTTCCATGAACATGTCCACCATCTGGAATGGCTTACCACCTACATGTGACATTGGGGCGAACATGTCCTTCACACTGGGTAGGTCTGCACCTTCTCTGGCATGTAGTAGCAGGCCATGGCTCTGGCACCAGTTATCCATGTCTATGGCGCCCTAGGTGGATGTCCGTGTCACATGGGGTGTTGGGTATGGTGGCGGTGCGTAGTCATCTGCATACCTTGTCTGCCACAATCCCCTATGATTGCATGCACATTGGAAGGTCGAATGCCATATGGCAGGGGCCCAGGACCGAGCCCTGTGGGCCTCCACTGGAGACCAGATATGAGTGTGACAAGGCACCAGGAACACCAACCCTGTGTGGTGTGACCTCCAACCTTTCTGAGAAGCATCGGATGACATATGTCCACACATGTATGCTGGCGAGCCTTTCCATGAGTCCCATGTGTAGTGTGCTCTGAGCGCTCCCACCAGGTCATGGTACTGTGTGCAAACCCACGTATCCCCATCAATGGCCTTGGTGACCACTCCAGACAGGGCGAGCAGGTTCGGGAGGCAGGATCCGCCCTTGACTATGTTGTTGTGGGTATGTTCGGTATTGGCTGTACACCGCTGTCTGTATCCATGGGCACCTGTATGGACCTCCCACAGCTTTGCAGACAAGGCTTGTCAAGCGGATAGGATGTGGCTGTCTACAGTCCATAAGAGCACTACCCTGGCATAGTGGGACCACAGATGCCATATGACGTCCATTGGGGACATAGCCCATAGTAAGGCTAACATGACACAGTGGCTGCATGTGTGGGCGAGGCCCTCAATGAGGATGGGTAGCACACAGCCAGGGACACCATCGGTGCCCAGTGGTGCTGTGTCAACCGCCATACAGATATGGGATCACTCCAGGCCATATGAGATGTTTGGGAGGCTACACTCTGGTGGGATGGATATGTCCCCTCTTGGGGGGGGGGATGTATGCATGGAAGATGTCCGCTGGTTTGCAGACAATGTCTGTGGGTGCAGTGACCATTGTACCATTCTGGACCATTTCCAGCCAAGTCTGTGTGCCCCCAACCATGTCCTTACCACAGTTAAGGAAGGCCCTATGGTTGTCTCATGTGCCCTCTGCAGTACCACTCCCAGAGGCAGCCGTGGATGATTGTATGTGTGGCAGTATGGTGGCAGCTTGTATGAATGGGAGATGGTTTCCCTGGTATTGACATTGCTCTGTCATGTATTAGCTCCAACTGTTGATGTACAGCTAGTCAGTGGCTGCGGTCCACCACACCATGTGCCTACCTGTGGTGGACAAGGTCCTGATGTTATCATGTTTGCCTGTTGCAGACATGCATGTGGGTGCTCAGAGAATGCATTCGTTAGGCGGTTGCCAGTCTGGCCTGGGTTCAACACTGGCATGGAGGACTTGTAGGGTACCACACCGGTCATATGATGTGTGTGGTTTGTTGTGGAGAGGTCATCACTTAGGTCCCCCATGCTGGTGTTGGTTACAGGATGTGGATGACCAGTGGATCCACTATACGGTCTGGCATCACCATTGAGGGCTGTACATCCTGTGTGGGGCATATCCTCACCATGTGTGATGGGCAGAACTGTCAGACATCCCCCCCAGTATGTATGGTGCATGGCTGTTTAACAGTGGCCAGGTGTGAGAACACCTGTGACCGGTGGCGTAGTGTGTTGTGCCATGGCTGATGTACCCAGTCTATGTATGGGTGGTTCATGTCACCCAATACGGTGCTGTTGTGAGAGCATGCCCACTCACCAGTGTCCTCAGGACATCTGTGCAGGTAGCCTGTGTTTGGGAGGGTTGTCTGTAGCATGCAACAAACTGTAGGCCAGTCCTACACATGGTTAATTGCACCTAGATATTCCCCGATGCAACGGCCATGTCTGTGGCATGGCCGGGTTGCTGTTGTGTGGCTGGACACACCACGGCGGTCCACATTCCGCCACCCATGCCGTCGCACCATGTGTATGCATGTCTGCTCTGTGCCGAGTCTAAGTGTCTGAGCATGCCCAGTAGGCAGTGATGTACTGATCAGTAGTTACTTGGTATTCCCGACTGCAGCACTAACGTGTTACTGTGCGGCGACCTTGGGATGGTAACAGGCTGCGTGACTGCGCACTCTGACCTAACTCCCGATCGGGCGCATTGCCTCTGCAAATGATACCACCCGGGGTATGCCTCCTGACAGCGCTCTGCTCAGTAAACTCGGTAGCGTTCTGTAAATGCTTCGTACTGTAGTGTGTTCATGTAGATAGGCGTAGGTTCGTCTCCCGTCCCTTCCGTGTGTGTGTGTGTGTGTGTGTGTGTGTGTGTGTGTGTGTGTGTGTGTGTGTGTGTGTGTTTCCAGCTGCCTCTGCGAATGAACATGCTTTTAGGCGCTCCGCAACACAAATCTTGGCTATTGCCAACTATTGTCTTCTTGGTGACGTCACCAGCCTACAAGTATGCCTCTGACAGCGCTCCCTTCAGTAAACTCGGTAGCGCGTTCTGTAAATGCTTCATACTGTAGTAAGTTCATGTAGATAGGCGTAGGTTCGTCTCCCGTCCCTTCCGTGTGTGTGTGTTTCCAGCTGCCTCTGCGAATGAACATGCTTTTAGACGCTCCGCAACACATACCTTGGCTATTGCCAACTATTGTCTTGCGGGTGATGTCACCAGCCTACAAGTATGCCTCCGACAGCGCTCTGTTCAGTAAACTCGGTAGCGCGTTCTGTAAATGCTTCATACTGTAGTGAGTTCATGTAGATAGGCGTAGGTTCGTCTCCCGTCCCTTCCGTGTGTGTGTGTGTGTGTGTGTGTGTGTGTGTCTCTGTGTGTGTGTGTTTCCAGCTGCCTCTGCGAATGAACATGCTTTTAGACTCTCCGCAACACATACCTTGGCTATTGCCAACTATTGTTTTGCGGGTGACGTCACCAGCCTACAAGTATGCCTCTGACAGCGCTCACTTCAGTAAACTCGGTAGCGTTCTGTAAATGCTTCATACTGTAGTAAGGTCATGTAGATAGGCGTAGGTTCGTCTCCCGTCCCATCCGTGTGTGTGTGTGTGTGTGTGTGTGTTCCCAGCTGCCTCTGCGAATGAACATGCTTTTAGACTCTCCACAACACATACCTTGGCTATTGCCAACTATTGTTTTCTTGGTGGCGTCACCAGCCTACAAGTATGCCTCTGACAGCGCTCACTTCAGTAAACTCGGTAGTGCGTTCTGTAAATGCTTCATACTGTAGTAAGGTCATGTAGATAGGCGTAGGTTCGTCTCCCGTCCCATCCGTGTGTGTGTGTGTGTGTGTGTGTGTTCCCAGCTGCCTCTGCGAATGAACATGCTTTTAGACTCTCCGCAACACATACCTTGGCTATTGCCAACTATTGTCTTGTGGGTGACGTCACCAGCCTACAAGTATGCCTCTGACAGCGCTCTCTTCAGTAAACTCGGTAGCGCGTTCTGTAAATGCTTCATACTGTAGTAAGTTCATGTAGATAGGCGTAGGTTCGTCTCCCGTCCCTTCCGTGTGTGTGTGTGTGTGTGTGTGTGTTCCCAGCTGCCTCTGCGAATGAACATGCTTTTAGACTCTCCGCAACACATACCTCGGCTATTGCCAACTATTGTCTTGCGGGTGACGTCACCAGCCTACAAGTATGGCTCTGACAGCGCTCTCTTCAGTAAACCCGGTAGCGCGTTCTGTAAATGCTTCATACTGTAGTGAGTTCATGTAAATAGGCGTAGGTTCATCTCCCGTCCCTTCCGTGTGTGTGTGTGTTTCCGTTGCTTTCGCAAATTCTTCTGAATAAGCAAATTCTTAAACCGTTCACAATCAACAGTGTGATATTTAATATCATGTTAAGACTCACATTGTTGATTGTGAACATTCTTAGACTTTGCTTTTTTTCTGCAGACGTTGTGGAAACAACGAAAGCGTTGCATGTTTTAATTAACTGTTTAAATGTTACGAAGACTTGTGTTGTGTCGAACTACGGGGACTATTCTTGCTGCAGGTTGCTGGTTTGTTTGTGTTTCATAGTACAATATCATGTAATCGTGTGTTCATAGTATGCTTTCTGTGATGTTGACATGTGTGTGTTTCGTTAGCAGTGCGTCTCTGCTTTCTATGCTGTGGCTACATGTTCATTGTTCGCATAGAAAGTGACAAATGGAAGTGTAAGGGTGGACATTTAAAGCCTGGATACTTCCATGTTATGTGTAAGTCTCACGGGGCCAGCGGGTGATAGCGCATACATGTCTATGAGGTACCTTTGGATACCATATGCGGCGTGTCGTGGACGAAATGTTTAAGTTGACTGTTCCGTCTACCTATGTGTGACATGGTTTGTGGCCATAGGGTGCCAGCAAGTCTTTCCTGTTCATTGGGTGTTTGCCATGGTCTATTGACATCAATCCTATTAATTCACGAAGGATGTCTTTCATTGGTGGCAGCGCCATAGTTTGACCATCGTATGTCATTCCCAGCAGGCGTTGAGATTGTGCCATTGGTATGTTTACACAGGTGACCCATCTGTTCCACTGTATGGGCGTGTGATCCCCATTGATGTGCTGGCAGATTGAGTGCTGTATGCGCGGTATCTGCCCAGCGGTCTGGCTTTGAATGGGGAGTGTCTACTGTAGTCCCTATCTGTATTTCCTGGGTTATGCCTTGCAACAGCTGTGGGATTCCCCCAGGTTTGCAGCTATGGGTGCCATCTTGGCGTCGTTTGTCCATCCATGGGAACTGCCTACTGGACACTAGTATCGGGCTGTAAACATTTCACAGCTGCATTCTCCATTTCCGGTGGATGATCGGCATTATTATTGCGGAGTAACGCATATGCCATGGCCACGTCCGCTGCAGGCGGGACAGCGAATCATCTGCCAATCCACACCGACACCCATTTTTGCATACCCATGATCCCATGTCTGCAACCCTCGACAGTACCCTTGCACACCCTTCATGTGTGCGGAAATGGGATGTGAGCATGCGTGTATGGGCGCAGCAGCCTGGGGAGTCCTATTCATATGTCCTGCATTTCATGGACGGTTGTCATCACCCTTGAAGGCGCTTGTGGTGCATATATCTACCTGTGCCGTAGTCACGGCTGTCACCTCTTCGGTTCACACTATGCTGCCCACACTTACTTAAGGAGTAATTTTGGGTCCTGCAATGGACACCGATGTGCATATGTAAAGTGTAGAACATGTTGGACTGTGTCCATTCGGCCAGTGGGTTTGACTGCCGCCGTATGTTCCCCAGTCCCGGATGTCTGTCTGCCTACCCATATTATGTAGTGCTCACGGAACCCGTGTCCTTCCACAATTTACCCATATGGTGTTACTGTAGTACTGCAGGTTGGCAACTGCTTTAAGTAATCCTCAGAGGTACCATTGTGAACTATCCGCCACTGTATTGTCATTATAACACAGCGGTACATGTAGAACCTATTTATTCATGACAGTATGTTATTTATGTGTGGGAGCGCCATAATTTAACCATAGTATGACCTTCCTAGTTGTCGTTGTTGGTGTGCCATTAATATGTGTTCCACAGGCCGCACGTATGTTCCGCAGAGTGGAAGCGGGTGATCCCCACATACTTGCTAGCACCTTGGCTGCTGTGTGCGCGGGATTACGCGGCAGGATGGATGTCTACGGGGTGTATCTACTGTTGTTTCCATCTGTATGTCCTGTGTTATGCCTTACTACGGCTGTGTGATTCCACCAGGTTTGCTATTATGGGTGCCATCTTGTCCGTGCGTTTGTCCATCCTTGGGAAATGCCTACTGGACACTGATGTAGGGCTGAACACATTTCACACCTGCCTTTAGCATTACCCAGTGGATGCTTTGCATCCTTAGTGGGGACTAAGGCACGTGCTGTACCCACAGCCCTCCCACGGGCGGGACAGCGGATTATCTGCCAAACAACACCGAGCCCCATTTTGCATACCCAGGATCCCATGGCTGCAACCCCCACGATGCGCATTACACATCCTTCATGTGTGCGGAACTGGGATATGGGCGCTTACATGTATGGACACGACAATCTGGGGACCTCTGTTCATATGTCCTGCATGTCATGGACAGGTATCATCAACCTTAAACACGCTGGTGGTGCATATGTCTAGCTGTGCCGTAGTCACGGTTGGTACTCTGATTGGCGATCTCGGTGTATAAAGGTGTAAGCGCCTTAATTTTGGAGTCCTACAATGGACACCGATGTGCATTTGTAAAGTGTAGAGCGTGTTGGATTGTCACCATCTGGCCAGTGGTATTGACTGCCGCTGTATGTTCCCCAATCGTGGATGTCTGCTTGACTACCCATCGTTTGTATTACATGGCCTATCTATATCCACGTGCCAGTAAGCGGAAATACAGCAAACCGTCGTCCTGCCCATCTTCATAAGCGACATTATGGAGCATATATCGGCAAAACAGACAATGTCAAATACGATAGACTCCACAGTGAAAGGATACTGAGCTCTTTCACCTACTAACATGGGGCATCGTCGGATGGTCACGGAATGCATGACATAGCCGTCCCTTATACACTTCCTTCAGAGTCGGTTTAAAGCAAAATAATCAATAAACCTGCTCATAGTTAGGTGGACAGTGCTCCAAGTCTTGATTATAGCGTGACATATACATATCAGTGTTGCATACCTTACTTCATGGAAACAATAATACGGCAACAATGTGTTAATATAAATACAATATTGGTAAATACAATCAGTATCTTGAAACATAGTTGATAATTGTTGTGAGTGCACCTTAGAATGTAGTGTGTTGATCAGGATATTGTATATCAATGTGTATAATTGTAGCATTACGATAACAAAGCATGGAATCAATAAGTACTATTTAAGCATATATTTTACAATTATGAATGTAAATGTGTGGAGGAGACATCCTTAACCTTCCCTGGTTCCACTGGATCACACACGCACACTCGCATGTCCGGATTGTGGGTTACGCGCAGGCGCACATGCATATCCGTAGTCCGTTTATATATGTTTACTGTGTCTGTGTGGTTACGTGTTTTGCGTTAGTTGTGACTATTCGGTAACATATGTCTGATCTGGTTGACGGACGTGTGCAGAAAGCACTTACAGCTTTATATATGTAACAGTCTTTGCAGCATGGACGCATTACGTACACGTTCACATCTATATGTTCTATAGTCGTAATTCAAACGTGACTGCATTCACGTTTGCCGGTTACTGTGACCAGTACACGTTAGCTGTTCGTTGTCATTAATATGCATACCCATGGTACCTATGTACATTTACATACCCCCCCCCCCCGCACTCACGCACGTCACAGGCATCCATTCTCCTGCTGGGAAAGGTGCGGTACTGCAGGTTGAACATTCCTAATGGCCCAGGATGCATATGTCGTCACCGCAGGGCTGTTCAGATGACAGGTGCTTATATCCCCTACGCATACAGGCCTTCGATTGTCAGGGTGTTGCTGTGGTGCTTTGGGTTTGGTCTTGTCCGCCCACTGTACGGAACTGCCCTGACCCTGTACGAATGTTAGATGAGTCACATGGGCACGTTTTGTCCGTGTCTATGGTACCATGTCACCGCCCCAATTATTACGTAACCGTGTGCGCCGATTGGCGGTGTACCCGTTGTAGATCTTGTTATACTAATTGCACACGGTCTGGTCGAGCGGACCTATTTCCATTACTAACCCTCGGTATGTATGGCCTGTGTCGCAATAATACAAGAGTTTACCATTGCGTGGCGACTTTCACTGTGCCACAGGCATGTCCGTTGCTTGGTTTGGGCGGTTCCGCTGTGCTACACACATTTAACATGGCGGAACAGGTTGAACAGCTCAGCCACGAGGACATCGGGTTCTCCGTCGCTGTTTAGTATTGAATCGCTATGTGGAGTTTGTTTCACAAAGCGAGACAATGTCGACATTGTTAACGGACATCTCGCGCGAATGCGTCCGCACCGCCGCGGGTGACGTATGTCTGCGTTTGGGCGGCGGACAGGCATTATGCTGTGCCATTATGTCTGGGGATATATGGTTTCTTGACATAGATGATATGCCATACTAGCAATGGCCCGCGTCTGGGTGTGGGTACTGCTGTATTACCCACGGGAAGAGTGGCCTTAGGTTAAGTGGTGCCCTAGGCAGAAGTTGCCACCGATACATCACCGCTACCCCCTCCTGGTCTACCTACACCAAATAGAGTCTGGAAAGGTGCCCGGTAGAGCAACGCCCTAGGCGGCTACCTACTTGGCCTATGCCTAAGGCCGGCTATGTGTGTGGTCCCTCGGGCATCGGACTCGGGAGCGGCCCACGTCTGCCGTGGGTATGTCCAGCATTACCCACATCCAGCCCCAAGGCAGTCAACACAGCATCCATGGGTCCAGATGGTGTCCCAGCTGTGTACTCCAGGAACTCTATGGGGAAATAAACCCACACTTAGGACAGCTGTTTAATCTTAGCCTCACCTCAGGATCCGTACCCGAGTAGTAGCACAAGGCGACTGTAGTCACACTCCACATAGATGGTGCCTCCACTGACCCTGGTTATTACCATACCATTAGTTTGACAAGCCTTATCTGCAAAGCCATGGAGATGGATCATAATGGAACACATAGATAAAGACATAGGGGACTCGCATACTTTGGATACAACCCAGTTTAGCTTGGTCAAAGTCAGATCATGCCTTTTACACGTGTTTGACTTTGTAGAATCAGTCACCAAGGCCATTGATGAGGGTAAAGCAGTCCATACAGCCTACCTCAACCTGGCAAAGGCCTTGACACAATACCCCCCTCGGGTATAATTGATAAACCCGTCATCTTGAATGTAAATCCATACATCGCCATATGGGTTGCAAACTGGCTAAGTCACAGAACACACATGGCCATAGTTGCTGGCGCCATGTCATACTCACAGCCAGTCACAGGTGGTGTCCCATGGGGCTCAGTCCTGGGTCCACTATTTCTCAGCATCTACGTTTCCAAAGTACACGCATACACAGGGGGGTTATGGGTGACAATGTTTGCAGATGACTGCAAACCGGCTGCCAAAGTCAGACACACATCTGACACAGATATCCTTCAGGAGTGCCTCACAGATGTGGATAAGTGGTGCCAGAGACATGTCCTACAGCTAAATGCCAGGAAATGCATAGTCATACCCTTCGGGAAGAACAAGGTTACCCCTAGCTACCATATAGGTGGCAATCCACTGAGCACAGAGGGGTTACCAGTGATCTGGGGACCCGGGTTGTTGTTAACCGTTCGTTAGACACACACGTTGCTAACATAGTTAGGTAGACCTTCCACATTGCCCACATCATCATGAAGGGATTCACATCTAGATCAGGGGAGGTCATTGTCCCCTTGTACTCATCACTCATTAGAGCTATGATTGGGTACAATCATATAGAATGTAGGTAGAATGTATCTGACCCAACACCTGCAGCAGCTGGAAAGGCACCAACAGTTCATCGACAAACAGATGCAGGGTCTCAGGTATATGTGTTATACTGACCAACTGAAAGAATTCCAGCTGTATACAGTTGCATACCACTTGCCCAGAGGTGACCCGTGCCTGGCATACAAGGCTATGTCGAACCCAGATCTGATGACTATGCTTCACGTAAAGAAGTTAGATCCCTCAGAACCACAAGGGCAGCTGGCGTATACCTTGACACTGTCATTAATAGAGCGTGTTGTTGGGACAGATTCATCACCCAGACACTCACTATGCTGTGGAACAACATCCCAGTACATGTGAGGGCAAGCACCTCGCTGGCCTTGTGTTAGTATTTAGACATGGATGTCTGAATTGATTTATTTAAGTAACCTTCTAAATGAATATTTACATTAGCACATTGTGAATCTTTACATTTCGTTGGTCTATTTTACATTAGTCATAATCATACGGTTTATGTGTATATATTATGGTTCATTTATATTACTAGGTGTCTGCAGTTCTGTTAATATATTGGCACAATCCGTAGGACATATATATGTAGCTTACACAGTCAGACATTTGGAAAACATTATGTTGGTTCATCTTTCATATATGTACATATATTTCTATTTTTCGATGAAGACTGTACCTTTCGAAGCAATGTCTGATGTCCTCACTGTGTGGAATCTGTAACCCAAGTAAGGTTTGTTTGCTTGTTTGCCTTTAAGGCATGTAATTAGTACCTAGCACATCTAATTTACTGACCAATTAAGGGTTTTAAATGTAGTAGGTTGGACTGCATTGTATGTATTCTGAATAAGTCTGCTTATGAAGCAGACGAAGTGGGCTCAAATAGACTATGGTGACTGCCTTTAATTCTTGGTGTGCTCTGGGTGGTCACTGACGGTCTCTACAGTACCTCGTCTTTGCTTTGGACTTCATCGGCTGGTTGTCTGTGTTTGTTGTATGGGGAATGTCAACTGTAGTCCCTATGTGTATTACTTGTGTAATGCCTTACTACGGCAGTGTAATTCCACCGGGTTTGCAGTTATGGGTGCCATCTTAGTCATACGCTTGTCCATCCATGTGAATTGCCTACTGGACACTGGTATAGGGCTGTACACATTTCACACCTGCATTTTGCATTCTCCGGTAGATGGTTTGCATTATTAGCGGAGAGTGAGGCAGGTGCTACGCACACATCCCTCCCACGGGGCGGGACAAAGGATTGCCTGCGAAACAACACCGAGCCCAGAGTCTACATACCCAGAATCCCTTGACTGCAACAATTGACAGTACCCATTACACATCCGTCATGTGTGCGGGACTGTGATGTGGACGCAGTTCTATGGACCGGTACCCTGGGTATTTCTGTGCATGTGTGCTGCATTTCATGGACAGCTATCATCAACATTGAACACGCTTGCGTGCATATGTGTACCTGTGGCGTGGTGACGACAATGAGATCACGTGAGTAATGCAGGAAGCTAGCAGGCATTCTCTGAATAGAATTTTTGGGTCCTACAATGGACACCGATGTGCATATGTCAAGTTAGATGTTGCTGGACTGTGTCCACCTGCCCAGTGCTTTTCACTGCTGGTGTATGTTCCCCAATCGCGGATGTCTGTTTGACTACCCATTCCACATGGTGCTACATAACCAGGTGATTTAGTACTGTGAACAAATGACATACATCCAAAGATGCTGGTTAGCAACTGCTTCATATAAACCTCAGACATCCCAATGGGACATATCCGTCACTGTATTTCCAATATAACACCACGGAACATGTTGATTACCTATGTATTCATTTAACCATGTTGTCTTCATAGGTGGGAATGCCATAGTTTACATATCCTACTTGGCGTTGTGTGTGTGCCATTAGTATGTGTTCCACAGGTCGCACATCTGTTCCGCTGTGCGGTGGCGGGTGCTCCTCATTCTGTTGCTGGCAGATTGAGTGCTGTGTGCGCCGGTGTTGGCACGACGGTCCGGCTTTGTATGTGGAATGTCAACTGTAGTCCCTATGTGTATTTCCTGTGTTATGCCTTACTGCGGCTATGTAATTTACCGGGTTTGCAGTTGTGGGTGCCATCTTGGCCATACGGGTGTCCATCCATGAGAATTGCCTACTGGACACTAGTATAGGGCTGTACACATTCCACACCTGCATTTAGCATTCTCCGGTGGATGGTTTGCATTATTAGCGGAGAGTAAGGCAGGTGCTACGCACACATCCCTCCCATGGGGCGGGACAAAGGATTGCCTGCGAAACAACACCGAGCCCAGAGTCTACATACCCAGAATCCCTTGACTGCAACAATTGACAGTACCCATTACACATCCGTCATGTGTGCGGGACTGTGATGTGGTCGCAGTTGTATGGACGCGGTACCCTGGGTATTTCTGTGCACCTGTGCTGCATTACATGGACAGCTATCAGCAACATTAAACACGCTTGCGGTGCATATGTGTACCTGTGGCGACAATGAGTTCAGGTACGCATTGAAATAAGAAATTATTCGATTCTTTCCACAATTTTTGGGTCCTACAATGGACACCACTGTGCATATGTAAAGTGTAGAGCTTGTCGGACTGTGTCCTTGTGAGCAGTGGGTTTCACTGATGCTGTGTGTTCAGCAATCGCGGATGTGTGCTTGACTACCCATACTGTGTAGTGCTACAGGAACCATGTCTTCCGACACCAGAACCCAATGCTATACATCCAATGTTGCAGGTTAACAACCACTTTCATACCATACCCAGAGGTCACGATTGGGAGGTATTGCCACTTTATTATCGGAACAACACCCCCAGACTGTGTACATCACGGGATCTTTAGGCCAGTCTTACCGGCCATTTGCAATTGTAAGTAGCAGACACGTGTCAATACATGTATGATAAGACATATTGTCATGCAGAAGTTAATCTATGTTATTTGGACATTGGCTTCTGCTTTTGGCATCCGTTGCTGTGAGTGTTGCCAGTTACCATACACATTGCTTGCTCAGAGGCAGACTACACAATTCTGCACACTACTGTGGTCTCCTTTAAGGACCCTGAGCCAGTGGTGCGACAGTGCGGCAGCCACTGCATCAATCACATTTGCCATCTACCAGTACCTACAGGACTGCATGAGCCAGGCATTCACTTACCCAACTGTGGTTCATTGTACCAATGCCAAGCATCCAGTGTGGTGTACCCCAGCCATACACAGGATGTACAACACGAGGAGGTGGCTACTACAAGGTGGAGCAGACACCTTGTGAGGTATGACACCCTTGGTCATCATATGTGTAGAGTTACACACTGTCATGAAATTGTCCAGGGCACATTCCACAGATATACCTACATGGACCTGGCTAACAATCATACCACCTTCAGTTGCTATGCTCAACACCTGGGAGCTCACTCCCACATATGCTCTGACTGGGTTCACATAGAGGTGGGGTTTACTCAACATACACACATTGCCAACATACAGGCTGACAAGTCCAGTGAGGACATCTCCACACCCTCCCCCACACATGAGGAGATGTGTGTACCAGCGGTTTGTGGTCACCAAATGTTCTGTGACACACAGGTGGGACATGCTCTCTCCAGGGTAGTGGACATAGCATCCATGAGACCAGCTGGTGACCCCACTGTGTACTCCACTATCTCATTGAGGTATTAGACCCACAGTTATGACAGCTATTTCTTTGTAGCCTCACCTCAGGTAAGGTACCCAGGTTGTGTCGCATGGCAACCATAGTCCCACGTCACAGGGCCAATGCCTCCACTGAGCCTGGTTATTACTGTCCCATTACCATGAGGAGACCTATCTGCAAAGACATGTGGAGGGATCATACTGCGGCTCATATATGACTGCATAGGGGACATACATACTTTGCATCCAACACGGTTTGTCTTGTTCAGGGGCGGTTCATGCCTTTAAAGCATGGGCGAAATGTTTGGGACAGTCACCGAGGCCATTGATGGGGTGTTGCAGTCCATACAGCCTACCTCGACCTGGCAAAGGCCTTCATCACATTACCCCCCTCAAGTATCGTTGATAAACCCATTGGCTGGGATGTGGACACGTACATCACAGAATGTGTTGGAAACTGTCTATGCGACACAACCCACACAGTCATAGTTGCTGGCAGCGTGTCAGACCTACTGCCTGTCGCAAGTGGTGTCCCATGGGGCCCTTCTGTGGGTCCACTCCTGTCATACATCTACATTTCCACGGTACAGGCACACACAGGGGTGCTATGGGCAACAGTGTTTGTAGATGACTGCAAAACAGGTGCCAAAGTGGGACGGACATCTGACACAGATATCCTTCGAAGGGGCCTCCCAGGTATGCATATCTGCTGTCAGGGACATGTCCCACAGCTAAATGCGAAGTAATGCAACATCATACCTGTGGAGAACTACTAGGTCACCCTGTCCAGCATATAGGTGGCTGTCCACTCAGCACAGGGGTGATTACCAGGGATCAGGGGACAGAGTTTGTCGGTCACCATTCATTCCACACACACGTTGCTATCGTGGTTGTGTGGGACTTCTACATTGCCCACCTGTTTGTGCAGGGATTCACATCTACATCAAGCTAGGTCATTGTCTCCTTGTACCCATTCGTGTTACACCTATGATCTACTACATTGCCCCATTCAGACTGTATCTGACCATACACCTACAGCAGCTGGGAAGCCCACATAGGTTAATTGTTGTACAGATGCAGGATGACACCATTTTGTGTAATGCTGCCCCACTTGTAGGACCCTGCCACATTCGTCACATACCTGCTGTTTAGTGTTGACCTGTGCCTGACATACAAGGCCATGTCAACCCATATGTCATGTGTATGCTTCACCTACTGTATCTGCATCCCTCAGAACCACTAGGGCAGGTTACATTTACCTTGTCACGGTCATTAATGGGATGTGTTTGAGTGACACATATATCACCCAGACACTCATTATGCTGTGGATCTACATCACAGTACATGTGAGACAGAGATCCTTCCTAGCCTTGTTCGCAGGTATGTTGTCCATTGGATGGAGAATTGCAGGTATAGGCCAGGGATTACATCATTATCAGTGCTTGGCGGAGGTACAGCAATATCATGAGTATTTTATCCGAAGCACAGAAGGTTGGCAAAGTCATCCTAACTATGGTGTAGTATTATGGCTGAACCTGGGACGATGGCCTACCCTGTACCTATGGACGTATGAACCTATATTCATAGTTTGTCACTTTTACAATTGTCTATCCACTATACTCTTTCGCCACTGTATATTTCTGTGGCACATGATTGTCCTCTGTATTACATGCAGGTATGCTGTGTACAGTGCACATACGTCACTGTTGATGACAGTGTATCTGTGTCCCTAACACTGTGATACTGAGGACTACCACACATCCTTCACAACATTACATGCATATGTCCATTCTATTCTTCTTTGGCCTATGGGGGTGTTAAGGCAAATATTACTCAAGTCCCTGTTTGTGCATGCTTCATGTTGGTGTTTGACCAGGCTCCGTTGCAGTCATGTGTTGGACAGTAGTGTGTCTGTGTGTTTGCCATGTGTTTTTATTGCGGTACATCTGTGGGAGGTGTAGTTGGCACATGTTCCTCTTTGCAGGGACACCCATCCTGGGGTTTGTGTCATGCATCTGCACTTGGCACGTGCCATATGTCCTGTACTATTCCCACAGTCGTGTATGCCTTCATGCACTACTACTGCGTGTTACTGGCTGTTTGTATGTGGTACACATGGACATTGTGATGGTTGGCTTGACCTATTCCCATGCTAGAACGTACACATCTGTCAATTAAGTTTTTTTAAATCAAACTGTAACACTCATTCGTATTTTCAAAATGACAGTCAATAACACAGGAAGCTGAGATTAATAACATTTTACTACTGTGCAGCAGGAGGCAAAGGAGTATGCAGTAAAAGTTTAGACATTTGTTTAACTCTATACATGTTACATCTGTATGAGCATTCTGTATACTATCATCTTTTGCACACATTAATGATGTGGTCAGTCACAAGGCATTTACATCGCTAGAGTCAAGAACATTGTATTCCTACAACAGTGCTCAGGTAATGCTTATTAAATGTTTTCCCATGAGGATAGCCCAACCTTGCGAGCCACATATTCACTTAGACTGTACTTTGGTAAATTCTGCTCTGTCACGGTTCCAACACTGTTCATATCCAGTCCTCACTCCATTTCCTACTAGGTTCCTGTGTCTCTCTGCTGAGCAGCTGTACTCTGTGTTACAGCTCACAAGCCTATCCTCCTCAGTGGAAGGATGACAGATATACCTGTACATACATGTATTATTCTCTAACCGAGCAGATGACTAATGCTGAATGACATACACCTGCTGCACTGGTTACTGCTAGGGTCAGGGTTCAATCACACTGCAGCTACACTACAGGCAATTACATGCATGATAAGCTGTACTGCCATATTGTCAGGTAGAATAATATGCATTATACACTATTTGCTTCTAAAGTTGCACGTCATATATATGTTTAAATGTGTATTTTGCTAACATTCTCCCTCCTTTGATTGCTTCTACTCTATCCAGAAACATATACAACATTATTTCATTCCCTAGCCTCTTCCTCTGTGGAGCGTTTAACTAGGCAAGTAATTTGTTGTACATTTCAAGAAGGATTGCATTTTCTATTGACAAATACCACTACAGGTCTTGATACATAGTCTCGGGTACAGATATGTGCCAGAGTCCTGACTAATACTTACATGCAAAGTATCCATAATAGACACATGCTCCCAATATGGCGGAACAACACAAATGGCAATCATGATATTCAGTATGACTGACCCCATCCACCCAATGGTTTGTGGAAATGGTTCGTCAGTGGGTTTGGGCCTGGTTCCGCCATGGATGACACCTGCTGTATTACCTCTAGGTGGGCGTTGATTTTGGTCTCTTCATGTGGTAGTTGGACACAGCGATCTTCTTCAGTAAGCGCGCACGTACCAATTCTCAGCTCCACGGTGCAGTCGTGCGCTATTACATTTTGTGACACAACAGTTCTCATTGCATCCAGTTCATCAGTCACAAGTTCAAGGCGGAAAGTCACATTCATCCTTCCTCCGACAGGTTTTGATAACTTCCTCTGTTCCTGATTGATTTCACTACTCCACAAGCTGGGAGTGTTCAAGCCCAGGTTGTGGCGCTGTCACTCAAGTCCATATGAATCGATATTCCTTTATCTCTTGCAGAAGACTGGAATGTCAGAACAGCTTCCATTTCACCCACTGGATTAGTAGGTTTCTCGACTGTGTTCCCAGTTCTTGAGCTATATGTGTTATAGTTAGTTTTCACCCAGAGGCAATTGTACAGTATGTCATGTGACTGGAGCCAGATAACCCAAATAACAACTGCGGACCAATTCCCAGGTAACCATTGATATGCTTATTTCCCACAAACAACATAACAATATTCTACTTTACTACTGATGCGGGTTACCTCTGCATGTAACATTTTCCTGTCTCTAACAGAGGACTGTTTATACAATTCAGGATGTTTCTGCACATCCTTCAACATTGTTCTCATGATGTTTCAATACAAATAATGAATGGTGCTACAAGTAGTACTGTGTTCTTTGGCTGTTATATGACATTAAGTAAGACACAGTTATGTTACAAATACTCCCACCAACTGAAACTGTATCATGTTTATGATAACATACAATTCCTTTTTGTGTAACAGGTAAGTACATTGCCACGTTGTCCTGTGATCTCACAGAACCTGTATCAAAGTGTAGATATTCACAAGTCTCAATCTATCCCCAAGGGGACAACATGCATCGGAAGTCCTCCATATGATGTAGGTATGGCAGTACAAACACAGCAATTTAAAGTGTTCCTAGTCTCTATATGCACAGCGTCATGCCTAGGTATCTGTTGAAGTGTGGAAGACACTCTGTGGCCAGTTCATCACGTATCAGTATTTGTATCCGTGTAGTTATATGCAGGTAAGGTCCCAGAAAATGTAAAGTAAACACAAACATGGTTAATAGGTGTATAATCATTAGGACAGCAAACAAAATGTCTTTGGGGTTGCTTTGTATTGTTATACAGTCTTGACCGGGTGATTCAGGCTGTTTGGTATATCAGCTACAAGATGTCAATCAGACTTGATATCCTTTACCGGTTTGAAAAATGTGAGGTGGACACAGGCCGACCTCTCTGCAAACTTTACTGCAGTAGGCGTTGCCAACAGTACCGGGTACAGACCTTCACAATTTCCACTTGGCAATAATGTTCTATGGATAACAGTGACATACACACAGGATACTGGTGTCAGCTATCGTCCGTCTTCGTTTGCTCTTATCTGTAAAAGACTTTAACTGAAGAACAGTGTTATTGGTTAACAATCCTCTCATGTCACCTGCTAATGAGTCATCGACCTCCGGCTCTGCAGGCATGACAGCTTTCCACTCTGGCACATGATATGCCATTCCACATACTACTTCGAAGTGGGTGCAGCACTTTACATTTGGAACTGTTGTCATGCTCAGCAATGCTAGAGGTAGACAGCACATGTAACTTCGTCTGGATGTCACCCACCAACCTCCTCTACTTATTTCTCGGGATCCCATTTTACGGCGCCAGCAATCATGCTGACTGTGGGTTGTACATGCAATTTACATTCATGGTAATACAAACTAATCCCCAGGTTGCGTGATTGTCTGGTTCACTACATGTGTTCTATTGTCACTGTAGCTTCTTTACAGCATGCCAGATCTAGGGATACTTTACTTTACTGGCACCTTTGCCACTGCTGCTGCATCCGGATTCATGGTTGGGAATGATTCTACCCATTTTGATTATATATATGTGTAATCGCTAAACAGTATTTGTTCCCTTCACATTTATGCAGATGTATGAACTCCATACAAATAGTACGGAGCGGTTATGGTGGTGTAGGTAAACTCACTCCCTTCGGTTTAAATACTCCCTGTGCATGATATCTACTGCAAGCGTCACACGCTGCTCATGATGTTTGTATGTGGTTAAGTAATTCCGTATGTTAGGGGTATTCTGTTAACCAAATGTACCATCCCCCCTGTTGAGACATGTCTCTACCCATGGCTCCACAAAGCCGCATATCTGAAAACATTAGGCGTTAATATTGGCTTTCTCACTGTGGATATGTGCAGTCCGTGTTCAAGGATTGCTCCTCGTCATAACCACGTCGACTTTTCTGCTTTCGTAGTTGCTGTTTGCATTGTTTGTACAGTTTCTACATCTAAACTGTCTGAGGTTTGTCATTCCTCATTCACACAAACACTTTCCAACTGTGAGGCTGCTTGTTTTGCAGGTGCATGAGCTCATGCCTTACCTTTCCTACTGTTATCCTGTTGCTTTCTATGACCTGCACATTTACAATTACCTACTTTAGTGGGTAACTGAATGGAGTCTAATGCATTCAAGATCGATTGCGCATGATTAATCGGTTTACCGGTGGATGTTATCATTCCCTATTCTTCCACTGCTGCTCATAAACATGCACTGTACAGACAACATACTGACTATCGGGACATATGTCCACACATCAGTTTTCGCTACAGTACAAGCACGTGTTAAAGCTATCTATTCTGCTGCTTGAGCAGACACGTTATGCTGCAGGGTTTGGCCGTCTACAATCTCATTATCAATAACTACTGCATAACCTACTTGATTCGTTCCTGTAGGACTCTGTCTACATGATCCGTACACATTAACTGTCACCTCTGCATCATCTAAGGGTATATCAGTGATATCATGTCTGTGTGTAGTTATTTAATCCATTTCGTATAGGCAACTGTGTGGTGTGCCATACACAGGTGTCGGGCATGGCGTTGGTAGGTTTCATGTTGTACAGCGTTCAATCACCATATGAGGTTGACTCAGTGGTATGGTCAAACAAGACAAATGTCTAGCACGGGTCAGGAATGCTATCTTCTCTTGCAGCAGACTGACCGCAACTGCATGAGACATTCTCACAGTGAGAGGGTGGTCTAGTAACATTACGGCGGGGCCTGTACTGCCATGGGTGCTACAACAACTGCCTGTACACAATGTGGCACTGACCATGCCACAGTGTCCGACTGCAATGAGTAGTAAGCTATGTAGCGTTGCTTACTTCCCTGCTGTTGCATCAAGACTGGCGTCATATATCTCCGCTTACAATCTACGGTCTGACAACATGTGTTATGATTATTCAGGAGACCTACTACAGCTGTTGAGGCTATCAATCGTTCTAGTCTGCAGACCGCTGTTTCTGCTACTGTAATCCAGTGTAGTATGTGTTGTGCTGCCATAGGTGTATTAAAGATTAAGGCAAACAATACAGCGGATTCCAAAGCATTGTTTGGTATCCAGATTTGACAAATGTTAGTCGGCCCAGACAGGACTTCATTCCCTTCTTGTTAGTTGGCTTGGGTGCTTATGATATTGCTACCTTCCTATCGTCATGTGATGTTCTACCCTACTTGGATACCACATAGGCGGTAATTGACCTGTATTCTCTGTAGTTGCAATTTATGCTTGCTTACTTTATGTCCCTGTTCTGCTGAATATCTCAATAATGCTATTGTATCTTCCATACATTGCTGCTGGGTAGGGGCCGCAAGCAGAATATCATCCACATAAAGTAGAACTTGACTGGCCGGGTGGAGTTAACACCGGAATGTAGCTAGCCATCTCCTGTGGGAATATCGTTGTACTTTCACAGTATCGCGATAGCCGGGTATGGCTGTGTCTGTCACCCTGACTGTACATGCAAATCAATACGGACTATGTGGATGTATAGGTATTGCAAAGGGAGCATAGCTTATATGTACCACGGTAAGATACTTCTGTGGCGTGTTCATAGCATTGAATATAGTGTGTGGGTCTGGCACCAACGCTACCCTAAGTATTCTTACATGATTTACAGCTTGTACATACTGTACCATCCGCCATTACCCTTTTGGTTTCCGATCAGAAGATACAGGGGTATTGCATGGTGAATAGCGATTACTTTGTGGATGGGGAATTCCCTCTATGACTTTACAGATATCTTCTGGTGTCCACGGTCTATACGCTTCGGGGGTTGGGTCCTGGCCTTCCTGTCCTGCATGAGGGTTCGGTACTTCAATTAATTGACAGATATCCTCACTCTGTTTTAGTGACTGTCTTCTTACTCGGGTGTCCCTAGGTATGTTCGTGTTAGGGATGTGGTTTCAATAGCTTCTGTTACATTTGTTCGTTGTGCTACCTCTGTTGCCACAGGATAGCGATGTGGGGACTAGCGTGCCCTCCCGCTTCATATCCTGGATGTGGTATCGGAGGTGGTAGGGGGTTGTGGGGGGCTATCGGTACTACTGTATTATGATCTTCTCTGTGTGCGTATGATGCTTAGCCATTTGTAGTGTTCTGTTCCCTTGGTACACTACCTCAATCCACCTATGTGCATGGCGGATACCCAATTGTCGCTGTTTTGTCGCCTGCACACCTTAGGGCTGCCACCTTTTCAAATGCACAATGTGGGACATTAGTGTTGAGCGTGTAATTTTCCAGGAAAAGGCATACCCACGGCCAGTACGTGGGACAGGATTTCACTTTTGCCAGGAGGCGACCAATTGTTGTAGCATTTCAGTTGCTTATTCTGTTTATTATGATATTTTGCTGTTCCAGATACAAATTTACTGGTTTATGCTACCATTTTGATAGATATCTGGGAAATGTTTGTCCTGAGATATCAGGACATTTGCCATTGTTCGGTTTGTTTACAGGACACGGCTGGCCAAGAGGGACTGTCCCTCTCAGGGTGGAACAGGTGTTTACCCTGGAACATGTGCATCACATTTTCAGGGATTACAATGTTTCAGTAACGATATTTTGTGTAATATACCATCAATGTCATATTTATTACCCCATTTTGCTGCGTAACTCACATTATGTGCTCTCTGCGATTGCATATACTTCCGTCACCCGTCAAGCGCGGATCACATGATCTGTTTCCTCAATAATCTCCCATATCCTCTACACGACTGCTCGTGCCCTTCTCTCATACCACGTGGTGTCTCCTTCCCTGTATCCACTGTAGTGTCTACAATCACTATTTACTCTGCTGTGTGTTCCCCTGACCTATGTTCAGATTTAACAGTATTTGGATAGGTCTTGACCGCTATCACAACTGTTAACAGAAACACAATGTAGTCTGGTCCCTGATCTACAATAGAGACAAGAAGGCAAACACTCCTTACCTGGGCCTCCTGTTTAAGGCTGCACGTTTTCTTCTTGGGATCCAGTTTTCCGCTTTTCAGCCACAGATCAGACAGTAAACAGCCTCTTTACACACAACAATTCAGTCGGAGGTCTTTTCATTCAAGAAGAACCATTTATGCAAATTCTCCTGCGTAGATGTCTAACCAGCCATGCACTCTGACCTGTAGCTTACCAAGGGAATTCCGGATTACAAGGATCACAATGTGAAATAAGTTGTTAAAACCAGACTGTAGTTATCAGTAGGCTTTTCTAAGTGACAGCCAATAACACAGGAGGCTCGGGTTCGGAAAGTTTTAGTAGTGTACACAGGCAGGCTAAATAATATACAGTCCAAGTATGAGTGTTTTGTCTGACTCTATACAGTAAGCAGTTTCTTTATATAGTGTTTACAATCAGCTTTTGCCCACCTTACTGGCGTGGTCGGTCACAGGGCATTTCCATCACTATGGTCCGCAATAGTCTATACATACGTGGGTGCTGGGGTCGTGCTTTTAAAATGTTTTCCCATGAGAATAACACAGCCTTGCAAGGCACCTTGTAAATTACAGTGTCCTTCTGTGATTGTAGCTGTTTCAAGGACCCTAGACTGTTCGATACAGTGGACAGTTAATTTCTTAATCGTTGCTTTGTCTCTCTGGTAAGGAGTTGTACTGTTATCTTCGATAGAGCTCACAAGGCCATCCTCCTCAGGGAAGGAGTGATGTTATGCATGTACATACATTTATTGTTCTGTAACCCAGCAAATAATTAATGGTGACAGACATAAGCCTGCTGTACTGCTTACTGCCAGGTTCAGAATTCCATCACACTACAGCTTAGCTTCACCAATTACATGCAGGCTTATTTCTACTGCCATATTATGCGGTACAATTCAATGCATTATATAGTATTTGAGTCTAAACTGGCACTTCATATGTGTTTCTATATATATTTTTGAACAACATCCATCCGGCCATATGCATGTTGTTCCGTCCTTCTACCTTGACCGTGTGTATTTGTCCGTCCGGCAGTGCTACTCTCCACATGTGATGTCCCAGCTTCCCCTTCTTTGCCTGTAGCACCCTGTTAGGGCGTCCTGTTTGGTAGACACGTGTTCCGCTATATGTGATCGACTTCACTGCATAGATAATCATCGATCACGGTGGTCCAACGACCGACTTGTCCACATGTGTACAGTTATGTGCACCGTGTCGTATGCAAACCTATATGGTTTGGGCGGGTACATACTACATGCGGGATTTACACATTCTGCAGACACATTCACATGCAGCCATTTACATATCTGTACCTGCGGTGGGTTGCTGACATGTGGGGTACGTATTTGCCCGCGTGGCATTGCCTAACACAAACATTTTACCACCTTTGAGGTATGGACATTGGGTGTGGGTGTATAGCTGCACCACGGATGCTAGCAGGTTAGGGTGCAGAGGTGTACATGGGTGGGACTGACATGTACAATGAGGCTATTGTGTAGTACATCCGAATGCATGGGTTCTGCTTCTGGATATTACACTTCAACATCGCCATCCAGTGTATGCAACAGAGGCGTTGCTGGGTGTGGGATATGTTGCTATGCACATGTTTGCCTGTGTTTGAGGTATCTTGCTTCCTTACTGTTGTTATGTCAACACAGCTACCCGGATATGTACTCTCACTACTGCTTGTGACCATTATGGTTGGCACCTTTTCCAATGCCCATAGTGGGGCATGTTATGTGGAAACCGGAAGTTGCAGGACTACACATACCCACGGCTAGTGCAGTTGACAGAACTTCACTTGTTTGCCATACTATAAGCTTATTCTGTAAGCATTTGGGTTCCTTATTTATTTTCTTATGCCATGTCTGTGTTTCATATAGTAATGTATATGTTTTATGCTACTATTACATGTATATTGCGGGAATTTTCTTGGCAGGGGATCGGAGGTCATTTTCCTGATTGTTGCAGGGACACAACTGTCCAATCAGGGACTGTCCATGGCACATTGGGACAGCAGGTAACCCTGGTGACCATGCCCATGTCGCTACTGGGGTTTCCACCTTTTCCAGTTTCCGATCTGGGATATTTCCGGGACTCACATCTGACTTTACAGGCCGACACATACACACGGTCACTATATAGCATAGAACTTCACTTGTTTGCCTAAATATAAGCTTATTGTTGTGGCAATTTGCTTGCTTATTCTGTTTCTTGTGTCATTTAGGTATTTCTGTTACAGAAATAACCAATTCATGCTACCATTACATTAAATACGGGATATCATTGTGTCCTACAATCGTAGCACATCAGCCATTTCTAATACGTTTTTTCGGGACACAACTGGCCATAGAGACTGCCCCAACCACAGTGGGACAGGTGGTGACCTTAGTCGCTGCTCCTATGTCGGTCGCGGCGCTGACATCGACTGTACACCTTCTCTGAGTGTAAACACTGGCGGTGCATTGCGGGACGAGCAGCGGTCTTATCGTATCCTTTGCTCCTTGGGCGGGTACGCTTATGCCTTCGTGGCTTGTATTTGCTTCTCCGTTAATTTGGGACGGGTACTATGTTGCATACTGTACGTGCGTTTCATTCTGCACGGGACCTGGCTGCTGCCATTACTATTGTGGGCGGACCGTGGCTGTCAGCACATTAGGTTGCTCACCTCATGCCGGCTTAGACACGCCTCCAGGCGCATCCTACCTGGGCTCGCTCACGTACACTACGCACGTGTCTGTGATTCCGGTGCACTCTCATTAATATGCATATGGCGCTACTGCGCCGGCTATTCCATGCACCGCCGGCGCAAACCTTACGCCGGCCTTGCGCCGAGCTTCATGAATCCCGGGGAGTGTTTGTAGTGATGTTAAACTTCAGTTGGAAATTAGGGAGGCTAACTGGCAGTTTAGACTGAACACCTGCTGCAAACCAGGGTTTTGCTTCAATAACCCTCTTTTTGAAACAGAGGGCTATAGAAATATGAGTTGTTTACATTCAAGATTTTTTTTTTTCTTTTTTATAATTTTACTGCTGTCTGTTATTATTAACAGTTTTTGTCTTACTTTTTGTGTATTCATATTTGAAATGTTTTTAACTAATGCTATATATATCATACTGTTTTTTTAATGGTTGAAACCTTAATAATAGTAAAAGAAATATAGCTTAGCTTTGGGATACTTTTTATTTCTGGTGTAATTAATTGAATGATTATTACCTTGAGTATATAATCACAATTTAGCTTAATTGGTTTGACTCTGAAGAAGCCATTTGAATTTTATGGCGAAAGCACTCAAGTCTGTTGGTGCTATATTAAACTGTTTGCTACAACGTTAGGAGAGTAGACTGTAATGATGTGCACCTTCATGGCTACTGGCTGAGGCTGACCTGCACTATATATGTTTCTGGTAATGCTGTTGCTGCCCTAACATAATAAGGTCTCTGTCTCTGTTCACCATGTTTTAATGGGGTACCACTACACTGGCGGCCATGGCTCATTACAGCATCCTTCTGCATTTATAAATCTCTCTGTATGTTGTTTATCCTCAGTTAAATCTGCCATCCCCATCATTATCATGGTGTTGCTCATTTCCTTCACATTTTAAGGTAATTTTCTGCATTATTTTTCAGCTTTGTAAAATCATATTAATGGTGTCTCTGAGTTGCCTCATCCTTTATGATGTCACTCATCTCACAAGCTTGCCTAACACATTGTACTGTGGTACCCTACCTAACACATACTCGCCCAATTGTTAGACCATAACAGTTTTCCTCTCCTTACTTTAATAATGCTTTGAGTGCCTCAGCTCTGCCTCTGAGCAATACTATACTTATATCTCATCAGTCTCTTCCTTACCTACTATACCCCCCTCCACACACACACACACACACACACACACACACACACACACACACACACACACACACTTCTCATACTCAGGTTTCTTTCACTCTCTTGACTCACCTAAACTTTCCTCCCCACCCCTCTACTTCAACCCTTCTGTTTATCACACCTACTTCTTCCTCTCTACCAACTCAGTTTTAGTCATAAAGATGTTTAAGAGTTTTTTTTTGTGATGCCCTATTGTAAATCTTCATTTTTACTACAGGTCGGACTTTTTAGCTATTGTTTTTGCTGAATTTTATGCTTTGTTAATTTTCCACTACCACATGAATGTATGTTTGCTATGTACTCATATTCATATATGGTATGAATGCCTGTAGTAATGTATACAAATTCACATTACTTGTAATGTAAACTTTGTTATTGTTACATTTTTTTTTTGGAGCTTTTCTCCTCGGGTATCCACTGAAAATGGGCCACCAATCTAGTGGACTAACCTGGTTAACAAAAGACAAGTCAATAAATAACTGTTTGAAATGTCAGCATCCACTACAGCAAGTCCTGAAATACAGATACTGAATGACTGATTGAAATACTGGACTTGCATATGTCAAGTCTGAGATGCCATTTCACTGAATATTCCCTTTTCTTCAAGAAATGGCAATCTCAGAGTTGGTACATATAAGTTCAAGGGTGCATGGGGGCATATTCCCTGCATAGGTTTGCAGTGGGGGCATGCCCCCCCCTGCAAAAATAAGTTTTAAGGAGAAGAGCAATTTTTAACATTTGCTCTTCGCTGGATTTTCAATCTTTTTCAGATTTTCAACACTCGGCATTATGAGTGCTGACATTTCAATAGGGAGTCTTGCAGTATTTCTGAATACCCCCCCATGTGATACATTCATTAACAAATCAGTTTCATTTAGCTACCCTGTTTTCACTTGTGGCAAGTTGCTGAACCTCAGTAGTCACTGTGAGGTCTTCCTCAACTTACCCCCCCCCCATCTGGACAACAGTCGTGATCTAGCTGATTCAATGACCAATGACACTGCTCGCAGTATTTTGGAAAGTAGTTGTACATTCTTTCTAGTTAGTCTCCCTTTAATTTCTACAGTTTACAATTTGTGTGAGCAGCTAATTGGATGATTTGTATAATGAGGAATACAATTTGTGTGAGTAGCTTATTAGATGATTTGTATAATGAGGAAATTGCTAAGAAGGACTATAATCACTCTTTAGCTGAACATCAATCACCTAGAGATTTAAAGAACAATAAAGATACACAGGACTATGAGCTGGTCACCAACCATAACCTGCTTATTATGTGTTCATGACATAGATGCCAAGAAGTTCACCTCTTGGAGATCCATGTTGAGGACACATAATTAAAGGTTATGATCGGTGACCCAGTCATAATTCTTTGTAGTGCATGGAGCTTTATCTGCTCTATTAGCCTAGTACAACCTATGAACCTATGTACTACTAGTTACAGAAAAGAAAGAAAAAAAGTGCTAAGTGTGTTGCTGGCTTTCAAAGTCATAAAGCACTTAGCAAGCATTGTCAGGAGGAAAGTGCAACATAGTCCATTACATTTACACTTGCCTTGCCATGCCTCTCAAATATCCACATTTTTGTCTTGTGTTTCGTCTGTTTCTCATAAAATATTTGATTTTTAGACAAATCATTAAGCATTTAAGTAATTAAATAATGACAGTCATTTGAGTTTAGGACCTTGTGTCCTTCAGAAAATACAGGTGAACACACGTCCTCTTATTCTAGCTACTTTCTATGTTTACGAAAGGAAGTGAGGGATGGTACAGACAGCAGGCAGAAACGAATCTGTTTTTCATTCTGCTGTTTTCTTTGCTGGCCAGTACTGACAGATTTTATTGCCTGGCATGAAACATGACATTAACAAGTTAAGCAGAGAGTGCTTAGCATTTGCTAAGATCAGGTCTCACACTACAGTAGCGCTTTACTGATTTGTCTTTTTCTGAATATTGGAGCTTAATCACTGTGCTTCATTCACTATACAGCTATTAAACAAGAAGATATGGTAGGGTAAATAGTTATTATGATTAAGGCAGAGTATTTGAGTGCTGTTTTGGAGATAACTATCTGATAAAAGGTTTAGTATCAGAATATAGAAATCACTTTGTCCTTTTAAGCTTAGATTGACTGTATAGTTTCAAAGTGTATTAAAAGCAAACATAAGTTTACTGAATCTGGAATCCTGATATCCAAATGGCAAATGCAATACAAAGGTCACATATTTAAAACTGTGAATCTCAAACTCAGTATTAACATGGTTGGAAATCAAGGTGTAAAATTGTTTTGAAATTCAACATTGTATTTTGACAATACGCTTAAACAGACAAAGTTATTTGCATATTCTGATAGTAAACCCTGATAAAAATGAATTTTTGTGGAAATCAATATGGTCATGATGGAAAGACTCATCTTGAGAGTAAAACGTACTAAATGACTTGAAACATGAGAATGATATTTTTTTTGTTTGTATAACTGTTTACATGTCATCATACCTAGGATCTATGTTGTCTATGGTCCTCATAAAGTCCATAAATGCATGTCTTGTCTACTTATGCAGTTAGCTGTGTTTTTAAATGGATGAGTTACTGAACCCATTTCTATGCCTTTGGAACAGGAATTAACAACATTAAAAGGATGTTACAAATTTCATTTGTGACATGATTATTTTTTAGGATGTTTATATGCTTTGGAAGAGAATATAACAAAAGTTATTCTGATACTGGTAACATTTGATATTGTATCGTTATTCATAGTTATGCCGAATGATAAGAATTCAAGCTGTCGGAGAGCATTTGTATGAATATGGCGATTTTACTGAAAGACGAATTGAAAAAATCTGCCTACTGCTGGAAAATGTTTTAGTTAATAATGTTTTAATGTTTAACGATATGTTGTAGCATCAAATAGACACTGGAATGGTTACAATGTTGCAAACACATATGGCAATTTAGCTCTACATGGGAAAATGAAAACAGAGTGATTACAGTGGTTCTTTTTAACAGTTTTGTCTAGTTTATAAAATATGTACGGTGGGTAAATTTTTATTGTGGTCAGGTAGTGAAGATTTTTTATGGACATTAATGGTTTGACTGGATTTTTGCACTTCAGGTTAACATGCTTATGTCATGACATTAATTTCTTGGATGTTAAAGTATCAATAGAATGTAACTAAATGCCCAAGTTAAGGTTACTAAACATCTGCATAGGAATACGGCTGGCCTTAAGCAGAGGCCAAAGTAGGTGACTGCCTAGCCACTCTCACTTCACTGGTAGGTGTGCTTTTCAAGTATTTATTTCTTTAATTATTTATCTTTTATAGTAAAGGAAAGCAAGTTTCTTTACTATAAAGCATGCATAAGTAAATAATGGAAAAATGCTCATAAAATTCCAGCAGGAACAGCACCCTAGGGCAGAAGCCTCATAGATTTGGCCAGTGGGTTTGTTGTCCTCCTGCTTGTCCATCCCATGACCCATTTAGCCATAAAAACTGGGAAGATCCTAGGTGGGACAGAGTACAAAAATCAACAAATTCAAAATGGTAAGAGTCTAGAGTGCCAAAAAAGCTCAGAAAAGTATGAGGTAATTTTTTGTTATTGTTAGTATTGTTAATGGCAGAAACCAGATTCTTTGGATGGCAGAGGCTGGCTAGTCTTCAGCTTCAGCTGTCCCTGATTTTGTAGAACATGGCTGATAATGTCCAGTATGTTTGCCCTGTCCCTTGCCATACCTCTCAACTATTTATTTTTTTTTATTTTTTATAATGTTTGTTAACCAGGAAAGTCAGACTAGGCTAGGAGCCTGTTTTCAGCGGAGGCCCTGGGAGAAAAGCTCCAATAAACAGTACATAGGTTCATAGGTTTGTAGGTTAGTACTAGGCTATCGGCCCTAGGTCCTATACAAGCCTAGCCATAACAATTCCCGGGCTATTTCTACCCACACTATTTACTTCCCTGAACCCCTCTCTAGCAGGGTGACTGACGTGATCCCCGGGGTGAATTTCCTATCTCCCATCCAATCATCAAGGTTCCTTTTGAAGAGGGCCAAAGAGGCGCTCTGCTTGACATGTATGGGCAGTCTGTTCCAGAGTCTGGGGAGTCTCTGGGTCAGGAACCTATCCCTCCAGCATTTTTTGTTTATTGTGATGACAAGGTTTAGATCCCTGGAATGTGTGGCTCTGAGGGATTGGGATTTCTTTAAGTGTAGCATGTCCAACAGCTCAGGGTTTGACATGGCCTGTATGTTAAGCAGAGATCGTCTCTGAGTAGATGATATGCCACAGAGTATAGCTGGAGTTTTTTAAGACTGTCAGCTTAGGGCATCTGCTTTAGGTCTGTGATTCTTTTAGTGAGGTATTTCTGCGGCCTTTCCAGTTGTTGCAGATGTCTTGACAGGTACATACCAAATGGGGCATTGTATTCTATAATGGGTCTAATGAGGGATGAGTACAGTGGGACAATGACCTCCTTTTTTCTTGATGAAAAGCCCTTAGTGATGAGGTGTGCCACATAGAAGGATTTCCTGACTATTGTGGCATTGTGGTTATTGAAGGTGAGACCACTGCCCACCTGTGTTCCTAAGTCTCTTATCACACTTTTGGTGTTTAGTGTACTGCCACCTATGTGGTAATTCATGGGTACATGTTTTTTCCCAAAGGGGATAACTATACATTTCTTGGCATTGAGCTTGAGCCCATGGCTCTGGCACCAAGCATTTGTTTCTGTAAGGCCCTTTTGTAGAGTATCGACATTATTTGGGGATTCAGTAATGGCTCCCAGTTTGCAGTCATCTACGAACTTTGTTAGCCAGAGTCCCTTAGTGTTGGCCTGTACTTCAGAGAAGTAGATGCTAAACAAGAGAAGACCCAGGACTGAACCCTGAGGTACTCCACTTGTCATTTGTCTGGAACTGGATTTGGAGTCAGTTACTTTTACAGTGTGGGTTCTGTCAGTATATACATCATACAACAGAATATATTGTTTGAGTAACACAGCATTAGTTCACTATACAGAAATTCAAGGGCATTAAATACATTTATTACTTACAATAACATAAGCCAGTCTAGCCAAAAATAAGGTGTTACACAATAAAGGATTGTTTGACTAGAAAGTTGAGAAATCAACCTAAGAGTTTAAGATGGTAGCAAAGACAGGTTAATACAAAATAATTATTTAGGTAGAAAGGGAACAGGAAGAAATTGTAGTAGTAATGTTATGACATTCTGGTATGGGAAGGCAGTGGAGGGAGTGATGATAGGTAGTTTGGCCTGGGGTAAGTCAGGAGCAGAGCCAATTATTAGCTAGGTAGATAATTAGTAGTTGTCTGAACTCAAGGTGGTGTGGGTTTTTAGTTATTGTGGGTGGGAGAGTATTCCATAGTTTGGTAATTTTTTTAGAATAGAGACAGTCTCTGTGATAGTTTCGAGATTGGGTGACCTTTAGTGTAAGTTTGTTGGAGGATCTGAGGGTCCTGGGGTTGAGACTGGGTTGAATGAGATTGCAGAGGGCAGGGCAGTTAGTGGGTAGGTAAATAATTTTGGGGACCATTGATAGTTGACTGAGAGCTAGAAGATTAGGGAGTCCAAGCCATTTTAGTTGAGAGAGCACAGAACAGTGGTGAGTCCTGTGTGGAGTATTCAAGGCAAACTTTACAATTTTGTAATAGCAAGATTCTAGTTTGTATAGGTCCGATTTGCGATGGTTGGTGAGTATGTGAGATCCATAAATGAGGGAAGAAAGCAGGTGAGAATGGACAGTGGCAAGCCTGGCATTATGGGGCATGTATGGTTTGGCCCTATACAAGATGCCATATTTGATGTGCACTTTTTTGATTGTCAAAGAGATATGTTTTTCAAAAGTTAGACTCTTGTCAATAGTGACCCCTAGAAGATTGGTATGGGTAGTGGGTTCTATCTTGGTACTGGTTGAGGAGTGGATTGATAGAGGGGGGTGACAAGGTTTGGAGTTTTTGTTTTTCAAGATTATTAGTTTGGTTTTATATGGGTTGAGAATTAGTTGATGTTCTGATATGTATTTTTCTATACTTAGTAAGGTTGACTGCATTTTTATTTGAAGTTCATGGGGTGTTGGGGCAGAGCATATACGGTTAGTATCATCAGCGTATTGGACAGTTGTGGCTAGTTTATTTGCTGAGTTGAGGTTGTTTGTGAATAGGATGAAGAGGAGATGGCCTAGTTTAGATCCTTGGGGCACACCAACTGAAATAGGGAGAAGGGCGGAGAGAGTATTTAGCCATTTGGTGGCCTGCTGTCTGTTTGAAAGATAACTGAGGAACAAGCACAGAGAGGGTGTGTTGATGCCATAGGCTGGGAGTTTATTGAGTAGGAGATTGTACAAAATGGTATCAAAGGCTTTGGACATGTCCAGAAAGATGGAGGAGACTGCCTGGCCTTCATTTAGGAGTTGGTGAATAGTGTTAGTAAAAGAGATGAGGGCAGCGGAAGTACTGTGTTTTGGTCTGAAGCCATGTTGTGAGTGGGGTAAGAGATTGTTAGAGAGTAGATGGTTGAGCAGCTGTTTGTGGATGCATTTGTTTAAGATTTTAGCTAGGGAGTGTAGAATGGCAATGGGGCAGAAGTTGGATAGTTCTTTGGAGGGACCTCCTTTGTGGAGTGGGATAATATGCAATATTTTCCAGAGTGTTGGCAGATAGTATTCAGAGACTGAGCGATTGATCAAAATAAATATGGGGTAAGCAATGGATGGGGCTGCACATTTCAGGAATTTATTTGGAAGCTAGGCAGCAGCCAGACAGCAGGGTTTAAGCTTGGCTAGGAGACATTTTATGAAGTTTGAATGGGGGAAAGCAGAAGGGGCCTGTAATATCAGGGGAAGTGGTAGGGGTGTGAGAGGTGTAATTGGTTGATTCCCTAGTAGGGAGGTTATGGAATTAATAAAGTGGCAGTTAATTTGGGTTGCAATGGAATCTTTGTTCTTAGTAGTTACTGTGGTTGGGGTAGGTGAGTTGCCAGGTCTTAGGAGATAGTTTATGCTATCCCAGAATTTACGTGGGGGGGGGGGGGTTATGGTGTTTTTGTTGGCAGGATTGGAAGTACACTTGCTTGTCTACTTTGATTTGTTTTTTAGCTAGATTCCTTAATTGTTTATAGGTAATTAGGTTAGTTATGTTTTTAGTGGTATGGTAATCAGACCAGGCTCTATCTCTTTGTTTGAGGAAAAGTTTGGTTTCTTTCATTAACCAGGGTAGAGGCTTGGATTTAGAGTGTATTTTTCTAATTGGGGCAAGATTGTTGAGTATGTCAAGGAAGGTAGTGTTAAAGAATTGTACTGCTAGGTCTAGCTGTTGATATTTTAGGGGTGTCCAATCAAATTGTTGTAGGATCTGGTTAAAAAGTGAGGGTGAGAAGCGTTTTTTGCAGTGGATGTATTTGTAGGATGTGTTATATTGAGTGTGTACATGCTTTATGTAATGGAAGGTAGGGGAATGATAACGGAGCGAGTCTGGTAGGCAGCCTGATACGTAATTTAGGTTGGGATTGTTGGTTAGTATCCAGGCTAATGTAGACTGTCTGTTGGTGTGTTTGTTGATGCGAGTTGGACAATTTATGGTCTGGGTAAAGTTGTAGAGATTGAGGACATTTGAATGGTTATCGAATGTACAGGTTTGCCAATCAAGGTTAAATCACTAAGAATAATTGTTTCTTGGTTGAAGTTAAGGGATGCCCATGACAGGAGAATTTTAATGGTGGGTAGGGTTTTACCTGGTGGGATGTAAGCAGACGTATGGTTAGAATCTCGGTGTTGTCTAGGTTAGGTGGGGACCATAGGAGTGGTTCAACATTAAGTTTATCCTTAAATAGTACAGCTATACCACCACCTCTTTTTTTTAATCTGTCTAGTCTGATAATGGTATAGCTATTTGGGGTAAATTCATTGTCCCTAATATGGGGTTTTAACCAGGTTTTGGTTATAACTGCTATGTCAGGGGCGTAGGTGGCTAATGTGGCTTGGAATTCAGTAGTTTTGTTGACTCTGCTATGAAGGTTAACATTGGTGAGTAGTAGGTCTGAGTTGGATGTTTTTGGGAGTAGGGGAAGGGGTGGGTGCTTTTGTGGGAAAGAGAAAAGTTGGATGAGGTTTGTGGAGGTGAGGGGGTGTATTTGGGACCTGGGTTGGGGTGAATGTCAGCATGCAGTGTAATTCTAGTGATAGAGTATAATATGAGATGTTTTAGTTTGATAGTTGACCTATGATGAGGGTGAGCCAGGGAAGTTTGGCAGAAGGGTTTTAGGAGCTTGAAGGAGGCATGTAGGTATGTAGAGTTATTATATAGTTGTGGGCTGGTGTCAGAGAAGGAGTGGGATAGTGGATTAGAGGTAGTTATTGGAAATGTTGGAGAATGGATGTGTGCTATGTGGTAACTGTGTAATGAGGTAAAGTCATTTTTGAGACAGATAGAAAGTAGTAGAAGAATATTAGATGTTATGCAGTCGTGGTTGTGCATGGTAAGTAATAGTAAAAATGCTTTGAAAATGAATATATTTTTCTCAAAATGCTAAAACAGGTGTGTATAACCTTTTCTCAAGATTAATATGAATATCTGCTGGTTTAGGACTGAATTTCAAAAGTGAATTGGTGATATACTAAAATGTTCAGCCTAAGAATTGATCTGTGCAGTTACTCAATTGACTTAATAATTCAAATTAAGTAAAGGAAATGCACATTCATAAGGTACCCCTTTTGTTAATGTGCACTCTTGCATATTGCCTGATAGTAGTAATTTTAAAACATATTTAGAACATCCATTTTTCCAGTTGTTTGATGTCATATCCTACACAATAATGCATGAAAATAATGATGTGTCACAAGTATTCCTTTGACATCTTATGCCGTAATGAAACTTGGCTTAAACCCACAACTAAAGACAATGACATTGTCCCACCAGGCTATAACATTCTCAGACATGACTGTCTAAATAAAAAAGGGTGGTGGAATAGCAATACTGTTCAAATCCGAATTGAGGGTCACAGACTAGATACCCATCCACCACCACCTAATAACACTGAAATTCTAACCTCTAAGCTCCAAATTAACACACAAAAAAGCTATATACATTATTTGCTCATATATCCCCCCAGGTAATAACATCAGTACTCTTAAAAATACCCTTAGATGGCTTTCCATGTCCCTACCACAAGAAACCTTACTCCTTGGTGATTTCAATATTGATTGGAATGGAGGTGCCATTGCCAACCCAACTACTCATATAAACCTCTTTGGCTTCCAGCAAACCATTACCTTCCCTGCCAGAACTCACAAACCTAGCAAGAAACAAACCATATTAGATTGGATACTAGTAAATAGTAACCCCCATGCCTATAAAGCAGGTACACTCCCAGATGACATAAGTGACCACTCTCCTACTTTCATTACTAGGCAAAAGACCCACTTTCACAATCAAATAGCATTTAGAACTACCAAAAACAAGATAGACTTTAACCCCTATAACTTCCAAGCTGTGCTCACAGCCTTCAATTAGTCACTCCTATAATACCTACCTCTCGACGATGCAGTTTCTTTCTTTAACAAAATTTTTTTGCAAATCCTAGACCACCATGTTCCCACCTGTACAGTTAGAATTAAAAACAAACCAGCTCCCTGGATCTCTAAAGACACAAGGCTTAACATTAGACTAAGAAATAAACTGTGGTCCAAATGGACAAAAACTAAAAATCCAATTGACCACCTTAACTTTAGAAAACTTCGTAATACTACAAAAAAATCTGTATTCCTTGACAAAAAGAACTACTACCTCAAATTTCAACAGACTCAACAGCAAAACCCACAAAAGTTCTGGTCAAGAATCAATAAACTACTCCACCCAGGACAGTCCAAAACACGCACCCCTTCAAACTTAACTCAAACTTCTCCCAACCAAATTGCTGACACCTTTAATAAATGTTTCTCTGAAACAGTTCAATCACTAGCTAATACCTTACCACCTGTTAACACCACCAGACTATCCTCACTACCCAACTTGCCCCAGACTTTTAACCTCCAGCCTGTCCCAACATCTCTCATACACTCCCTACTTCTCAAACTTAAACCATGTACATCATCAGCTGACCTCCTCCCAGCTGAATACCTGCAAATTGCAGCTGGTATACATGCATATCCTATTTCTATCTTACTAAACAGAACCATTTTAGAATCCTATGTCCCATCCATCTGGAAAGTCTCGCATATTATCCCTTTGCATAAGGGAGGTACTTCTAATGACTTTATCAAACTTCCACCGCATAGCCCTTCTCTCTCCTCTAGCAAAAATTATGGAGAGATGTATCCACCGTCAGTTACTGCATCATCTCCTCCAAAATGACCTACTAGTGGACTGCCAACATGGTTTCAGACCTTACCATAGTACTACAACTGCTCTTCTATCCTTTACAGACTGCATTAATAAAAAGAGGAATACTAACCAGCTATCTTCTGCTCTTTTCATAGACCTCTCAAAGGCCTTTGATATGGTTAACCACCAACTGTTGACAGGGATACTTAAATCACTTTCTCTTGATTCTAAATTAGTACAATGGTTCCAATCCTACCTGGAAAACAGAAAACAAGCAGTCCTGTGGGACAATAAACTATTCTCTCAGCTTCCAGTCACCCTTGGAGTTCCACAAGGATCAATTCTTGGACCACTCCTTTTTACTATTTTCATTAATGATCTGAAAACGTCCCTTCCCCAAGCTACGTGCATACAATATGCTGATGATTCAACTCTATGTGCCGCATCTTCTCCAGCAGAACTCCAATCCAATACACAAACAGTCTTTACCCTAGTAGAAAACTGGTTCCATCAAAGATGTCTCCTACCTAACCCCAAGAAACGAAATTATTACTTTTTACTCCTACACAGAAATCCCCCCCTATAAATTTCAAAGTTACATCAAATGATGGCACAGAAATTGCTCCCGACACCACCACCAAACTCCTGGGTGTAACTATTGACAACAATCTCAACTTTAACCCACACATTAATGCAACTATTAAATCAGTTAGTAGAAAACTTGGATTCTTTTATAGCATCAAGCCCTTTCTCACAGCCTCAGCTAAGATTTCCATTGCTCAGACCCACCTCACTTCCACCCTTCTCTACACCTCCCCTATCTATACTACCTTATCCAAAAGCAACCTGAATAAACTAGCAACCTCCTACAACAAGTAGCCACCATAAAAGCCAACAACAAATCCGGGGGACTGCCTGTTCTCAAATGCTGTCAGCAATACTTGGAACAAACTTCCAAGTGAAATAACATCCCTGACTTCCACCAACCTTTTCAAGAAACAATTGAAAATCTTCATTAAAAACCAATAGCTCTGCCCCTGCTCTAATCCTGACTGACACTAATTTCTCCTATTTGTCTAAATACTTCTCAACTAAAAACTTTTTTTCTGATATTTTCTCTATGCTCCACCCTGTCTTAGAATCAAAAAAATGTATTTTCATTGACTGTTTGTTGACTGCCCTGCTGTCTTGAGGAATCTCATGTACAGTAAATTTTTTTGTTATTTTCTTTTTTAATACAACTGCAAAATAACAAACTGTCTTCTATGTGTAACCTATAACTGATTTGTAAACATGTTTGCTAAGCAGTTGCAATACTTATGTAAATAGTTTTTGTTTTTCCACTGTTTTTGTGGACTCTATGTATGTATAAAATTTGTATGTATAAATTTTTTTTCTCGGAACTTTTCTTCTCGGGCCTCTACTGAAAATGGACATATATCCAGTTAGACTAGCCCAGTCAACAAATGTAAAATAAATAAATAAATGTTAATCTTCCTTAGAATTAAAATCAGGGATTGCATATGCGTTATTCCTGACAACACTAAAGCACTCATTAACAATAGTTGATATTTTATAAGTGTTATGTTTACATAATGCCCAGATTTTGAGCTCATATTTAGGTCTATTCCACAAAAAATTTGTGGTTTTATGACAAATCCTTGAGGACTGAAGTAATTAAATAATGACTGACATTCAAGTTTCAGACTTTAAAACCTTCAGAAAATGCATGCCAATGCAACATCTGCTGTACTAGCAATGTTCTAGGTTTATGAGAATACTTAAAATCTGTCTGTGACTTTGGGCCTTTGCTGCAATTATTTTTGACCCTGTAGATAATAAGCAGTTGAGGTATGTCACCCAATTTTTTTTTATTCATAGGTAAGCCACTAATGATTGCAATCTGTCAATAACATCAGACGTTGCTATTATGTAATGCTTTTTCCCCAGAAAATATTTATTTATACAGAATCTATTGTGCTATTAACTACATGAATTCAAGTAACATAAAATTGATAGCCTCTCTGGATAGGAATATGACTAATGGCTGTTTTTTTCCTAATAATTCTGACTTTATAGGATTAATGTGATTTTTGATTCCATGTAACAAAGCTGAAATGCAATCTGTGTCTGTCAATGTAGCTATAACTGCTATATGAGATGGGATCTGTCTATAGAAAGAATATGGCCCTTTTGTGGATCCCTTAGTTTAATGATTCACTATCTGGCCTTGCAGGGCTATAGATTGTTGTAATTTATGTGAGACAACTTGGGATATGTTAATGTGTGGCTACTGTTTCCATGGCTGATATGCAAGGCATAACTTACTTTAAATGTTCCATGCCATTTTTTGCAGGTTTGAGAGTGGCTTTGATAAACAGTCTATAAGACAGGAATGCCATATGCAGCAGGGAGCTGCTGATTCCCTGCATCCCCCACCGCATATGTTACTAACACACCTCCTTGAGACTTTCAGTCATGTGGCAGAGGTTCAGGAGATGGGCATCCATCCAATGGATATCATACCAACTCTCTTTACACAATAGTAGTAGAGGACATGATTAACTGGAGGGCTGGGGTGGGGTCGACTATTATGCAGCCGGGGGGGGGGTACGTAAAGGATTTTTTTAAATATAATGCATGGCTGTCATTTTAGCTATAACTGTTTGGTGAGCTGTTCATAGTAATTAACTAACTCTCTTGTTTAGTCAGTTTAAACAGTCCCTATCTGGCTTTTCAGGACTGGTGTGCATTTGCAACATTACTGTGTTTAATGTGAAGAAAGATGGAATAATTTAATACATGGCTACTTTTTCCATCAAATAAAGCTAAACTACAATGCATGACAATAATTTTAGCTATAAGTGCTGGGTGGTGTGGGAACTGCATGTAGGAAGTAACTGACCCTCTTGCTCTTTTTCTCAGTTTAAAGAGTCATTATCTGACTTTGTTGGAGTAGTACACCTTTGCTGGAATTATGAGATATGTATGAATCAGCTTGGAATACTTTAATGTGTGGCTTCTGTTTGCATGGAAGTTCACCGAGTTGAAATACAATGCATAGCCATCATTTTTATTATGGTCATCTAAAGTGCACATAGACATAAATATAATTGTAGAGTGTGGGTCTGAACTGTCTATCAAAAGTAACTGACCTCTTTTTCTTTGCTTTCTTTAAAAAAGACACTCTCTGGCTTTCAGTACTAGTGTGCATTTGCACAATGTAAGATGGACTGCTTAATTGGACATCTGAAAGATGCACAGAAAAATTAGTCATAATTATTGAGGATGTCGGTAGAGAAAAACACTTGTCGCTTGTGCATCATTCTGGCTTTGCAGGACTAATATAAAGCATGTGAAGTAACATGGAATAGTTTAATGGGTAACAACTGTTTGTGTGGAGCAAAGATTTATTTTATTTATTTATTTTATATTTGATTACTGGTTGGTCTGACTGGGCAATCAGGTGCCCGTTTTCAGCAGAGACCCGGGGAGAAAAGCTACACATACATGACAATTGTAAAAAATACAAAAGCTCCACATATATGATAAAAATGCAAAAGTCAGAGATGAATACAAATTAATAGAGCAAACAATACCATATTTCTCCATAAATAAGACCTAACCAGAGAATAAGGTCTAGCATGCTTTTCTAGGGTGGTCATGATATAAGCCCTACCCCAAAAATAAGCCCCGGTTATTAAGATCATCAACAACACATGATGGATGTGTTGAATTGTAAAATAATAATATTACTGACACCTGTTGACTGAGGTTATCATACTCTGCTCACCATTTTCAGACCATTCGGTCACCCGACTTCTCTTTGCAGAAAGTTGTAAGATTCTTTCCCCGGGAGTCCTCCACAATTCTTACTGTAACCCTAATCCTCACTCACACTTAGTTGAGATTCATGGCCCACAAACACTGCCATGTGTGCATTGATTGGTCAAAGTACAGACAACGCATGTAAAACATGCGCACTTGATAATGAACAGGTGTGGTTGTGTCTTCTTAACCGTCGCCATTTTGTGTTGCCACTCCTGTCTCGTAAGTCTTCAATTAACAGCCCCCCCCCCCCCGACAAGATGAGTGCAAAAAGAAAGAGCTATTCCATCGAGTACAAGAATGGAATCATGGAGGACTCCTGGAGAAAGAATCTGATGGCTTTCTACAAAGAGAAGAAGTTGGATCTCCGAATGGTCCGAAAATGGTGAGGAGAATACAATAACCTGAGTCAACAGGCCAATGAGGGAAACGCTAAGAAGTGCAAGTGTGGATCAGGTCGGCAACCATTATTTCCTGAGCTGGAAGACATCATCTGTGAATGGATTGCTAACAGGAGAGCAAAGGCTTTGGTTGTGCACAGGGCTGATATTCAAGCTTTGCCCTTGCAATGGCATCACAGTTATTAATATCCCCAGAAGAATTCAAAGCATCACAACATAGGCTGGATGGCTTCCTTCAGCAATATGAACTGTCTCTAAAAAGATCAACAACACTGTTCAAGCTGGAAGATACTGAAGTTATTAAATGTGCACTTGCATTCAAGTTCTTTGTTGATGGCATCGCCTTTTCTAAATACCAACTCTCCAACATGATTGCTATGGATGAAACTGCAGTGTTTATGGGCCAAGGATCTGAAACAACAATTGATCAGAGAGGTGCCTTGTCAATCTACATTCCCTCCACTGGTTACGAAAGTGCACTTGTGACCTGTATTTTAGCAATTCATCTAGATGGAAAGAAAACCCCACCTCTAATCATTAGTAAGGGCAAGAAAGATAAGATTGAACGTGTTTCAGACATTTACATTCTTGAAACCAAAAAAGCCTGGTGCACACAAGCAGTTATAAGGAAGTGGGTCGATGTAATGCTGCAACTTGTTTTGCGAGGCGGTGAAATAGGTCTGCTAGTCTGGGATTCAGCCAGCACTCACCATGCTAAAGACATGAAGAAATTCCTTGCACAGAGAAGAATAGATCAAATAATGATTCCCGCAGGAATGACTGCCTATCTCCAGACTCTTGATATTGCAATAAACAAGTCATTCAGGGACCATCTGCGCATGGAACTCAATGACTACATTGAAAATAGAATGGAGAGAAATAAGCATGGAAACTTTGTGAAGCCTAGCCTTCAAGAGGTCATGGCTTGGGTGTAGAATTCATGGAATAAAATCATTGACAGCTGTGTTGCCAATGCACTACGAACAGGCTACTTGGAAAAGCAGTGCTCATTTAAGGAGAGCCCTATTGCTGGGCTTGACAGATTGGGGCCAATGGTTCTACAGGAAATGGAGTCTCAAGAAATTCAGGCTGGAATCCGGGGGTTGGAGATTTATGACAATGTTCCAGAAGAAGATGGCATGACTGTATTTGAATAACTTTTCTGTTATTGGGGCAACAGAATGGATTGCTTCTTCTTTCAGCTGCCAGTAAGCTCTTGTCAGTTTTTCGACTTTATTGTATTAAGGTAACGTTTCATTATCAAGGGGTAATTACAAAGTAAGGCCACTAGTTCCCAGACTTCATTTTTATGACTTTCCATCATTCTTCTCTTATGGTTTTGGTAAGGGATAAAGAAAGCATCACCACTCAAAAAGTGGCAGCTATTCACCTGTTTTATTCGCCTCCTCCAATACACATGCACTGAGATTTTTCTGCACTAGCATGAAATATTGCACTTTGAAAGTCAAGGTGTAGATATTCTGAAGTTGAAATGTTTGTTGCACTGTTTATGTAGAATTCTCACACAACTGTTAACACTTTACCTAGAACTGTTGCCCAATAAAGGAAAATTACCAAAGAAATGTCAATTTATGCACATGAATAAATGTTGATTTTTGTACATGAATAAATGTCGATTTGTGTACATGAATAAATGTCAATTTGTGTACATGAATAAAAGTTCATTTTTGTACATGAATAAATGTAGATTGTTGTATGGGGGGGTAAATAAGGCATCTGCTGATAATAAGCTCTAATGCATATTTTGGCGGGGGAAAAAGTATAAGACCCGGTCTTTTTTTCGGGGAAATATGGTAGTATATCATAGCATAGTTCGATGAGAAGTAACATAAGTGTACAATATAGAGTGTACAGAAGTAAAACAGAAAATATAATGTATTTGAGTAAGAAAGTGCAGTAATATATACAATTATATGCATACATTTAAAAATGCAATTTGTTATGGTAGTTTTTTTCTGTGTTTGACCTATGAGTAGTGCCAGAGGAAGATTTATCTGAATGGTGGTAGTAGGGTTAGTACAGGTACATTGCCAGATGGGATTGAGGTGGGCTTTTAATTGGGTTTTAAAAATGGGACTGCTGTTTTACAATCTGATATCTGGTGGAAGAGAATTCCAGATTTTAGCAACTGTGATGGAGTAGGGGGATTCAACAGCACTGTGTCTACACTTAGCTACTTCAAGGGCTTTTTTTGTGGATCTTAGCTGGAGAGCAGAATTGTGAAAGTTGAGTAAACCTGAGAGATCAGGAATCTTGTTTGGGTGGTACAGCAAGTATTGAGTCATGGAGAGTTGGTTATAGTTTAGTAAGTTGGCCAGTTCTAGCCAACCTAATTGTTTTATTGAGTGACAGTGGTGGGAGCGGAAATTAGAGTTGGTTGAGAATCTACCTATTTTATTATAGCACTTGAACAATTTGTGTAGGTCTGTCTTGTTAAGGTTTGTTAATACAGGAGATGCATAAAGCAATGTATTGAGAAGGTGAGTTCTGGATATAGTAATTTTGGTGTTTTTGGTTAGATAATTTTTGCAGCAGTATAGGGTTCCAAGTTTTTTATGGACTTTGGATACAATTTGTCTAAATGTTTGTCAAACCTTAGGTTTTGGTCAAGTATTACACCAAGAAGTTTAGTTTGTGATACTGGGGAGATCTGTGTGTTATTGGCAGAACTGATAGAGAAAAGAGCAGAGGAGTCAATAGTTTTGGGAGGGTGGAAAAGCATAAGTTGAGTCTTTTTGGGGTTAAGTATTAGTTGTGAGTTTTTTAACCAGTTTTTGATATTGGAGAAGGCCTCTTGAGTTTTAGTTTGGAGTGTTTGGATAGTGGGGGCTAAGTACGTCAGTGTATTAACATTTGCATATTGGACTAGTGTATCTTGCTGGGTGGTGCTGTGGATGGTGTTTGTAAAGATATTAAATAGTAGGAGTACCCGTATGGATCCTTGTGGTATAACTACTGTTACTGGGAGAAGGAGGGAGAAGGAATTATGCCACTTAATTGCTTGTTGGCGGTTGGATAGGTAGTCTTGAAAACCAGAGCAACAAAGGGTTGTTTAGGTAGAGTTCTGCTAAGATAGTAAGTAGTTTTCTGCGGAATACTGTATCAAATGCTTTGGACAGATCAGGGAAGATAGCAGACACTAGTCTTCCTTGGTTCCTATATTGATTGACAGTGTTGGTGAAGGATATGAGTGCTGTGGTGGTGCTATGGAATGGGCAAAAGCCATGTTGGGTGTTGGTGAGGAGACTATTTTTAAGCCAATGTATCATCAGCTGAGAATGGATACATTTTTCAAGGATTTTTGATAGGAGACATAAGATTGCTATGGGGCAGTAGTTGGTAAGTTTGGTTGAGTGACCAAAGGGCTGGAATTGTATGCTCATTGATAGACCAGTTGATAAGTATCGAAATGGTCTAGTAAACAAGGCAAACACAAAACTACATTTTGTCTGAAGAAGTCCGGTAATTCTACCAGACGAAAAACACTTCACTTTATTGTTTGACTTGTCCCCAGAGCTCTATTAAACTTTGTTTGTGTTTCGATACCTCTGGAGTGTTTTTACCATTTCTTAGAAGTATAGAGATGGGATAAGCTGTAGCATTAGTGGCAATTTTGAGGTAATCTGCAGGGAGTTTGTCAGTTGCCAAAATCGTGAGTTTTAGTTTAGTGAGGTGCTTGTATATTGTGTTGGTAGGAACTGGTTTGACAGTGAATGGAGGGTATGAGTCTGAGTAGCTGATTGGTTGCGGGAGAGTGCAAGGCTGGCTGTTGCTAGATAGGTTAAGGATGGAAGATGTGAAGTAGTTGTTAAACTGGGTAGCTATCTCTATATTATCTCTTCTGACATTGGGGGGAGGCATAGTGGGTTTACCTGGTTGTAATACTTGGTTGACAGCTGCCCAGAATTTTTTGGGGTTAGTGGTATGTTTTACTTGTAGCTCTGTGTAGTGATTTTTCTTAACTTGATGAGCTACATTTACATGGCTGTCCTCTTCTATTGCAATCTGATGTCTGAATTATACACAAAAGTGGCTATAACTACCAGTTGGGGCTGTCTAGATGAAAGTAAATGGCTGTCTTGAGATTTGTTCAGTTTAAATCATCTTTCAAAAAAAGACATAAAATTCTACACAGGACACCAGTCCTTCTGGGGACATGGTGGCTCCCCAGACTCCAAAGCCGTATAAGAAGATTTTGATACAAGCTTACTAGTGACCTCTTTTCTGAGCCCCCACCTAGTCCATAACCAGAACTTTTCAGAGGTGTCCCAAAGTCATTGTAGATTGAGTTAGGGGCTGGGAATGATGTTATTTCTTAACTTTTCTTTCCAAACCTCAGAGGTGTACAAAGGTCACTATAGCTCGTGTTTGGCTGAGGACAGTGTTGTGAGTATTTTTTTAATTTCCTCACAAACTTTCAAGTTGTCCATACGGAGTCATTACAGCTTGCATAGGAGTGTTGTACTATCAAGGAGTAACAAGCTGGAAAAATAACTGTCATAATGTCAAGCAAACATCAGATGTGTATACAAGTGGCTATATTTTGATTGAGAGTAAGGAGAAATATTGTGTATATATGTCTGGCAGTAACATATTATAAAATGTTATCTATTATTTTTTTTTCAGTATTGTCCCAGTCACAGCAAGAGGTTCTCTTGTTCGATTCTTGGCTGGATTGCCTTCTGTGTGGAGTCTGCATGTCCTCCCCGTGGTCGAGTGGCCTCCAAAAGACATGCGTAAATGGGCATGCCTTCGCTGAAGGTTGGGCGTCGGACTGGCAACTCAGCACCATAAAAATCAACTGCCAATCATTAGCGGACCAGAGTTCCACTGTGGTGACCCCTAACCGGGAAAAGCCGAAAAGACAAACATTGTCCCAGTCTGATAGAAGGGTACAGTTGGTAGCTGTCTTTTGGAGGTAGGGTTGAGGAGACATTTTGTGAACATGTTTAACAGCAGCCACTTGAAATGTAAATGACTGTGGTCACTTGTAACTTTACTTTATGCGAATTTCCCTGGGGAATGAAAGTGATTTTTTTTGGGGGGATAGGTAGTTTTCCCATGTATGAGTTATGTATCCTCAGAAACATTTATTTTCTCGGTTTATTGTGAAATTGCATTGGATACAGTTATTCCTTCCTTTGAAATAAAAAATAAAATAAATAAACTTCATGACACCCATGCAGATGGGAACTGAAAGTTCAACTGCTGAATCCTACACTAAGGCACTGTACGAGCACATCCACTCATGCATGAATCGTGCCATCCCAAATAGAACCAAAATGCTCTCATCCAAAAAAAGGAAGCCAATCTGGTGGTCCCCTGCCATAAACAAACTTTACAACAAAAGGAAGAAACTTTTGCAGAAAAGAGGAAAATCCCAGGATGCAAAAAACTCCCTTACTAGCATCAGCAAGAAACTGAGATGCCTCATAAAATCCTCCAAAGCTAGTTACGAAAATAAAATTGCCAAAGATTCCAAAGACAACCACAAAGCATTCTATAACTATGTCAAGAATATAAATGGCAATGCTCAGATCTGCTCTGAGCTAAAACAGAATGGCATTAAATATACTGATCCGAAGGATATTGCCAATATCCTGGCAGATCGATTCAGTGCCAACTTCACCCCCTCTCACCCCCTAAATGGCCCATCTCAATACCGGAAGATTGCCAAATTCCAGTAATAATGGCCACACAGGTACAAAACGCACTCTCTAAAGCTAAGAATACAGCATCCATGGGACCAGATAACATCCCGGGCTGTGTACTACATGAACTACAATATGAACTGGCACCTCACCTAAGTGTCATGTTTAATCATAGCCTCACCTCAGGTTTCGTGCCCACTGAGTGGCGCAGAGCTACAGTTATCCCAATCCACAAGGGGGGATCCACCTTGGATCCCGGAAACTACTGTCCCATCAGTCTGACAAGCCTTATCTGCAAGGCCATGGAGCGTATTATCATGGAACTTATAAACAAAGACATTGGCAACCTTCAAACACTGGACCCCACCCAGTTTGGGTTTGTGAAGGGCCGATCTTGTCTCCTGAACCTGATTGACTTCTTTGAATCAGTCTCCAGAGCCATGGACAAGGGTAAGGTGGTCCACACAGCCTATCTAGACCTTGCCAAGGCCTTTGACACCATCCCCCACTCTGGAATCATAGATAAACTTACTAAGTTGGGCATTAATCCCTATGTCACCCAATGGCTTGCTAAATGGCTTACTGATAGAACCACACTGTAAAAGTAGCCGACTCCAAATCCAGCTCCAGACAAATGACAAGTGGAGTACCTCAGGGTTCAGTCCTGGGGCCGCTCTTGTTTGGCATCTACTTCTCTGAAGTACAGGTCAACACTAAGGGACTCTGGCTAACAAAGTTTGCAGATGACTGCAAACTGGGAGCCATTATTGAATCCCCAAATGATGTGGATACTCTACAAAAGGGCCTTACAGAAACAGATGCTTGGTGCCAGAGCCATGGGGTCAAGCTCAATGCCAAGAAATGTATTGTTATCCCCTTTGGGAAAAACATGTATCCATGAATTACCATATAGGTGGCAGTACACTAAACACAGAAAGTGTGATAAGAGACTTAGGGACACAGGTGGACAGTGGTCTCACCTTCGATAACCACATCGCCACAACAGTCAGGAAATCCTTCTATGTGGCACACCTCATCATGAAGGGCTTTTCATCCAGAAAAAAGGAGGTCATTGTCCCACTGTACTCATCCCTCATTAGACCCATTATAGAATACAACGCCCCATTTGGTATGTACCTCTCAAGACATCTGCAACAACTGGAAAGGCCTCAGAAATACCTCACTAAAAGAATCACAGGCCTAAAGCAGATGCCCTACGCTGACCGCCTTAAAAAACTCCAGCTATACTCTGTCGCATATCGTCTACTCAGAGGTGATCTCTGCTTAACATACAAGGCCATGTCAAACCCAGAGCTGTTGGACATGCTACACTTAAAGAAATCCTAATCCCTCAGAGCTACATGCTCCAGGGATCTAAACCTTGTCATCACAATAAACAAAACATGCTGGAGGGATAGTTTCCTGACCCAGAGACTCCCCAGACTCTGGAATAGATTGCCCATACATGTCAAGCAGAGTGCCTCTTTGGACCTCTTCAAGAGGAACCTTGACAATTGGATGGGAGAAAGGAAATTCACCCCAGGGATCACGTCAGTCGCACTGCTAGACAGGGATCCAGGAAAGTAAATAATGTGAGAAGAAATAGCCAGGGAATTGTTATGGCTAGGCTTGTATAGGCCCTAGGGCTGATAGCCTAGTACCAACCTATGAACCTATGAACCTATAATTAAAATTAAAAAATGAAAAATAAGACTGAATTTCTTTCCTCACATTTTTTCTTATTCAGACCATCATTGGATCAAAATGTTGCAAACAAGCTCTAAGATGCACCTCAGGACATCTAGATCACTAATGGCTTCTGGTGGCCTAGATGACCGAGGTCCCCTGACTTAATGCAATTATTTCATCCAGGTGTAGTCTTGAACAGCTGACATCTCTTGAAAAGATACAGGTAAAGGCAATGTTAAAGAATAACACTGAAGTTCTATTCTTAATCATAGATTTTATTCAGGCCATTATTGGATCAAAAAGCTGGTAAAAAAAAAAAAAAAAAGATGTAAAATGGACCTCAGAGTGTCTAGAATCCTCATGGCTTCTGGTGACATAGTGGCCCCCAGACTCCTGGATTACTTTAATTATTTCCTCAAAGTGTAGTTTTGGTCATTTGGGGGTCTGTTTAAAGGTTGCAGAAAAAAGCAATGCTGAAGAGTAACACTACATTTCTTTCATTAATTAGGATTATTGTTCAGTCCATTACTGAATGAAAAGGTTGTTTAAAAATGTTGACATGCTTATCAGAGCACCTAGAACCCCCATGACGTCTGGGAGCCTGGCAGCCTCCAGATCTCCAACATACTTTACTTATTTTGTCCAGTATTATTGCAGTTCAGTGTTGGTTAGTTAGGACATGTTGAAAGGAAGCAAGAGAAAACAAAGCTGAGGAATAAAGACTGGGTTTCATTCCTTAAACCAGATTTCTTTCAGGCTATCATTGCCTCAGACTGGTGTTTTCAAAAACTTTGAAATGCAACCAAGAGCACCTAGGACCATTATGGCTTCTGAGGGGCCTTTGACTTAATTCACTTATTTCCTCCACTGTTATCAGAGTGCATGCTTACCTTGTCAGGATGTGCTGAATGAATGAGTGAATAAATGAATGCAGGAGTTCCATGGCGATGACCAGGTGATGTATTGGAGGGGGGGGGGCTGCTGTTTATCTCATCACCTAGGCACCTAGAACAACAGTTCAGATAAGTTCAACCCTGCAGAGAAGGACTATGCATTCTAACTATGCATTTAATAGTATAGTGTGAAGGCAGTCGCTTAGAATTCATTGACTTACTACCTTAGACTCACCACAGATACAGAACTACATATTAGAATAAATGAGTTTAGGATAAGATGATGTGAAGAGAAGATGACAGATGAAGTAAGAATTAAATACTATATCAAAGAAGATGCCCAGCTAAACCATAGTTTTCAAATGCTCTTAATGCATTGAATGAGCAATACGGTAATGTAACAAGGATTAATGAAAGTAATATGGCTTTGCAATCTACCTTAACTTATAATTGAATATAGAAGAACACATTAGTCAGATTATTAAGAAAAAATAAATTATTGTTCAGTTTCTAATGAACTGAACAGATTTGTTACAGACAGACCCCTTTTTACTTATAAGAGGGTACAAAATTTAAATCAGCAGTTGTGCATAAGGACTGCCAAACAAGAGAAGGTATACAGCTTGTAACAAGAAGGACACCCATCCATGCTATACTGCCAGTTTTGTAGACGCAGCATAACTGATTAAGTTTTATTGTATCCTAGTGCTAGGGAGACAATTACTCTGTCCTGTTTTACTACTTGTGTCACAGCAAACAATATATATTAAGTGACTTGTAAGGTATGTATAACATTCTATATAGATGAAAATAATAGGTGATGAAGGATAGCATATTAGAACACTGGTTTGATATGCAGTGTAAACTTCAGAATAATGATCTAGCAAAGTATGTTATGGCTATTATAAGTCAGTGCCCGGGATTCATGAAGCTCTGCGCAAGGCCGGCGTTAGGCCTGTAGGTGTGGCGTGTAGATGGCGCAGTAGCGCCAAATGCATATTAATGAAGGCACGCTGCCGCCACAGCCACGTGCATAGGAAATGAGCGAGAGTGCATAGGGTTTGTCGAAGTGCCACACGGAGGCATGGAAATGTCAGCTGTTGACATGCAACCTAAAATGCTTGAATATAACAATTTGCCTGCGATAGTAATCACACCTGTCAGTGTCCGTGAATACTGAAATGTATGCAAAGCATGCAAGACAGTTCTTGCGAACACAAAATTAAGAAGCAAACACAAATGCATGGTAGAGAATATTGAGTCTCCATCCCTCGAACAAATGACATTGAAAACTGTGTGCCCATATTCTAACTCAGTGTAGATAGTTATACCAAGTGGAAGTGAAATGCATCATGTTAGCGCGCTGCCAATAGCTACGTCTAGCCCAATGGTCAGGGTTACCAGCTGTCCCACATTGTGAGGGATAGTACAGAGCTGGGCAGTTGTGTCCATACCAAAACCATGATAAATGTAAATATCCAACGACCGTATAACAGAATTATATCCCACATCGCATGTAATAGTCACATACAATAGGTATGTCTGTATGTAACATACCACATGTGACAAGAAATAGAATAAGCAAGAAAACGAAACAGAAGGAGCATATAAACTGCTACAACAATAAGCTAACATGTAGGCAGAAAACAAAAGTATTATCCGTAGTACTGACCGTGGGTATGTGTTGCCCTGTAAAATCAGATTTGTGTCTGGAATATATCCCATCCTGGACATATGAAAAGGTGGCACCCTACCAATGGTCAGAGCAGTCGGCCAAAATCCGCCTATATGCGGTCCAAGCCGTACTTGTCAGGATGTTTCACAGTTGAACGGGCATTACCCGGGTGTACCAACCATGTCATGAAAGTTAAGTATGGGCATGTACCTATGTGCGTGATGTACAGCATGTGGAAGGTGAAACATGCCAGGGTAGTCCACACAACCATACAGGTACCTGACATATGTAGTGTATGCAATGTGTTCCCTTGACCGTGTCATGGGCCATCAACCAAAGAAGTGATGGATGGAGTGTCAGGAATATGTGTGTGGGAGGGGTGGGTAATGGTATAATCCACAAAGGCGAGACTGTGTTGGATGCAGAATAGGTGAACTGGAGGTGTATGAGGGAGCAGTGGGTGAATCAGAAAGAAACACAAAGAACAAGTATATACATCTGCAATACAACCTGACAGGCAATACTGTAGAACACAATCACACAAACATATGGATATTAAAATGTGCGATACACATGTACAGAAACGTCACCGGTACATACCCACAGAATGGTCTGGATGGAACTGGCCCATCCAAATGCAACACACCTGGATCATCCCCTCCACAGCATACAACCCGCCCCCATACCTGAACGTCCACCAAATCCAGCCATACTTGGCCTACGAGCTTGGCGCAGCCATATCTACACATAGTGACCACTACTCATATGTAGTAGGCAGTGTCAGGATTGCAAACTATGTATCCCTTGCATGTAAAACCCTAACACATTTTCGTGAATCCAAAAGAATGGACAGTATTGGTCTTGTTCAATTTTTGGATATCCCTCATGGGATAGGTAACCTGTGTAAACATCAGACTGGGTATCACGACACAATGTCCAGTCCTGTAGACATCTGGACACAAGTTGAATGTGCAGTAGTGGTGCACGAGACTGTTCAGCCCTAGACGGTCATGCAGAACCTAGTACCCAGGATCAAACACCTGCCCGTGATGCACGTCTCCCCACATGAATAATCGAGAGAATATATCGTACACATTCGCATAGTGGCACTTGGAAATAGGGTGATTAAGGCACTGACATAAACAGGGTACCTCCTGACCCACTGTGTGAGGGACAGTCACTGTTTGGGTAGGTGTGTCCTGATCAAGAATGATACAATGGCAAATGTCCTGTGATTGTAGGAAATAGCTATATACCATACTTCATGTAACAGTTGCCTAAAACAGTCATGTCTGGATATAAAATACATAATTCGTACAAGAAACACAATAAGCAACTAAAGTGCTAAAGGAATAGGCTCTCAGCTAGGAAAATATTGAATGTTCTAAAGTTACCTGCACTGACCGTGGGTATGTGTTGGCCTAAACAATTTGGTGTCTCCAGAATATATCCCATCCTGTACATATGAAAACGTGGCAACCCTACCAATGGTCAGAGCATTCTCACAATAACTGGCCAGCCTCTTAATCACTCACAAAGCCAGTGACCTTTGGAGGAAAGGTGTTGAATGAAAATGACTAATGACAAGAATTAAGAGTAATAGACGCATTTAACTGCAGAAAATAAGTAGTAATACATATGTCTCCGAATCTATCAACACGTTCCAAGTTAATAGTACTAATATTATAGAAGTGTCCGTGATTGTCCCTGATTTGTCATTGCCTTGTCCCTGTCACTGTTGAAATTAGTCCCCGAGTATCACAGAGGTCTGTACACATATGTACACCAACCAACTGTCGCATTTGTTGACAGGACTATTGCATACCTGTAGTGAATTCATAAGTGATGTCCAGAATAATATTCAATGTATATGAATGAATGAAATAGTCAAATGTGAAGGGAAACACCAGTGGAAACCCCCCCACCCTGTATCATGTAGTGGAACCACCCCCCACCCTATATTATGTAGTGCCGACCTAATAATGTGGTCAGAAGTGCCCAAACCCCTGTGTCTGTAAACACAGGTAGAATGTTAAAATCAGAACCAACTGTGTCCATGTCCTACGTCTGACATTTGAACAGGTACAGGGCAGTTCCAGTCACCAGTTGGACAAGCCTAAACCTGGACCAGCAAATGAACACTCTGACAATCAAACGCATTTATGTGCCATGACTATAAGCGTTGGAGTTCTGAATATCCTTGGAGTGAGTAAACATGCAGCACGGGTCCAGAGCAGTAGGGAATAGGGAATGTCGCAAGTGTAGTACTGCAGTTTTCCCAGCAGGTGAATGGATGCCTGCTGTGTAAGTGAAACGGTGAGGGGTATGTTAGGGTAGCTATGAACCATGGGTATACATATAAATGAGGCAGAATACCAATAGTGTAGTGGTTAGAGCATCCGCCTCATGTAAAGGCATTCCCGGTTCAAGTACGACTATAGCACATATCAATTTTTTGTGTAATGAATGCCTCTGTGCTGT